>NW_026045909.1:6000000-6337500 GCF_023898315.1 Schistocerca nitens
CAGTACATCTTTCTGCGTGACACTGTTACATATCCACTTAGCAGAAGTATTGCAATAAACACCAACATCTCATCTTCTGAACAATCACCTAGTCTATTTCTCTCAGCTGCATACTGATTTGCGTAAGTGACCATCATTTGAAGCACTTCGTTATCAAAAAACTGTTGGAAATATTCAAGTGGTGTTCGCCCTTTCTTCATTGCAACTGTGAACATCAGATGCCATACAGGTGTCGGATTACCTATTTCAGCACTTTTCCAGTTATATTTCTTGAGGTTTAGAACTTCATTCTTCGATAGCTTTGCTGGTTTGTTTGTGGTTGTTGTTATTGTTGCTGTTTTTGTGCTGCTGGAGGGTCCTGGAACAACATGACGTAAAGGATTGTTTCCTTGTTGCATTCACAGCATTACCATTGGTAGAAATGGCCAAATCACAAAGCGCAGTAGCTTTGAGCTGACTTGCTGGTAATTTATCTACACTTGGATTTTCTTCAGCACCCGAATCTTCATCTGTTACGTCATCAGTTGAATTTAGAGGAGGGTGTAATGTTACATTCACACCAGTATTGGGTATTTCCTCATCTTTTGATTCTAACATGTCCAAAAGTTCCATCAGTGTACATCGTTTTCTGTGAATACAAAATGACAACATATTACCCTGATGTCCTTCTGGAAGGACGGTTGAAAACATTGAATTACAACTGACAAAAACTTTCAATCTTAATATGAACCCATAAATAAAATAGGTTAATTCTTTAAGATATTATATGACAAGTTTAAGAATTATTGACGCAATATGAAAGAAAATATACATACCCATTGATGACAAGGTCAGTCAGTTCGTCCATGGTAAAATCGGCCCTATTTTCAAGACACAGTTTATCACTCACTATGAACGACAGCGTCAAACTGACTGTCGCAGCGCGCAACTGACTGCCTACTTCATATAACAATGCGTCACAGTCCGATGCAACAATGCGTTATTCGCAAAAATAAATAATTTCAACAGTGAGTGACGTCGTCCTTCCAGAAGGACATCAGGGTTTCTGGGTTAATGACTTTGCAGACAGTATTAATAGTAACTTCAGACTTTCTGCAGATGACACAGTTATCTGCAATGAAGTTGCACAAATATTCACTCAGACCTTTATAAGATTTCAAACTGGTGCAAAGATTGGGAGCTTGCTTTAAATGTTCAGAAATGTAAATCTGTGCACCTCACAAAGCGAAAAAATATAGTATTCTATGACTATAATATGGCCAAGTCACAGCTGGAATTGACCATCTGAAGTAGCTGGGTGTAACACTTTGTAGGGATATGAAATGGAATGATCACACAGATTTAATTGTGGGTAAAGCAGGTAGTAGACTTCAGTTTATGGGTAGAATACTGGTGAAGTACAACCAGTCTGCAAAGGAAATTGCCTACAAATCACACGTGTGACTGCTCAAGTGTATGGTGTCCATAGCAAATAGGACTAATATAGGATACAGAATGTATACAGTGAAGGGCAGCACAAATGGTCACAGGTTTTTTTGACAAATGGGATAGTATACAGTGATGCTGAAGAAGGGAGATTCCATCATGACTCATGTTTACATTTTGAAATCAGTGTTTTATTATGTTGACTTATTATCAATCTATAAACCCATATTTTCTTTTGTAAATCGTCATTATTAATTGTGTTATTTAGGCAAAGATCTTGAAGTGTTAAAATGCATATTAGGCTGGCATTCAAATGACAGAGTTACAGATTTCTAAAAATATTTATACCATGTAAAATATTATAATTATTGAAAAAGGCGTGTGACTCAGTTTTACGTGACTCGTATTACTTGCTACATCTTGTTGGGAAAAAACTTTTTTCCTGCAAACAGAGAAATGAAAATATGACATTATGTGCCAAATAAGAAACTTAAAATTTCACTCTACAAACACCGTGAAAAATTATAAGATCATGACATCTGGGACAATGAATTGTAAATTCAATTAAAAGCCAGAGAAATGAAAATATCCTCCTACATTGACAACATCAAGTGGATTGATTTTCTTTATGATTTTGTCACATTTTACAGGCTATTTCCAATAGTGACCAGCACACTCCATTGCACTGATTCAGTAACAATTTCCAAAAACTGCGCGTACTTCTCCAGCATTCAATTTACTGTCATATTCTACTTTGTACCAGTCTCCAATTTTCACACTTTCTATAGTTTCCTCAGTATGAGGATCTTCAGAAGCAAAATCCTTTTGAGACAGCAGATATGTCTGTAGTACTCCTTTCTTGTAGTGAAAGCAGTGAATGCTTTTTATGTTTGGGACTGATGGCGTGGAAGAAAATATCTGAGCCAAATTAAGTTTCACAATCCTTGCTTATGTTGACTCAACTGTAAAAACTTTTGTTTCTGCTTCTGCTGGCTTTTTTTTAGCTTCTTCCAGATGCTGCTTCTTAAATTCTTCATATTTTCCTTCACTATGTAAACTTTCCCTTCTCTTACTCTGTTTTTCTGCTGCTGCTAAGGGCATCCATAATAAGAGCATCCTCTTCTTAGAATCTTAAAATAAGACAACTGTGACTCATATTATGTGATTCACATTACACATTTAATCTTCTGTTTTTACAATACTGGATGAAACTGGGAAATTTGTAGCAGTGATATTAGTTACACATTCACACTAAGAAGTAAATTTCCAGACAAGATAAAGTTCTCAAATATCTCTCTTGGTATAAAAACTTAATTACATGAAAGTGACTCATGTTTCAAGAAAGTTCACACTGTTGAATTATATTATTTGCCTCAATCTATGATTTACCTACTTCAGTTTTATACTTTTTAAGCAATACATTAGGGTATTTATCAGTAATATAAATAATGATATGCCAATTCTTACCTGCCAGTTAGTTGAAATGAAGGTCCAATAATCTCCAATAATTCACACTCATCACACCGAAGAACATATGGCGTTAGTACCAAATTTTAAACGTTTACATACCATAAGTGTGTCCCACTTTACGGAATATCCCAGAAACTGAACTGGCAGACTCTTGAAAACAAATGTAAACTATCCCAAGAAAGTCTAATAACAAAGTTTTGAGAACCAGATTTAAATCATAACTAAAAATATACTACAACTTCCAAGCTATCACTCACATAGGGATCATGAGGACAAGATTAAGTTAATTACTGTATGCACAGAGTCATTCAACAATCATTCTTCCTGTGCTCCATACAAGAACAGAATTGGAAGGAACCCTAATAACTGGTACAATGGGATGTATCCTCTGCCATGCACTTCATAATGGTTTGCAGAGTATGGATATAATGTAGATGCCTGTAGGCATACCACATACCTCAATGTTGGGCAAAGTGAGGTAGGCCTTGGGTGAAATCTAAGGCCAATTAGATAGTGACTTTATTGAAAAGTTTACATTTTGCTTCTTTTATGGTACACTTTCACCTGTGTCAGTTTTTGCTGCTAATTATGATACACCCTGGATCCAAATTTTGCACCTGAGTGCTTCTGGCACTCCTCTGAGCTCTGTGCCTACAACAGCCACTTCTGTTTTAAACTTCCCAGTTCAAAGCTGGGCAACTCATTTTCCTTAATCTTCAGCTGAAACCATAAGTCAGCTGTGGAAGATAAAATCTGATCTGTATCAAAGCGAGCAGAAATGGAAGGCTCATGCATTTTGTTTCAGTGCACGTGATTCATTTAGTTTTGCAATACATCCATTGTGACAAGTAGAATTATTTGCAAGAGAAAGGATTCAGCCCTGAAAAAAAAGCTGCTTTCATCCAGAAAACTAAGTGCACCACAATACAGTTAAACATTTATAAAAGTTACAGCTGGGTCACAGTTAATTAGTTTAGTGAAATGCTTCAAAATCTGTTTTTCCCAATGTTGCTTATATGTCTAACTTAGCACAAAATATTGTTCAGTGTTGGGGAATTCAATGCACATTTATGTGAAATAATATGTTTGTGTTAAGAAGAACAATAAACATGCACATAGTGTTTTGCATTACAGTAGTCAGATGATTCTCATTTACTGATAATAACCATAAGTATTCGGTTACAGTATCTGCTACAGAAACAAATAAAATTAGGCTTGGGTAGGGTTTTCAGGATTATTTGTTTTTGTTTTCATATGGATAAAGGTGGGAAAGGTGAACAAAAGTAAATCTGAGGCTAAGGAAGAGAACAGGAAGTGTAAATGGAATTGGAAGGGCAGTGTGAGCGGGGTCGGTCACATAAGGTCCAAATCAGTTCTCAAAGCAGAGCCTTGAAATAGCTAAATTATGGAAAGAAATATATAATTTTGGTACGTCGATTCGATTATGTTAAATATATTGTACTTCTCGTAGGTAAAGAGTGACATATAAACACGCTTCCGAAAGTCACCAATTCGATAAAGCGCATAATTGCTCTATATAATACATTGTTTTAATCTAAACTACTTTTAGTGTGACATGAGATGATGGAACCAAGGAAGATTAATGCATGAAATTTATTTTCGTATATGTGTTAAAATATGTGATCGAAAGTTATTTCACTCATAAAAACACCGGTGACATCTCAATACGGACGTAATGTCAACCCCACCCTAAAACCATTAATTTATTGAAAATTAAAAGAAAAACACAGTTTCGAGATAATGTTCAAAATAACTGTGCCACACACACACACACAAACAAAATAAAATCGTTATTTCATTCAAAACGCTAAGCTATCATTTAATTATACGGAATAACGTATGAAGCGTTCTCATTAACTTATTTAAAAGCCCGCTACCAATGTCTACAGATACCAACACCGGTGAGTGAAGGTTATAACGGAGAAAAATATTTCATTATATTAAAAACACATCATAGTTTCACCACAAATTTTCGTTAAAGAGTGTACACATTCCGTTCTCGTCGAACTCCACACTTAACCTTGTGCTGAATCTGTCTTTCCTCCAAATACAAGCCTTCACTGACGTTTCAAAGATAGTGCTTCCTGACATTTTGGTCACGTGTAAGCTCTTCGACCAATTACGTCAATCGTGAGACCCCCATACGTGGCATGAAGTACGAATCCTCTTCCACGTCCGCCATTTTGACATATACTATTAGTGTGCGGCCTGGTAAATGTGCTAGCATTTCGTAAGAAAGAGTGTGTCACAGAAGCTGTGAGCGTAAGTATGTTGCAGCATTAACAACGGAAACATCACACGTGTTGTCTTGAAACTATATAAATGTGTGTAAGATGTTTTAACGTGCTATCGAGCAGTAATACATTGCAGTGGTTGCAGAGGAAGGTGACAAATAGCTACCTTTCCCGTTGGGTTGGTCGTTGTGTATGTTGGTGCATATTGTTATTCGGTACAGAAATTATCAGTTTTCATTAATAATTCGGGGGCAGCCTTGCTCGCTGTAAACGGGTTGTTGTCGTAATATATAATTTGTTAGGAGCCGGTGGTTGAGTCATACAATGCCATTTTAGAATCAATAGCCTTGCCCGTTGCTTAACCTCAAAAGTTGGGAATAACATGCTTTCTGATGTTGGTGATTGAAAGTGTTTCATTTCTCTACAGGTGTTTGTACTAATTAAGTAAACATGGGAAATGTTTTCGCAAATCTCTTCAAAGGCCTATTTGGCAAGAAGGAAATGAGGATATTGATGGTGGGATTAGATGCTGCCGGAAAAACCACCATTTTATATAAACTGAAATTAGGAGAAATAGTAACAACTATTCCAACCATAGGTAAGTGAAACCGTGATTGTTAACTTTGTTTGGTTACTTTGTATTGTAAGTAATAAACCAGTCGTTACATTTACAAATTCACTTGAATGTCATTGTGGTATGATACAATTGAAAAGCTTACAACTAAGGTGTGAGTGGCTACGCCCATTTGTAGACTGTTTTGACACATTTCTTGTGACGTGTTCACTACTGACACGTTGCACCCTGAAAAATAAATTCTTAGCAGTATGTAATTTGCATTGTATTTTAAGTGACTTATCACTCGAATTTCGTAGAGGCACGGAAAAAAATTGAATAGGTATCAAAGCCGAAAGACTTCGAATATTAATGTTAACTTCAGAATTGTATTCAGCTGTGAATAAAATGTACTTTTATGTTCAGTGTGGAAGTTGGGGAGAAACTCAGATATATATACTTCATAGTTCATAAATATAGACAGTAGTGAACCCACTTTGTATGCGTTATATTGATTAGTTGGCCTAGATTTCTGTAAGTTTATTTTTTGCTCAAATTTTTACAGGGATGCTTGCTAAAGATTAAACATCTGTGCTATATTAGTTCAGGTGGAATTGACTGAATATTAAGGTACCAAACTTGTGTGAGTGGCTAAATGTAGAATCCAATTTTGTCATGTCCGTTATGATTATCTGGTCTGTTATGCCGTGGTCGGTTGATGAATTTTATCTAAATTCCCAACGTTTTGTCCCCGTCTGCGGGAGACATCTTTAGGGGGGTCTGTAGCTCGATGGGAGGTCCAATACACCCGCTTGCTCGCTACTGACAATTTTGTGTTTGAGCAGTACTGTAGTGCAGTTTTGAAATGTTGACATTTGCAATGTAGTGTTCTAGTTCATTACTGTAAATGCTATGCTTCAGCAAGGAGGGAAAGGTAAATTGAATATTCTGATTTGTCAGTGACATTGACGATAAAATTTGCTCATTCATTGCCTACAAATGACAAAGTTTAACAGTAGGACTAGTAGTTTTGTATTACAGAAAGTGTAAGGAAATTTTTTGGCCTGTTTTAGAAAAATCTGCTCCATCTGTTATATCTTTAGGTTATAAATATGTACAGCACAAATTGTGGATAAATAGTTCCGGCATTTCCAATTACTGAAGTTTGTTTACAGTAGAAACAGTGCACTAATATAAAATTTGCTAATGTACTATTACAAACTATTTGAAATATCTTCTTCACGTAAGTGAGCAATAACAACTAGTTCCATTCTATTGAGCTACATGTTATGGATGTATGAGAAAGTTCCATATGTTAAACTGTTCATGTGGTTGTTAAAGATGATTCCATTGCAGTTGTATACCTGGCTATGAATATCAGTGGCAGTTGTTTACGGGACAGTACCATAAGAACAACCTAGCCGACAATAAGCTTGGTTGCCTTTACTGTTCAGTTCATTGTTGGTGCATCTCACTCTGATGGAAGTTAACAGGATGAAATGTGAACAAACATGGAGACCAGAAAGGAATTGTTAAGATTGCATTTTCAGTGTGTCAAGTTTATTGTATTCAACGAAATGTCAAAAGCTAGAAAGAAATCTTTACAGTAAAACAGTGAGGATCTTACAAAAGTGCTTAGCTGCACATTAACATCAAACATCAGTGTATCAAATATACAACAGCTTAACTGCAGCAGTCGTCAGACAAGACTGGACAGATCACGCATTCCATGCATGTCACATTTTACTCTGAGTGAATGTGTGGTTCAATTGGGGGGGGGGGGCAGTTGTTACAGTGACAGGCTTGAAATTAAGTGTAAAGACAAACTGTCACAGGTAGTGTATTGTTTGCCTTTTTATCAAAAAATTTCGTACTGCCAATGAGTGTCTCCATGCCCATCACCTAATGCATGAAGTCTACAGCTACACTTGGATATTTCCTACATTGTGGAAACTTGTGTCAATAAAATCCTGAAATTTTGTGTTTGTTGGCAATTTTGTCACATGTAAAGTTACTTTGATTCGGTAACTGTATTCCAGACGTGATACAGTTCTGGTTCTTAAAGTTGGTTTGCATGCAGTGATCTGTTAACATAAGTCACATCTACACAGATTGTTGTATGTGCACCAAAAGTTTGCATGAATTAGATGTGCGCAGGCCTGGAAGTTGGAGGATTGAGTAAAATTACTCAAACTTGTGGATACAAATCTCATCTGTAGAGATAAATCAGAGCATTTAGACCAGAAAGTTGCAGAGTTGATATTTATGTTGGCTATTTGTTCAGTCTTGTTTTTCATATTTGCAGATGGAGTTAATTCCAAAATAGTTGTTAAGAGTTATTGCTCTAGAGTTCATTGCTGTATTTATTGAAGTGTGTAGGAAATAAATGTTGATGGAAAGTTAAGAGCAAGAAACACAGCAATTGAGATGGGAAGACAATTATTAATCATTCTTTAATAGTGAAAATAAGTTGACCCAACAGCAAATGGGGAACTGTAATATGAAGAAGTTAGTTGCAAACTGTTAACCAAAACGCTCAGTTCTGTCTGCTCTTCACTTGGAAAACTGTATTATATTGATTTGCATAAGGGATTGCTAGCCGTCTCTCACTTAGTACTTTGAGATTTGGCCAGTGCCTCACAGCTCTCCATGTTTACATAGTATCATCTGCTATTTATATGCCATATCTTGTGGCAATGTAGTTAAAATAATAATAAAAAACTATTTATTCTATAGAAGGGTGCCATCAGAATAGTGTTAGTGAAACATCATGCAACAGTGCATTCAGGGCTATAGTGATTCTTATGCTTCAGTGTCAGATTTACCCCTGGGGAATCTGTGGTTCACAGCAGGAATGAATATCTAAAAATGGAAAAAGTCTGTAACTTGCCACAATTGATACACGGTATTGAAATCCTGACAGTGTATATAGCACACATGTTAGGTATTTCACTCAGTGCCTATTTGAACATTGTTGTTAGAATTCTAAGAACATTCTCCTGTTGCTTAAGTGCTCAGTGTCACTGTCAGCTGCTCATGTGGCGAAGTTGCTTTCCTCATAAAAAGCATTTCCCCATGTTATATGAAGTGTTAATTGTCTTGGAAATATTTGTCTATGTCCATTCAAGTATTACTCTAGTTTGGGTTTTCCCAGTAAGGCTGGTATTACACTACCATGCTTTTTTGTCAAAGTTCATATGTCAACTATTTATGTCCAAGAAATTTGATAATATATTAAGGAATATGATCAAATCTAGAGCCTCACCATAGATTTGATCAAAAGTTGTTCGTGTTCTGTTCCATGCATTGTGAAATGTAACTGCTTGGAGCAGTGGCATTGCTACAGCTATTTAACATCTTTGTAGTGTGTTTGTAAATATGGCTTCAGAATTTAGATGATGATGTTCCTTAGACTCTTTTTAATGACCTTGCTTCGACTGGGATAAGGGGTGAGCAAGGGGCGCATTATGTGCTGATGGCAGACGGAATATGCTGCAGTCAACTTCACATCCACAATCACAGCTATAGGCACATCCACAATCACAGATATAGGCCTACCCATCCACTTCATCTGGAAACATCTAGGCTAGCTTTTCAGCAAGCTGGAGTAAAATTGGTCACACTCCAAAATATTTTTTTTCTTTAGCTTTCATTCTACTTTGTTTTTTAACTCTGGATGCCACTAGTAAAAAAACTGTCATTTGTTTGGTACTTCTTACTAATTTTGTAGTTGCAATTGTTTTCTTTAATGTGCACTGTTTTGAGTGCTGTGTTCCAAACTAGAGTTGCTTGATCCTGTATCAAGGAATTGCGGTGTTAGTCTGTCGTCTGCACATATAGCATTTATCAGGTGAGTGTTGTTTTGTGATATGAGGAGCCACTTCACTGAGCACGTACTGAAATGTGCCCTCATCTGTTTGTAAGTAATTTATGACTTGACGTCATCCACTTGCAGCTCTCGTAACAAATTTTGCTAAATGTTTGTATTATGTCAACCTAAAACTCACGGCTTCATCCAAGTATGTTTTCCTATTTTGTGCCGCTTGCCTTCCAAATGCACATGCAATGCAATTGTGGTACAAGCAATGGCGGTGCTTAACAAGTTGTTGTTGTTCGCAATCTTTAACTTTGACGGCAGTGTAATACCCCTTTGTAGCGCCATGCCAAACATCTTTGTCAAAGAAATTTGCCGAATATTTGATCATATTTCTTTGTCAAAGAAATGTGATCGTGTAATACTGGCCTAACTCAAAAAGTAAATTTATATCTGAAAACTGCTGTTGCTCAAGGAACCACTGTCTTGACTCTTTGATACATTACCCACTTCATAAATTTTGATTGCGTTGTTTTAAGACAGATTGTGAATACTTACCATAAAAGTATTTCCTGAGAGTCTGAACGAAACTGTAATAATATTTCTGTAGCACATTCATTTGCCATTGAAATTTCTTTCCTGGGCTTATAGGTGGTGGACCAGCAGTAGATTGACTGTGATACTTCCAGCAATTTATTGTATGTACAGACATTTGTGCTGGTAGATAACTGAATGTTAACTCACCATTAATAATTGTTCAGCATATGCTGTGATTTGAGTGCTTGGTGTCATGTCTCTGAAAATTTGCTTTTACGAAGCACTTCGGTTGAAGATGGTTCTAAGGCAGTGGGCGTCAGTGGTTTCCGGCATCTGAATGAAGAATCCTACATTTTAATAGTTTTCATACTGTTGCTGTGCTATTAACTTTGGATAGGAAATGACATGGCAGGGCTTCGATTTATTCAGAAGTTAACTTTTAATTTTAATAAAATCATTTTACCTTGTGATATTATGTGTATGATGTGTGAAAGCCTTTAGTTTGTGTAAAGATGTTCCAAGTAATTGCTATGTCATCTTTCTCTGCAGGATTCAACGTAGAAACTGTGGAATATAAGAACATCAGTTTTACTGTATGGGATGTTGGTGGTCAAGATAAAATAAGGCCTTTATGGCGGCACTATTTCCAGAACACACAGGTTTGTAATTGCCTTGCTTTTGAGTTGCTGCAGAAAGCTTCTATAGATAATACCATGTGTCAGTGTTGTAGCTGATAAAATTAGCGTAAAAGGAAAAACTGTAAATTGTTAGTCACGTATAAAACAACTTGTTAGTTACTACCTTGGAATGTAGTTCCTAAAGTCAGAACTACGTGCTGCTGCTGCTGCCAACAATGCTTTGTTTAACTTGCAGTTATCTAGTTGAGTGGTGTACATGAGTACTCGGTTAATAGGCACTGACTGTAGCCCATTTAACTATCACTGACTCACAATAAGCATTCTTGGAGTTTTAAAGCAAACTTTGACAAATGCAATGTAAAGTCCACAATTCCCAGTTGTCTTAGCTCTTTTTTCCATAGCATCCAGTTAACAGTAATGGTGTAGACTGGTGTAGGTTGCTGTTTGTCATGTCGCTCATTGTTGTAATAATGTTGCAGCCATATTTTATCGCAATTCCCCAAGCTTACTTTTAGATAAATATTTAATTGATGCTCTCATGTTAATGTACAGAGAGTACAAAGAAGTATTGCAAGCTAAAGCGGAATGGATGAAGATTCTTGTGAATCTGAAATCAGCATACTAGTCAAAGAATGTGCAACAGAGTGAAAAGCGTGAAAAGAAATCTATCATTAAATGCACTCCTGGACGTGAGGTGTTGCCTTCAAAACTATAGGAATGAAAGAATGTTAAGTTGCTGAACTATGTTGTGAAGACAGTGTGCAGTTACATCATTAAATAAAATTTCCTTCAAAACTAAAGGAAGCTGCTGACTTACATTATGAAGACATCACGTAGTTTCATCACTATGACACCATTAAATAAAACTGATCAAGATAAGTTTGTTAAAATTTATGAATATTTCTTCACCTTGAGTGCAAGTCAGTGGAAACCCAGAATGCAAAAACGAAGAAAACAGTGATAGTTAAGCACAAAATTAGAGAAAGGAATGAACTAGAGCCCATTTGTGCTGTCACTTTCAAAGGACTGCCTGGTTTATCTATAAAGCAAATTCCACGAAGGAGGGAGGTTACCAAAGGGGAGGAAGAGAGAGAACAGGAAAGGATCATAAGAAACTAACTATTGCCATTAAGAGTGGTATAAAGAAATAGAAATGCAGAGAAGGGGAAGTTGTAAGAGAAGTTATTTGCCTTCAGATCTTGGCCAGTAAAATAATCAAGAGTGTCTCTAAAGAAAGAAAAAGTTCCTTGTATTTTAACATATATTTCACATACATTTCAGTCTTGTAATTCGGGATGCTCATATCGATGCTTGCTCCACTCTGCTGGAAATAAAATGAGAAACATGCCTGGAGGAGAAGAAAGAACTACAAACTACAGATACATACATAAAAATTGTGTAAAGTAGTTTCATGTTCGATGTAATAAAGGAAGATGATCCAACTCTTTCGGTTTAACTTTGACATGTAGCAAAACCATTATTTCAAAACTGTCAGTGAGATTTTCAACACTAGGTAAGTGTGGTTATATGGTCTGTGCATCATGGTCCATACTAAAGAGCAAGAACAAGGGGAAAGCATTGTTTTCTGCATCTGGTTTGAGATGGAATCTTAAAGAGGACGCAGTAAAGTTGCTTTGATGCAACTGAACTTTCTTCTGACACATAAGAAACAACCAAATGGCGATAAAAATACTATACATGTTCTTAGATTCTTGCAACAGCCAAAGTAAAAAGTTGTATGATTGCAGCACGCTTGGAAAAGAGCACAAAATTCAATGATATTCCCCCCTTCAATTCTGTTCATAGCTACATGCCTCCAGACGGAGTATTTGGTAGAAATAAGTCGTGCAGAAAAAGATATCTTGTCTTCTAAAGAATATAAAGTTTTAGAAGAGTGTGGTACTCTTTAGTTCCAAACATAGATTGGATTGTTAAAAATTTAGAAAAGAAGAAAGTTGTCTGCTTTGCTAAATTACTTTGTAATTCCAGACGCTGCAGTGGAGTTTCACAAGAAATGTCCTTGACGAATATCGTATAGACGTAAAAGAGAGAACTTGACAATAATTGTACATAACATGCAATACTTTCTGTAGCAGAGTTATTCTTTTATTACTTTCATGTAGTGTTGATGATAACTATTTCAGGTTCACAGTTACGTTAAAATAGTTAGGTTTTTGTTGTATTATGCTACTGTATTTCTAGTATTGCTTAAATTTTAATATATTTTGTTACAATGCTTTATCAGTAAGATCTAGTAGTCATGTAAAAATTATAGTGTTCAGTAGTATTTATGGTGAAAATAGAAAAATTTTATGAAAAATTGTATCTATGCATTTGTCAAGTTTCGGAAAAATGCTCCTCAGTTTTTCCATCTCCCCAGGCCACCAGTCACAGTATCTCATTGTAATTGAACATTTGTGGTGCATGATCGCTATCTATCATTGTTACCTGAATTTGCCACTACCTCGCAGGAAGAATTGTCTAAGATATCCTTGGAAACTATACAGTACTTGTATTTCAACATTCAGAGATAGTAGCTGTTTGGAGTGCCATTGAGTTTCCTACTCCATATTAGGCACGGCGGTGTTTGATGTTCCCATTTTTGTGTCCACCCTGTTGTGGTGAGGGAGTTATCTATAGCATAGCCAGGGATCTGGGTTAGGTTGGAAGTATATAGTTTTTTTGTGAATTGACAAAGCTAACATATGTTATCTTTGTTACCACCCACATTTGTTTCTTACCACTGAAAATCTTTCTCTTTCTTGATGTTGTCACACAATTAAGTCTTCAATTTGCATGAAGATGTTAATATAACCAACTTTGATTCCACCAGGAATAATATAAATAAATCCCTGCCCTAAACCCAAGTCTGATTTTATGGGAATGTTATGAGTTTTCGATTCCCACGAACAGAATGTAATAATGAGCAGGACGAGTAACACTTACCGTGAACTTCTCGCCTACTGCAAAGTCCGAAGTGACTGGTAAAAAGTGTAGGTGGCTCTTGTAAATAAGTGGCTGTACCTTGACGGGAAGAGCTGCCCACCAATCAGAACCGATTTAGAAAGTATCACTCATGCGGAACTCAGCTTGCCCATCATATCCTGTGAATCATGAAGGGCAACAGGCAGATTCCATATTCCCCAATTTTCGAAAAGTGTTGGAAACTGAGCCCCAGTACAGACTGGAGATGCATTGGGAACTCTAATAGGAATTTCTGGAGGGAAAGTAACATTCGTTCTGAGGAGCACTGTTTAGAAAATTTAGAGAACTGTCATTTGAAACTGCCTGCAGAATGTTTCTACCACCACCATTGAACATTTTGTGTAAGAACCACGAAGAAATGTGAAATTAGGACTTGTAAGGAAGCATATGGACAGTCGTTTCCCTCGCTGTGTATTTGTGAGTGGAACAGGAATGTGAACCATACTGTGGTTTGTGGAATGTGATGTATTATTGAAAGACAGTGTGGAATAACTTCATGAGAGGTAGTTTTAAAGCCGTCCCAACAGACTCGTGGCTTGGGTGGTAACGCCATGTAACAGAATAATTGAAGGCCATATTATGCACGTGTCTTCCATGGTTGCAAAGAGAACTACTACTATTTTGAAATGTGCTTAAGAGGCCGGTAGAGATGTAGATGTGGCAAAACACATGCTGTGATTCAAAACTACCTGAATTCTTGTTCATGAAATGGATATGAGGCTAGTGAAGTGTAACTTTCCATCTAATGTGGTGGCATCTGGAGGCTGCCCTTGTGTCATTGTTGTACTCTTAGTCTTTTACCCCCAAATCATTATAATTACTTTAAAATCCAAAATTGCTGTTTGTTACACAACATTTCTGTAAATAATCTTCGATACTATATTGAGTTAGCAAATCAGATAGGGCTTTTTGTGATTTACGTGGACTACAGTGGTGGAAATATTTATTGAATCACCTCTTAAAATTAACAATTTTTGTTACAATCATTGAATAGCTGAGCTAAATTTGCCTGATTTCTCTTGATTTCTATCAGAAGTGAATATACATACAAATTTTTGTGAATTTGTTTTTATAAAAATGTTTGTTTTTTATAATTTTACACTTTCTTGAAAAATGAGTGTAAGTGGATATGTCAGTTATTCTGTTTCTGAAATATGAATACTAATGTTGAAAGATAAACATTGCATATGAATGTTGTAACATAACACTGATAGATTTTAGTGTTTGTATTGCCACATATGAACACACTATTTCATTTAATACTTTGTTGCTCCACCAAGCACCTTAATCACCATTTGGCATTGAGAGAATTAACTTTTTAATTTACCCCTAACTCAGTTCATGAAACCACACGTGCACAAGGGTCTCGAACAGCTCCCGTTTATTCTGTGGCTTCTTTTTGGTGATAGCATTTCCCATAACCTTCCAACAGTTCTCAATAGGATTGAGATCAGGGCTGTTTCCAGGCGACTCTAATACTTAAACCACATTTTGTTAAAGGTATGATTTTACCTGAAATGTAGAAGTACGTGATAATTAACCAGGAAAGTAATCTGCTTCATGTTCGGTACAAATATTAGTCATAGGACTCATTTTCAAAGCTCTGTGGCAAGGAGCGGAGTCATCCTGAAAAATGCAGTTGGAAGCATCTCCAAACTGGTCTCTAATGGTTGGCATATTCTTCCTATCAAGAATGCTTATGTAGGCGTCTGTGTTGACAGTGCCATTGGTGAAGTCCAGACGACCTACTCCTTCATTGGAAATGCACCCTCAGGCCATCTGTCCTTGTGGGTGTTTGACTGTATGTGTTATGCATGATGGCAAATGATCATCTTTTTTTCGACGTACAAACACTTTTCCATCTGAGCCATGCAGATTAAATTTGGACTCGTCTGAAAAGATTACTTTGTTCCACATCTCTGGTGTCCATGTTGCATGTGCCTTTGCCCATTGTAGTAACTGTTGTCACATTATCTTGATCAATAAAGGCTTCCTTCTAGGACGACGGGCTTGGAGTCCAACCTCCAGTAGTCTGTCTTACAGTTCTACTGGTTACTGAGATATCACACATTTCTTCCCAGTCTCGCTTTAGTTCAGCTGATGACAGGCGATGACCATTGAGTGAAAGCCTTTTCAATATCCTGTCCTGTTTGGCAGTAGATGCCCTTTTCTGACCTTCCTTTCTGACAATCAACATTTCCTTTTTCCCTGTATTTTCTCAGTAACCTCGAATTCATAGACTGATTCTATCCTGTCTTAAGAGGCTATCTCTGTGGTGCTGAGACCAACAGACGAATAAGCAAGTATAGCAGCTTTCTTTTCTGGTGTTAATTCAACTGACCTGCCCATCTTCTCACTGCAAAAGTCTCAACTCAAAATGGCAGTATAAACACTGGTTTCATTGTAAAACCAAATGACAACAGTGTGTTGTGTATTGTTGGAAAACATGCATGAAGAAGTCAGATTCTTAAGGCAAGAATATGTCAACAAAGTTTAGCAACAATGGGACTGGTGTAACCTGAAGCAAACTGCTGCAAAAGACAAAAAGATGAAGTAATTCATGGTGATGCAATAAACATTTCCACCACTGTATATTAAATGACCTCTTTAACACTGTCAGTAAACGATTTATTTTATTTACTGTGTGGATTTGTCAGAAATATTAAAATCTCAAACTGCAAACAAATATCAAGTCCATGAATACTGTCTATTGATGAATCTGTCATCACCAGGAACTCTGTTGGATTGCCAGGAAGAGCTCTTGCAAGATATCAGTCACTGATATATGCAAGGCCTGGCCCAAAATGAAAGTGACAGAAGAAGAAACATTCAGAGAAACAGTGTTTGTGGCATGGATTGGGTGGGGTATGAATCTTTTATTTTAACATAATTTCCAGGAAGTAGTTGTTCCAATGGAAAGAGTACAGAATAATTGGAGGGTCATGGGATTGAGTCCATTTGCAGAACATTGTTGAGTTTGCTTTTATTTTCATAAAAGGCTGTGGAGAATCAGTTGCAAACAAATTTTCAGGAAGGGATTGTAAGGCATAAATGAGAATTTTGTATGTTAAATTAGTTTCATTATTTTTCAGTCATGATGTGCTGGGGTTACATTCTTTGTAAAAAAAAAAAAAAAAAAAAAAATAGGGGAAGCAGTAATTCACAGCATTTTGCACACACTATAAAAACTGCACTTGTGCAGTTACATGGATGTTTAAGGCTTCTATAGAAAAACTATTCACTTTTTATAAAAGGTTCTCTATAATCTTGCAGTTTGGCTGCAAACCAACTGTAACATATCATGTCACAAAATGTTGGTGAGGATAGCACGTGATGTAAAGTGGAATGTATTTTGCTGCATCTTTACAGGTTGCAATTTTTCCGTTTCAGTGAGATAAGAGAAGTTTTGAAGCTTTTCGATGAAATTCTTTACCTGAAGTCAAAAATAGACATTGCAGGGTTGCACTAGTTTAGTGCGTGTACAGGAATCAATTTAATAAAATCACTTTAATATAGTGTGAATACAATCCATCTTCTATTGTCGTATCATTGTGGCTTTCTTTTTCCTGTAAAGAGTTGGTTAACATAAGAAATTTGTTGTGCAGGAAGGGTTTTGTCTTGAGTTCCAAATTTTCCTTTTCATTTAATTCTTTTATTGAAATTATTAATAAAGACAATATATTGAGCATATTTTGGTTTATTTGCAGTGTAAGTAACATGGAAATTAAAAATAAGGTTCCACATAGGGACGCAACCCCATGACTCTTGGATTACTGTTCTGTACTGTTACGCCAGCCACTACTCGGAAACTACAACAAAAATCACTCTTGGCTAGCCTGATCCGTGCTAAAAATGCTTTTTTCTCAAACACTTGGCTATCTGGAGCTTCACTTCAGGGCAAGATATGGAGCACTATAAATTTGGAGGGAATTGGTGATGGGTGGGTGTAGTCGTCTTGTCAGAAGACATAGAGTTACATGGTGAACAGTATGCTTTGCAGAACAGCAGTCACAACTTGAGAGATGTTATTTTGTTCACTGGTGCAAAGAGTTGGCATATCTTCCTGTGTTGGTTCCTATCTGATTAAGAACTGACCAGATCTATCATGGCAATTAAGCCAGGAGGATTGGTCCATATGCACAGTGAATTAAGTTCCATTGTAGAATTAATCTATCAAGTATTTCTCCAGCAGTTATCAGTATTAAAGCTGTTTCTAAGGAAACATTTCTGTAGTTTCTGGGGGCAGGTGATGAGAGCGAAACTTGCCTTTGCTGATGCTTGGAATGTCTTTGTAAAGAGGGAGGTTAGAGTTGTTTTCTAGTTCTGTTTACTTCCCCACAAAGTGCACTTCCCCACTGTACTGTAGAAGTGGAGGTTGTGTTTGGTTAAGTATGGGTTGCCGGAAAGTAGGTGTGGGTCTGATGGTACCAGTTGACATGTTTTGTTTTTGAGCTGTCTATCAACAAGTTTTTTGTTAGCACTGTTCGTTGAGGATGGTGAGCAATATTCTGAGAGAGGCTAAACTAGTCCCAGAGCTGAAGTACGAAATGTTGATGCAATTGATCCCCATAATGATCCACAGTTTTGGAGGTCGTTTTTTCCAGTTTTGATTTTGACAGCTGTTCAAAATAAATATTGTATGTAACTGTTCCATCAAATGAGACCCCCTAGATATTTTAGGTTTCTGTTGTGCCTGAAGAACCTTCTTTCAAGGTGGACAGTGAACCTTTGGTTAGCCATTTTGTTTAGATGAAATATTGAGAGTTATATCTTATTGGCACTAGGGTGCTACCTCCATTTTCAGAAATATCCGCTAACAGCTGATATATTATTGGCAAATATGGACTCCGTAACTTAAAGATCTCTGTGCCTCATTGCGGAGCCCTATTATCAACATAGCCAAACTACTTTGATGTGGTTCCATGTGTATCTGGGTATATCCTTGTCATAGCTCATTTATTAGCTTCATCTGTTAACTTGCGTTGTTGGCCATTAGTGCTTGGAAACATCAGTTACTGAGCCTATCATTGGTGAGATGACTTGGAGAAATTTGAGGCAGGTGTTAGATCAATGAATGCAACTGAAGATTTCTCTCGATTCTGGAAGCCAGCTTCTAAGACAGTTCTTAGGGAGAGGACTTGATCATTGCAATTGAGATTAGGTCTGAATCCTGCCTGTTCTACCGGTTTATTTCCAAAGATCTTGTGAAGTATTCTATTGTACACCATTTTTTTCCAGGTGCTTACGTAGCATTTGAAGTAAAGCTACGAGTCAATAACTTTCATGCCTGTTGTTTGGTTTACCTTGTTTCGGTAAGGTTGTGACTTAACACTTGATTCATATCATGTGGTACATTGCCCATTTTTAGAATGTAACTCAGCAAGCCATTTTTTCACATACTTGACACAGTGCAAAAGGAATTAAGTGTGAATGCCATCAAAGCCTGGGATTTCCCTGGTCCACGTTGTTATGGCAGTCATTACTTGCCCAATGTTGACTCGTAGAGAGTATTCAATTGTGGTTTGCAGTTTGTTTTGTGCGCCGTTAATTTCTTCTTAGCTCCAGTAGTATGTGCTCAGCCTCGAGGAGTTCTGGAAGTACACACAATGTTGGTAACAACAGGGTTGGAGGTAGCAGGACCATATGTGCGAGCTCGCAAGGTGCTACCACGTAGTGTTCTGAGTAAAGACCAAGCTTTCCTGCTTGATGCACAGAAGTTCACAGATTTGAAAGTCTGTCCATGTTATATGTCTGTGTCAGTGTTATCCAGCAACTCCTCTGCTATTCAATATACAGAATGAGACATAGTAATCTTGTTGCAGTTCATTTTCTGTCCTTTGAAGCAAGTGTCTATTGTTTATGCAATTGTTCTTTGGAAGTCAGTGTGTATTCATGGCTGGGGTCGGCTACTTCCGTCGCCCACAGCGCTGCATCGCCCTGAATGTACGACATTACGTATTGGATCTTTTGTGCCTCATTCCACACACTAGGTAGGATATTTTTGAAGCTTTTAATAAATACTATGGGGTGTACTGATTTGTGCTCAGTAGTAAATGTTTGAAACTGCCTATTTTTAATTAAGCTCTCTTCAGCCAATATTTTCGGATTGTGCTTGTTTGCTCCTTGCATATAGGCTGTGTGCTCCGATCAGATGCTACAGCTCTTCGCATTATTGCCTAAAGATTCACTATTGTTGCATTGCGCAAAAGCCTGTGCATTGCCAAAAACATTAGCTGTTGGAGACATCTCTTGATGTTCAGCTTGCCTGCTGCTCAGTGCTAATCCTTTCTCTAAATTGGATATTCGCTTGTTGATATTTACTTGCTGCTGCGGAATATCGTCACTGAGTATCTGTCTGATAGTATGCATTTCATTTTGTACTTAACTACTTATTGCGGCATTGAGTGATTCAGTCTCTCTGCCGTAGCTGTTTGAACCCTTGAATCGATCTTTTTGTCTATCTCACTATCTCTTGACTCTAACCAGGAGTTGAATTCGGTTTTGATCTTGGTAGCCTGTTCATTTAACCTCTGTTCTACCAGTTGTGTAGAATCTATTTCAAGCTTTTCTAGTCGGTTCGCCAGAACACCTATTTCATCTACAACACGGGTATTCGCCACTTGCAGGCTGCTGACCTGTGCGCTAAGCTCCTGCACGGCTTAGGTAAGTGTGTATTGTTTATGCAATTGTTCTTTGGGAGTCTGTGTGTGTTCATGGCTGGATGATTAGCCATGGGATACTTTCTTCTGTTTCTGAGCAAGTATTTTCTCCTCTGAAGCCAGTCTGATCGCTGTCCCTCGATACAGTGCACCACAAGCTAAATAAAAATAAAATCAACAAACATTATCTGTACATTTATACTTGACATGTAATTTTGTGTTACTGTTTTGTTACTTCTGGTTGCAAGAATAATTAGTTACCAAGCTGTAGGGATATGCATCACTCGTGAATTATATCGACAAATTTGACCAAAAATGTCAGGGTTCTGTGGGTGGAGAAGGATGGAAGAGAGACCTGAAGGGTGTCAAATTAATTTTGTGAACAAAGCTGTCATGTTATAAGTGCATAACTTAAAATATTTTGTGGTATGGTTGGCTGAGAGACAGGTTCAGCTACTTAATAAGGATTTTTCTTCCTTCGTGTACAGTGGCACCTTCCCTTCCTGAATTGTTACTGTATTTAAACCTTTAATAAGTATTAATTCAGTTGATTTAGGGATGTTTCAATCTACTTAGGACAGGTTCGCTTCTACTTTGGAATATGGATGTGTTTGGCTTTTGTGTGGCAGGTTTATAAGTAAATTTAATAGGGTGTAACTTACAATGCAGCTTGCCAGTGATGATTCCATGTTCCCTGAGGACAAGAAGTCTGTGCTGGTGAACTTCAAGACGGGACTGAGTCAAGCTGTTAAACTGTTTGGTAATTTATAAATATATAATCGCAGGTTCTATTCACTGTAATTGCAAGAAAGTGTAGGGATAAGCATCACTCCCCTGCAGTGGTTATGTGTACTAAATTGGTGATGGCTTGATGACTCAGAACATGTCCTACCAACTAATCCCTTCTTGTCAAGTTGTGCAACAACTTCTCTTCTCCTAAATTCTGTTTAGTACTTCCTCATTTGTTACATGATCTACCCATCTAATCTTCAGCATTCTCCTGTAGCACCACATTTCGAAAGCTTCTGTTCTCTTCTTGTCTGAACTATTAATTGTCAATGTTTCACTTCCATACATGGCTACACTCCATACAAATACTTTCACAGAAAGGACTTCCTGACGCTTAAATCTATACTCGATGTTAACAAATTTCTCTTCTTCAGAAACACTTTCCTTCCCATTGCCAGTCTACATTTCATACCCTCTTTACTTAGACCATCATGAGTTAGTATGCTCCCCAAATAGCAAAACTCCTTTACTACTTTAAGTGTCTCATTTCCTAATCTAATACCCTCAGCATCACCTGATTTAATTCAGCTACATTCCATTATCCCTGTTTTGCTTTCATAGATGTTCATCTTATATTCTCCTGTCAAAACACTGCTCTTCCAGGTCCTTAGCTGTCTGACAATTACAGTGTCATTGGCAAACCTCAAAGCTTTTATTTCTTCTCGATGGATTTTAATTCCTACTCCAAATTATTCTTTTGTTCCTTTACTGCTTGCTCAGTATACAGATTGAATAACATCGGGGAAATGCTACGACCCTGTCTCATTCCCTTCCCAACCACTGCTTCCCTTTCATGTCCCTCGACTCTTATAACTGCCATCTGGTTTCTGTACAAATTGTAAATAGCCTTTTGCTCCCTGTATTTTACCCCTGCCCCCTTCAGAATATAAAACAGTATTCCAGTCAGGATTGTCAAAAGCTTTCTCTAAGTATACAAATGCTAGAAACATAGGTTTGCATTTCCTTAATCTTCCAAGATACGTCATAGGTTCAGTATTGCCTCGTGTGTTCAGACATTTCTACGGAATCCAAACTGATCTTCCCCGAGCTTGGCTTCTACCAGCTTTTCCATTTGTCTGTAAAGAATTCATGCTAGTATTTTGCAGCTGTGGCTTATTAAACTGATGGTTCGGCAATTTTCACATCTGTCAACACCTGCTTTCTTTGGGATTGGCAATATTATATTCTTCTTGAAGTCTGAGAGTATTTTGCCTGTTTCATACATTTTGCTCACCATATGGTAGAGAATTGTCAGGACTGACTCTCCCAAGGCTATCAGTAGTTATAGTGGAATGTTGTCTACTTCCAGGGCTTGTTTCGACTTGGGTCTTTCACTGCTTTTTCAAATTCTTCAGGTAGTTATGTATCTCCCATTTCTTCTTCATGTGTGTCCTCTTCCATTTCCATAATATTGCCCTCAGCTACATTGCCCTTGTATAGACCTTCTGTATACTCCTTCCACCGTTCTGCTTTCCCTTTTTTGCTTAGAACTGGTTTTCCATTTGAGTTCTTGATATTCATACAAGTGGTTCTTTTTCCCCCCAAAGATCTCTCTAATTTTATTGTAGGCAGTATCAATCTTACCCCATAGTGATACATGCCTCTACATCCTTAAACTTGTCCTTAGCCACTCCTGCTTAGCCATTTTGCACTTCCTGTCAATCTCATTTTTGAGATGTTTGTATTCCTTATTGCCTGCTTCATTTACTGCATTTTTATATTTCCTCCTCGTTCATGGCGTGTTTTTCAAAGTGAAACATTTCAGACATATGAACATCAATTACCATATAAGAAACACTCAGCACTGCCTCAGATTCAGGATAAGAGCAGCCCACAGGGTTCTATGTTATGTGTGATGCACTTTCTCACTGTTAATGTGCTTGTAACCTTTGTTGGACCTCTGATTACCACGGTGTTGGACATCTATGATTTTTCAACAGGCCTCTGCATTGGCCATCTCCCATGGCTTAAGTTTTCTCCCTCCAAAACACGGGTTGAGCATTTGTCGTCGACCCACAGTACACCCCAATCCAGAACGTAAAATGCAAACGGTTCCTAGATGTTGTAGCACAGTCCCGTTACCTTTTTTATAAAAAGGTGACGCGGCTGCCCCATATTTGCCACCTGAAGACTATCTGCATGTGGAAGCTTAATGCTCTTCACATCTTGGCCCACACATCTTGGGGGTGCAGACCGCACTACTTCCTCAATCTTTACTGTGCTCTGTTGTTGTCCAGGCTAGATTATGGTAGTCAGGTTTATGGCTGAGCAGCTCCTTCCACTTTGTAAATAGTTGATCCTGTTCACCAGTATGGTGTGTGTGTGGCTATTGGTGCCTTTCGCACTAGTCTTGTTGATGATCTTCTTGCAGAAGCTGAGATTCCCCCTCTGCTAACACAATGGAGCCAACTCCTGGTTTCTTACGCAATCACCATTTGCAGATTCCCAGGCCATCCTGTGTACTTTGTCCTCTTTGCTAATAAGGGATGTCTCCCTCCTGATAACATCTCCACTCACTGGAATGCACAGCACTAGACAAAATTCGAACCTATAATTTTGGTAAACATTTTTGGAATACAGTGATCAATAGATTATTATATTTTGACTAAGTTCAGTCTTGATCACACCATTTATGTTTCAATGACATAGGTAACCGGTTTCGGTAATTTTTACATAACCACCATCAGACCCATGGCTCCCTTAGGATGGTAGGCGGAGCTCTCCTCAGCTGCTACGAAGTCAACAGTTGACTTCATAGCAGCTGAGGAGAGCTCCGCCTACCATCCTAAGGGAGCCATGGGTCTGATGGTGGTTATGTAAAAATAACCGAAACCGGTTACCTATGTCATTGAAACATAAATGGTGTGATCAAGACTGAACTTAGTCAAAATATCGAACCTATAACCTTCAATGGAACAAGTTGATACTCTAACCATTGTGCTAAAGTACAATGCTGGGTGACATTGGTTGTTGTTGTTGTTGTTATTTTTTTACTGTGATCACCAGTCATAACAAACTCGTCCTATTTTTAATTTGCCTGATTTGCATATGAGGGACACCAACCTACATTTTAGACACTTGGTGAGGTTTCTGGGTCTAATTTTTGACTATAAATTATCATGATTGCCACATCAGGGAGACCTGAAAACCAGATCTCTCAAGGCATTACACCAGGGACGGCCAAAAACGCGGCACGTGTGCCGAGCTTTCACATGTGCGCGGATCGCTCCCTTCTGACATCGCACGTCCCCCACTACCACACCATCTGACTGCGCGCGCATGCGCGAAACTACGAACATGCTGCATGCGACAGTGCATTTGCATAAGGAGCACCGCCCTGCTAGCATGTGGCTTAGTTTCATATTAAGACATTTGATAATATTAAGCTCTGTAAAACACATCATGTTGAGCAATACTGAATCTTTGTTGGCTGTTGGTACACCTACAGAAAAATAACAATAACGCTGGGTTTGAAACTGCATTACACCAACAATATCGTGCTTCTCACATCGTCACTCGTAAAATTCTTACAACATTTAAGCTGAGATATAGAAACGGATGTAAAAGTAGTCTACAGCATGCAGTACGATGTGGAATAACTACATGTGAAACAAGCAAATTTTATTATCTGGAACTACTGTACAGAATTTGCAATAACTACAATTCTCAACAAAAAACATGACAAATACAACAAAATTATCACCATTAATTTAATTATTTTTGGTTCGCTGCAGACATAATAAAAGTTCATATCCGGCACACGGAGAAACGCAGAAAGTTTCTCATATTTTTGTCACTCAGGTTGCCACATAATTGTGACATATTTAGTTTCATAATCGAAAAAAACCTTTTGCACGTGTGTGTCGATCCAAACATTGATATAACTTTTGCAGCCTCATTGTGGAGACAGGGAAACTCTTCCCGAGGAAAACCTTCGTAAAATTCCTGGACAGTTTTTACATAACAAAATTTGTCCTTTAAACGGGAATTACACTGCAGATTGATCAATTCCATTTGCAAATGCACTAGAGCACTTTCAACTGAAACGGCAAAGGGTCTAGAAAATAGTTCAAAAACAGATGTCCTGAAAACGTTTAGAAAATTGTGCCTGTAGTTCCTCCAACACAAACGAATTTGTCAGAAGTTGCATTTTCTCTCACTTTAGAGAGCATAGGGAAATGGGCGGTATTCTTTGTTATGAGTTGTTCCTTCCACAATGCAAGTTTCTTATTAAATGCATCCACTATTCCATCAGATCAGAAATAAGCTGCTTCTCACCTTGCAATGTCTTATTGAGAGCGTTCAAGTGTGCAGTCAGATCAACTAAAAAGGTGATGTCTGCAATCCATTTTGGATCTTCTAATTTTGGCTGTGCCTTTCCTTTTTCCTTCAGGAACTCAATAATAGCGAGTTTTAAACTGAAAAATCTTTCGAGGCATGCCCCTCGACTTAACCAACGTATTTCGCAGTGGTAAATAACATCTCCGTACTATTCGTTCAGTTCCATGGGAAACTGTTGAAACTGACGGTGTACTAAGCCATGCGACTTCAAAAAATTTACTGTGGTGACTACCAACTTCATCACGTGCTCCAAATTTGCATATTTAGCACAAAGAGCTTCTTGGTGCACAAAACAATGAATTCTGTACAAATCTTCTGTCGATCGTCCTAGTTTTTTACGCAACAATGCTACAAGCCCATTTTGAGCCTCTTGCATTGCTGGCGCTACATCCGTGGTGACTGAAACTAACATTTTCCTATTCAGGCCAATGGCTTCAACTGCTTTTAGCAAGTCGGTACCTCTCGTTGTCTTTCATTGGTACTAAATCTAACAGTTCTTCTGTCACGTGCAAATTTGTGTCGACTGCATGAACATAAATCACTAGTTGTGCTGTGTCTGAAATGTCAGTCGACTCGTCCAAAGCAATCGAGAATGCAATAAACTTGCAGGCACTATCAATTAACTGCCTGTAGACATCCACTGCCATACCAGCTATGCGGCGAGCTATTGTCTGTCTGGAAAGACTAATTTCACTAAACTTCTTTACTTCCAGTGGCGTCAAGAGGTCTGTCGCCTCAACAATACACTCCTTGATGAAATCACCATCACTAAAGGCTTATTCGCTCATGGAATTGTGAGCGCTATTTTATAGCTTGCTCTTAAAGACAGGTCGCTACGTTCGGTTGCAGGCTAAAAAAAGGAAACAAAAATGGAGTGAACTATAAATTCGAATTCTAACGACAAATATGTACAAATACAAACATCAGAAACACAAAGATTTGTAAGGGGTACTCATGTTCGGTCCGTCTCGCTGCATAACACTAAGTCTTCTTAATTCCGCCAACTTGTTTGATCTGTCAGCCCCAACTAAATCATTAAGTTCCTTGTGTGTGGTGTTATAATGCCATTCTATTGCAAATTTGCGGTGGCCGACGAGTATGCGACTCCATAATAGACATTGAGAATTTTCATCCTTCTCTTCGAAAACATATTGCAATTCCCATTCAGCTCTGAAGGCTCGTGACGTTGTCACTACCCCGCCTCTTTGTGAGCATGTGTTCCATTGCAACAACCACTGTGCAGTACTTATAAACTTCCTACAAATCGCTAACAAATAGTGAAGAATAAACATGGCTGCCACTACGAATCAACTAAAGCACCATATGCCAGATGAAAAGATGTTGCATCGCACAGCTAGTCTAATGTCGCACCGTGTCAAGCAGTGCCGCGAAAGACTGAGGAAAGCCGACTAGTGGCGAGGCAGACCGAGCCCTGAACGGCACGCGTGCAGCACATCTGTATACGTGTGCAGTTTGGCACGCTGGGCCATCCCTGCATTACACATATTAAAGTTCCGTAGCCAGGGTCTTATGGAGCATGCAGTGTGCATGTGCTTCAGTTTTATTGGGCTTTTGTGGATTTGCACTGTTTGGGTTGGTGAGGCTTCCTTGTTTGAAGATCAGGCACTGTCCATCATGAGAGTATTTGAGTGGCCACATGTGCCTGCAGGACCAGTCCCATCATCTGGTGGCATTTCATCGTGATATGTCAGGGATGTAAGTTACTTGCAGCTCCAACTTCACTTGCATACCATGCTGTTGCTCGTCCGCCTCTGGAACGGCTTTTCTCTAAACGTCCATGAGCCGTAATGCCGTTTGGGATTTGCGTGTATCGTGTGCTGGAGTCACTTCGTGTGACGAAAGCACAACCCCAAATCCAGGGTTTTAACCATCTGCTGCCTTGGTTACTGCAGAGCCCCAGAGTAATTTTAGATTTGGTGTAGTACAGGAGAGATTGCACTCCTGCTTTTGTTTTCCACATGATATTTCTGACTTTTTATCAGAGTGCAACTACTATGTAGCTGTCTTTACAGATGGGTCAAAACATGGGGACTACGTTGGTTGCCCTGTTGCTTTCCCGGATCGTGTCCTCAAGGTCCAACTGCCTCAAGATTTTACTATGTTTAATGACGAATTATATGCGAGCTTGTGGGCACTGGAAAAGATGACATTCTTCCAGTGTTAAATTTCCTGTCTGTTCAGATTCTCTGAGTGCCCTTTACTCTCTCCAATGTTTGCATCCAGCAGATAAAATACTCTAGAATATCCAGGATGCCCTCTTCAAACTATGACTGGGGAAAGAGGTTTCTTTCTGCTTAGCATCAGGGCACATTGGTCTTGAGGGGAACAAAATGGCAGATCTAGCAGCCAAGGAGGTACATTGTGATCCTCAGGTATTTCACTGTGCCATCCCTCTGCATGCTATAAACTTGCTGTTAAGGTCCAGTGTCGTGCATCAGTGGGAGGATCAGTGGTTGTCACCAGGACGAGGTCTTCCTTACTCGTCTTAGCAGATGCGACTGCCTTATGACGAATGGCCTCTTTCTCCAGTGAGAGGCTCCTCCAAAGTGTGGATCTTGTGGTGTACAGGTAACTGTGCGCTACATTTTATTTGACTGTGTTTTTTATTTTCTTACCAGCAGGCCGTGGCAGATTTGACGATGGATCTGCCCTATCTTTTAAATAATGGTCAAACTAATGCTTCTCGTTTTATAGTTTTGTGAACTGTCCAAAATTTTCCCAAGATTTTAGGGCACTGGTTATAATGTGTTAACAGGGTGACGGCTCACCCATAGTTTTGTAAGAGGTCAGCCAGCTACATTTTCCTGGTCCTGTCTTTCAGCTCCTTTGCCTTTTTACTTTTGTTTTAGTCTTATGTGTAGCTTCTGTTACTCTTTCTCCATTGTTTTACAGATGTAAGGTAGAGTGATCAGTTGTTCGATTCGATCACGAGTGTTGAACAATTTTAGAGGTTATAACTGCATTCATTTGTTTTGATAAGTGTAAGGGTGCTGATGACCCTGCCATTGAGCACCCATAAGCTCCAGACGTCATCGTTTGAATTGCAGGCTGCAAAATCTTTGGTTTCACACAGTGTTGTGCAAAGCTTATCTAATCGAATCCAATCTCTGTGATTGATAACTGCATATGTGAGGCTGAATAAAGTCTTGTGCGAAAGTATCCAGTAGTGTTTAGATAGTGCTGTGTGTGAAATGTGTGTGTTCGTTAGCATCGTGCATGTTTGTGCTACACATCAAGAAAGAATGCCAGATGAGGAATTGGAAGTGAACTAACAAATTGCTGTGGCAGTTTGACAACAACAAATGTTTCTGATGTGACATTGAGCTCGGTGATCGGAGGAAACCAGCTCAAATGCATGAACTGTTAACTGTCACATAATTTTAATCAGACTGTAGACACATCTTTTTACAGCGATGTTATATTCAGTATTGTTAGGTTCCAGGCTCTACTTACACATCAGTACCTCTTTAATAAGTGTCTTCATAAGTCAGCAATGAATGAAAACCATGTTTTTATTGTTTTTAAATATTTTGTAGTCTCAGAGTATACTGCTCTCAATTGGTAATATATTGCTGAATATGCATTTGTATGGTCAGGTTTAGTGGGTTTTAGATCCATATTTACATCTCCAGAATGTTCGTTTCCTTCATCCCTAACTAAATCGCATTGCTTTATTAACTCAGAATGTAATTCTTCTTTTTTAAATTCAGTGTAGTTGTCTTTAATTAAAATATGTTTTGTCTGGCTGATGGCACTTAGCTATATGTTCGTTTAACTTATTGGTCGTGATGTAAGGGCTCAGCTTCTCCCAATCAGGAAATTGCTATGTAGCCACAAATTATCCACTGCCATTTGTCGCTGTCTGCCAAAGCACTTGGTTGCCTTTATTCCATTCTGTCGATGTTTAAAAATCTTGTGTTGAATAGTGTCATGGCCTCTACTAAAGTATAGTAAACACAAAATTTCTTTGTGATAATTGCCTGTAACACAGTTTTTCGTTAATTTGTAGTTTACTTTGTTGCTATGAACAAAACCTTTTTTGACAATTCTTCATGGAAAACAGATTTGCTGTAGTAGTCTTCATTTGTGTCGCCCTTTGCAGTCTATATTAATTCGTTGCAAAGTTTAAATATTTGATTCACTTCAGGCAATAAACATTTATCCCTTGATCTGCATCCTGCATTGGGGTGTCACAATTGCAGTGTAACTATTTCTTCCTGTATGCTGGTCATCATTTTCAGATTTCTCCACTCTCTCCTAATTACTTTGAAAGCCAGATTGCTACACCACATTTTTTATAAGTGACTTCTTTACTTTTGAGTGTACAAGTGTCACAGTAATTTTTCCGAAGTTTTTACTTCGTCCTATAGCAAGTCTGTTGTTAATGTAACGTTTATTTGGAAGTCTGTGCATTTCTATGGCAGGATGGTGATCCATCAAATACTGTATTCGGAGCAGGTATTTGTATGATACTGCTTTCTTAATTTACAAGTTTTGGTTGTGAATATAATTTGTTAGTAAAAATAGTGATACATGTCTTGCTTCTGGAATGGTATCACTGTAATGGGTGCATTTGACAAATTGGACCAAAAGTGTTAGGGTTATATGGGGGAGAAGAGGGGGGAGGGAAGATTCCTCAAATGTACCAGAAATAAATTTTGGGAACCAAGCTGTTACATTGCTGCATAGATTATATTAGTTGTATGGCACAGTTGGCTGGTAGACCACAAGGGACAGGTTCAGATACTTTTCTTCCTTCATGTGCGATGGCACCTTTCCTTCCTGAAGTGTTCCTATATTTAAACAATTAATTGGTATTAATTCAGTTGAGGCTGGGGATGGTGTTTCAATCTACTTCAGATAGGTTTACTAGGATTCTGTAGCTTGTCTGCTTGGGAATACAAATGTTTGTGTGATGGTTGCAAACTGTTATGTAGGGGCTTGTGTATATCAGGTTTCTAAATAAACGTCATGAGCTGTTACTTATGAGGCAGCTTGACTGTGATTATTCCATGTTCCCTAAGGACCAGAAGTCTGTGCTGGTGAACTTCAAGACGGGACTGAGTCAAGCTGTTAAGCTATTTATTTGTTAATATGTAAATATATAGCCACAGTTCCTGTAGACAGTAATTGCAAGAATTTTGTTTGATTGCTCATTTAATACAGTGTGTGCAGTAATGTTTCCATTTTTCAGGGATTAATTTTTGTGGTAGATAGCAATGACAGAGAACGTATTGGAGAAGCTCGAGAAGAACTGATGAGAATGCTAGCAGAAGATGAGTTGAGGGATGCAGTTTTGCTGATATTTGCCAATAAACAGGTGAGAAATCAGGAAGTATCATTAATAAGTACACCTGTTTGCATTATAAATTCGACTGGTAATTTCTGTGTACATGGTTATATTTTGATATCCTCATTGCATTTGATACAGTCCTGAAATGTTTGGGTATTGCATATTTATTGTGAATGAAATGGTGAAATCTGAAAACCTTCAAAAGTCTAAACTCTGAGCGATAGTAGAAAAGCCAAAAAAATTGTGTGCAAATTAAGTACTAAATTGAAGTAAGGAGGAGAACACAAACAGGGTGTATACGACCCGGGAATTTTTTCATCCGGGAGAAAACCTGGAAAATCCGGGAATTTTTTTAGAATTCCGGGAAGTTTTCATTGTTTTCCTTTTCAGTAAAATTTATGTAATTTTGACTGGCAAGAACAAATGATATTATTGTATACTGCCATTTCAGAATAATACTGCAACAATAAAACATGAACGAGAGAAAAAACGAAAATAAAACTTAAATTGCAAAGGAAATGCGCCATATACAGCAACAAACCAGTGCTCATAAAAACATCTGCCAACAACAAAATGTGTCAAAGGCCTTAGGAAGACTATGCAGTGTTCCGTAACAACACATTGCCTCCGATGAACGTGACGTCACAACTCTTTACATTAGATTCGTTTTAGCAGTTACGAGCGGGATCATGCACATGCGCAGTTTAGTAGTACCTTCTCCCGCTTCTGGCTACAGAAATGTGGCTGTTGGCTGTGTAATAAGCAGTCGCAGCAAGCAGCTAGATGCTGCCGGGTAAATTTTACTGGAGCGCCCAAGCTGCTAGACTCTTGCATGCGCAGCAGGCCCAGTTCTAGGAGGGGGGTGGGGGGCAAATTCATACTATTGAGGGAAAAAACCTTGTTTCACAAAGCAACTAGCATCCAGCACTTGTTAGTCTATCGATTATTAATATGACTTTGAAAAACACCCTTGTCAGTTTTTGAACATTTTTGAACACATTCTAAGTTGATTTCTGAATCAATTGTAAGTTGATTTGTGAATGTGTTCATAGTGTACATGATGTCTGTCCGGGGAATACTCGTCGCATCTAGAAACAGTTTCTTACAGACAAAAGGGGTTATACGAGCTGAGCGGAGTAAGGCCGAACGGATGAATGACAACCACTGTCTGATTGTGTGGTTGGTTGGGTTTGCGAATGATGATCGTTGTTATAATTACTAGCTAAATCCATAGATTCAGACTGCAGGAGTGGAAATAAACGAATAACAGGTAAGAAAGATTACGTATTACCTTCTCGGAGTATCTAAGAAAATGAAATTTTGACAGAAAATTTTTGGGCAGATCGCTATACTAAGGGCCAGTTGTACAGTCCCTGGCTATCAGCCGCTTTAAGTTCTGTTCTGGAAGAAGCGCGGAATACGCGTTGTACGAACATGTATCAACGCCTAACCGGAGAATAATCGCAGGATAACTACACCAGTGATTCTGGCAGAGTTAGTGGAGTTAACCTGCGAATAAGCTTTGACATTGGCAGGAACAGTTACAGAACTAGTGCTAACAAGACTGTTTGTTAGAATGAGGAAGGAGAAGAAACGGGGACATCGCATAAATTATGGAACAATATGACGATTCCAAGTTTGTATAAAAAATTTCGTACTACTACTTTTCGATCTCATACTTGAGAAACTGGAGCATATGAAGGAAGTGTGAAACTACTTCGTAACGTAAGGCTTTTTGCTTGTAGTAGGCCTAATAGGCACTTGATATTGGTACTTTGTGAATTATATTCTGTCGTTACAAAAAAGACCATTTGTGCCAAAACAGTCTCGTTTATTTGGTGTGTATTACAATTGTTGCAGTATTAGACAGGCCTATTTCGTTTTATCTAGCAAAGAGTGACAAAATAGACGTAATCAGATTGGGAAACCACACCAGTCTTGGGTCCTATTTGCATTAACAGCTTTTTCAGTATTAGACAACGACATTTAGACTTTTCATGTAGCAAAATATTTCACGAACTTTGATGAGGTAATAGATTCTTTCGCAGAAAGGAAAGCATGTCATGTAAAGCTGTATCAAGATAAGAGAGAAAAATCCTAGGAGCTAAGGATTGAAGAAATGTGTATTGTCTTGCTTGTCTCGTGTCTTTACCGGGTTTATGTATCCTATAATTAATTTTATGTCACACAGGGCAGCAAGTTGTTAGCTGATAGGGAATAAAGAGTGCAAATTTTCTGAAGAGGGACAAGATTTCAAACTGGCCAATTGTAAGCAGGAGAGGCACCACAGGACATTTTAATTTCCACTGTCCTGAATATGGTTCGATGGCATCCATTACAAAATATACAAGTTTCAATTCTACAGAGCGAAGTACAGTGACGTACGATGGAAGAATGCTGTGTGAGGAGGCGAGGCACTGCCCTTCGGCACACTTACGACCAAATAACATGTCTTACATTTCCTCGAACACACGTTTTATGCATCAGACATCTTCAAAAAGATGTGCGCTAAAAATGAACATATTTTTGAAAATTCGATTTTTTACGTCCTATCTGAAACACTCGAGGGAGTGGCGGGGTATTGCACCGGTTCGGAAATATCGTAGATCCAGGGCTGATGCGTAGAGCAGTCTGAGTTACAGTGGGTAGTCTCCACGTGACCCGTGTTTACATTTAGTGATTTTGCTGTTTCCCCCTTCGTTTACTGCTCTCACATCAAAAGAAAACAAAACAGATTTCTAATTTCCGCCTTTCCGATAGTCAAGCAAGCATTAATTGCCTTGCAGAACAATGAAGTTATTTTTGTCGGTTTGCTAAAGAAATTTTGTTTTTAATTCCACACACTGTTCGCAGCATTTTAAGTGCACTTTATCAACTTCTAGCACATATGGCATTATGCCATAATAAAGAACCAAACATGAGATAACACAGTACTGGTACTCCAAGAAAATTTACATCCCGAAAACCACATTGAAAAGCTTAATATCAGGGCGTGGCCTACTTAACTGGGAATATGGACATGCAAATGTGCACTTTAAACTTGGACATTTTAGTATGGGTCTCGAAATTCCGATGCTCTTGGAGTCTCCTCTAATGTTTTGTTTCTTCTATGACATAATGTATGATCTTTTAATGTTTTACACGTACGAACATACGGGCTCCCTGCGACATCGTACCTGCGCAATCGCAGTGACTCCTGTCATCTGGCGCTCTCTGGCAACTGCGGAAACAAACGTATTTCTAACAGGTCGCGGGAAAATATTCCAAATAGTGGTTTGAAAAGCGTTACCATCAAAGTGCCATTCTGGCAGTTACAACGGAACTATTTGCGATAATGTACGATGAATTTCTTAAATCACAGAGCGTTTGACCCTCATTTAAAAATCAACTCTTTGGTGACGAGCCATTTAGATGAATTTAGAGCCCAGAAGATAAGACATTTAAGTCGTTATTAAAAATTTTAAGATCACATTTGTGTGATGTATCGTAAATTGTAATACGCTCATAAAAGACCAACATTGTATGTGAAAGCTCAGCTTGTCTTGCAGCATATTAATCTTACAGACCAATATTATATGTGAAAGCCTTGCGTTTCGTGTAGCAACACTATGTATATTAATTTAAACCATTAACTTTTTCTGTTTGTGCATTCGCGCTACGTAACAGTGATGTTGCTATTGGCTGACTACATCACGTGTCCTGAGCTCTAAATACCCGCTGTCATCGGCTGGCGAGATAACGTGACATGAGCTATGACTTGCTCACAGAAGCGCCTCGCAATCTCGATTTCAATGCTTCGGAAAGTAACATGCGGTGTTTGGTGGAATTAGAATTTCTACATTCGTAATACGAAAATATGCAGCGTATATGTTGCTGCACATCAAAGATCTTTCCAAAACGCCTTTTTTTCCCTGTGTTTAGTTTTATAAAGCGCCGGGAAATTCTACTCCCGTGTATAAAACCGTAATCATTCAAAGGACTTATACAGTTCCAAGAGAAAATATACTCTTAGTTAACAGGGAAAAAATGTTTTCACCCGGGAGAAAGTGTATTTTTAATCGGGAAATCCGGGAGAAATCTGGGATTTTTTTACCATGTCCATGTATACACTCTGACAAACAACATAAATGGACAAATTTAGCAGTGAAGGTAGTTATTGTGGCAAAATAACAAAGGAAAGCTCTTGAGGTAGCATGTTAGAGTTTGAGAAATGTCACATAATTTGCAATAAACGTGGAAAACAGGAAATAGGTTATGAGCTCTTGGGATAGCCAAAAATTTCAGAATAGGAAATAAATTTCAACTGATAAATGGCTTATTCGTTTGTGTTCTATTCCTGAAGCTAGTATTGGGAGTATGATTGTTAATAAAAGTGTTCTAAAATTGTCCTGCTTGTTTTGCTGCAATAAGAATAAGAATCTTTATTAGCCGTTCAGTATTTTCTTATACAATGGGCTTCATCAAAAAGTTCAATTACAGTATAAAGATGGTTGTATTCTCATAACAATGTATATATAAATCATATGAATGTTAGTGTAGTACAATAGCTTACATTTGGAATTTTATATAGGTTTAATTTCACAATAAAAAGGAAAACATTATACAAATTTATATTAAGCGGGGAGTATTCATGATAACACTATGTGTTGATAACACTGTCATTATCCTAAGATATTGATACAAATATGGAGCACTCGAAATAGATCTATGCCTGTATGTTATTGTTTTTCCACATTTAGGTCTTACTACTATACTTACATTAGCTGTTTAGTAACAAAACTATGTATAAATTGAGGCACTCAATCTTTATTGCACGCTTTATGTATTTGTTTCTGTCGATGAAAAGTGTACTCATGTCATAGAAGTTATACTTGTTTAGCATATCACATAAACTTTTTAAGAGGCTGTCTGTGGAGTAATCTTCATTGGAACAGTGATAATGCTACATGAAATTCAAAGAAGATTGAAACTGGTAGCTACAGTTCAAAGTGGTTATGTAGCCTGGTTTGATATATTATGGTATTGTGGGAAGATACTGCAAGGGATTAATTTTCATTTTATGATGAGTAAGCAATGGGAATTTCATTCGTGGAATAGTCAAGAGTTCTTAGCAGACACCATTGTATTGATGTTACTTCAACAAGTCATCTATATATCTGACAAAATTCTACCACAGGCAATTCCATAGTGCAAGGGTGCCTTCAGTCACTCCTTGTCACACACATGCAGAGACACGGGTTTTGCAGGCTACATAGCAGACAGCCCTAGTGCGCATGTTCTGTTCATTCATGAGCTGTTTGTCCACCCCTGCTCTTGTGTGCTTGGTGAGTGCAGTCTGATAGTGTACACTATGGCCCAGTTGTAACATTGGCCACCCCTGCCCACCTGTGCTCATGTGTACCTGGCTGTACTCGAGCTGAAACAACCTCCTTCCTTATCAGGAAATTATGGATAGGATAGTAATTTGAACATTACTCGAAGACGAAAAGTTTACTTCGCTGCAATATTAATGCTTGAATTTTGTTGAAGTTTGTTGTGTGACAGTGCTAAAAATATCCATATTGATATGTTGGTTGGTGCATCAAAGTGTGGAAATGGATTGGATGAGGAGGTGGAAAAATTAACTAGGCAATATCATTAATATTTTTTGTGTGGAAATGCTGTTACAGTATTCTTGACACAACTTGTTCGTCCTCTTATTAAAACTTGCAAACTAGTTTGTGGGCCATATTTAGGTCTGAACTCTGGATTTCCAGTAATACAAAAGCTGGAGTGGAATAAGCAGATATTAAATTTCATGTCAGGAAAGTTTGCAACTGCGTCATTCCTGATTTAAATAATGAAAACTTCACAAGTTACTTATTTTTTTCATACTTAGCACAACTTGTTTCGACAACATATTCTAATTTTCAAGTGCATTTGTTTACATGATTGTTTGGTGATGTTTGCGTGTGTGATTTTCTACCTCTCTTGGTTTTTTTTAGACTGCAATTGGAAAGTAGGACAATATGAATATTTTTAAATGTTAATGTTAGAAATGGTATTTTTGTTTACCTACTTAATAGGTATTGTGCTGCCTCTGTTATATGGAACATCACGCACATGCAAATCACTCACTGTTCCTTTGCAAAACATGCTACATAGATATAACACCACCATTGTTTCACAAAGTTTGTGTGTGTGATTACAATTATTTTTTGCTAATGAAAAAATGTACATATTTGTGAAAATTATCATACACAAGAGAAATGTTTGAAGAAATTAACTGATTCACTATCTAGTTTGTCATTGAGAGTATTTTCTCATTGCTGTGTTTGTACTATACACAAGTTCCAAGCTCCTCCATTAAATCCATTGTATGAGATTTTGGGAAGTGGTGGAGTATCTTAAGATTTTCTACTGTGTTTTTGAATGGGTCTGTGGGCTGGGTATGTTCTCAGTGGGAGGGAACTTATAAAATGGGAATATTGCCGAGAATATTTCTTTGGCCTGGGAATTTCTGAAAATTTTTAGATTTTGAATGTTTTAACACTTGGTTACAGTTAAAGAACCTTAGAACTACGTTAACTAAGTAAATTCATACATTTTAATCAAAGATTTATAATTTCCTACATTAATTTCCTTGCAAATTCCATGCAAAACCTCACTTACTGCTAGTCTAGCATTAAAAATAATTTAAAATAACACTAGACCTACTAAGTTTAGGGAAGTTGAAAGCCCACATTTCTCTGAATGAAACGTAAACTTGCTAAATATTTCTAGGTAGGTGTAATTCTCAACCGGCTGTCATCTGTAGAATTTTTTAGTTTTTGCAAACGAATGACTAGAGAGGTTTCACTTTCAGAATTCAGACTTCTCATTTCTTGCAATAAATACAGATGGTAGAGCACTTGCCCGCGAAAGGCGAAGGTCCCGAGTTTGAGTCTCGGTCCGGCACACAGTTCTGATCTGCCAGGAAAGTTTCAATAAATTATGATTTATAAATTTATTTTTCCAAAATAGCACTCTCACTTTTAGAATCATTAATTAATATTTAACCATGTTTTATGTCAATAAAATCATTTATATCTTTAAGTAAATCATAAATCAAAAATCTGAAGACAGCCATGGAGTACATTGAGAAGAGAAAATTTTGGCATTTACCAATCCATCTTGCAGCATTTATGCTTGACCCTAAAATGCAGGGAAGTTTGCTGGACTATGGAACTAAGAGATGCCATAGGTTTTGTTTGTGATTGTGCTCAGCATATGGGTTTGGATGTCTTAAAAGTTAAGAGGGAGTTTAGCTGACTACAGAGACAAGGGAGGCTTATTGTCAAAGTTTCGTTGGGAAGGGATGGCCAATAAGGATAAAATTATCAGGCCTCTGTCGTGGTTGGGGGGGGGGGGGGGGGGTTTGAGAGGCACTTGTGACTTTGCAGACGTAGCCATAGGAATATTGGGGCACCACCATCTTTCTTCTGAGCGAGCAGCTCATGAATGCTCCACCTCCAAAAGAGAAGAAGAAACAAACAAGCAAGCAGAAGCCAACCCAGAGGAAACAGGAAGGCAGGAAGAAGATGAAGAAATCCTTGAGATTGAAGATGATGAGATTGTGTCAAGTAACTGTAATGATGATTATTTGTTTTTTATTTGGAAATGTAGAAGAGGTGAAGGATCAAGATGATTTAATGGACATTGGGAGTGGCAATGGTAGTGATTAGGGGACTTAAAAAAAGATGGAAAATCAAAAGTAAAGATGCTGTATTAAACCTTTTGCCTTTAGTTGTTTTGATTTGATTTTTGACATTTTACGTTCTGCTATTTTTCTGATGTTTTATTCAGTTATAATATTTTTTTAACATATAAGTGTTTCTTGGTTTCTTAATCGCACAGTTACCACATTAACCTATTAATTTGAGTTCTTTTGTTATTAAAATCATAAATTCACAGGAATTTTATTTAATTATAATTTTATCTTGAAATATATTTCAGTTTTTGAGTTTGATTACTGCTTTTACCTATCAAGTTTTTTGAGCTGTCTTGCTAATTAAAAATAAATTCCTGGGAATTTATGAATTTTGGGAATGTTGCCAACAATATTCCCTGGGAATATTTCTTAGATTTTAAATTCCCAGGAATTTTGCAATACTAGCTACATGTGTTGGTATTTCTGATTTTTTAAAAATTGGTTAAACCTTATATACATACATATAAAATAATCCAAAAATGTTACAGCATCCCTGAGTGTGTACACTCTCTGTGAAACCATAGTGTCGTATCTTTGTAGCATGTTTTGTAAACACAGTGTAAGTGATGGTGTATGTCTGGGTGTGGGTGGGTGTTTTTTTAGAGAAATATTCTGTATAATGTACGAGACACACTACCTGTAAGTGGTGGTGGTGGTGGTGGTGGTGGTGGTGGTGGTGAGCTTAGGGGACAATGCGGGAGACCCACACCGCCGACTAAGCGTGCGCGCTCTCTCGTTTCCTGACAAGAGGTATGGCTGAAAATTTCGTTGCGAGAGTGCGATTGTCTTTCCTTTGTGCCTGTCTGTGGGTCAGCAATAATCTGAAGGCGAGTTGCTACCTATCCTCATTATTATTGATTCTCAGAGTGTTTGAACAAATTGTTTATTGCATGGACTGATCACTGTGGTCTCATATCATCAGCATGCTGTCTGTGGCTCGTGAATAGCTGGCCACACGGAGTGGATTTCCGTGATGGGGCCAAAACCACAAGCAGTTTCTGTGGGTATCTGTAATGGATCGGGCCTGCCGATCTAAAGCCATTTGGTTCCCACTAATGTGCAGGTCCTAGTCTCACCGATCTGTCTGCAGGCCAGGTTTGTTTGTTTGTGTTGCAGTGGATTTTCATGGTTTATCTATGGACCCAGGACTGCGGTGCTCCTCAACAGGCCGGAGGTCATAGGTGACCAATTTCAGGAATTGTGACTGTCTTACTACAAGTATGTTGTACAGTGTGGCGTTTTATAGACATTTTATTTGTTCTAGTACATTTTTGCATTTCAAAAGTAGTTTGTTTTAGAAGGTATGGCCAGTAAGAAGAAGAAAATAGTCATCGTGGGGTTTGTATGCTATGTACTCATCTATTACTCGAAAGAAAAATCGCACAGTGCCTGTAAAATAATACGTAAAACACAATGGGTAATAACTGACAATAATGAACATAGTAGAACCAATCTACGCCTAGAGTGTTTGTTGACACAATTCTTCCTTGCCTTATGGACTTTTTCAAGAGGCCTACTTTTTTTTCTGAAGTGATTTCTGAACTCACAAGGGAACCTCCCAATCGCACCCCCCTCAGATTTTGTTACAAGTTGGCACAGTGGATAGGCCTTGAAAAACTAAACACAGATCAATCGAGAAAACAGGAAGAAGTTGTGTGGAACTATGAAAAAATAAGTAAAATATACAAACTGAGTAGTCCATGTGCAAGATAGGCAACATAAAGGATAGTATGAGCTCAGGAGCGCCGTGGTTAGCGTGAGCAGCTGCGGAATGAGAGGTCCTTGGTTCAAGTCTTCCCTTGGGTGAAAAGTTTACTTTCTTTACTTTCGCAAAGTTATAATCTGTCCGTTCATTGACGTCTCTGGGTTGCGACCGTACCGCAAAACCGTGCGATTAGTAGACGAAAGGACGTGCCTCTCCAATGGGAACCGAAAACATTTGATCGCAAGGTCATAGGTCAACCGTTTCCTCCACAGGAAAACACGTCTGATATATTCTATACAACACCGGTGACGGCATGTGCGTCACATGACAGAAATATGTTGTCTACCCACCTAACTTGTACACTTGGCGAATGGGTAAAAAGATTCTTCTACCTTGCCCGATTTAGGTTTTCTTGTGGATGTGATAATCACTCCCAAAAATTGATGAAAATATAAGCGTTTGTTACATAAACTGAAAATAAAAAGTTAAGCTTTTCACCCGAGGGTAGGCTTGAACCAAGGACCTCTCATTCTGCAGCTACTCACGCTAACCACGGGACCACGGCGCTCCCGAGCTCGCATTAGCCTTGATGTTGCCTATCATACACATGGACTACTCAGTAGGTATATTTTGCTTATTTTTTCATAGTTCCACACAACTTCTTCTTGTTTTCTCGATTGATCTGTATTCAGTTTTTCAAGGCCTATCCACTGTGCCAACTTATAACTAAATCTGAGAGGGGTGCGATGGGGAGGTTCCCTTGTCAGTGAAGGTATTTTAAATCTGGCTTGTGACTCCAAGGAAACCCCTATTTTCGCTTTCCTTTATGAAACACACATACCATTTAGCTTGCTTTCTCCATGTAAAAACAGTTCATTACTAAATATGTCAATGTTAGTACTTAGAATTCTTGCTCACATCAGGAAATGCCATCTGCTTGAAAGTTTTTTAGATATTGGCTCTGCATCCACCTAGAAAATTCTGATAGTTCTCTTAGTTACCATGTCGTCTGTGGTATTATTAAATATCATTTTCTTTATTGTCACAAATATTTGACTGTTCCTTCTGAATACATTGCAATATAGGAAATTGTGGCTATCGTGATACCTGAGTACACAGCTTTTTTTATCTGAATACGAACCAGATTTCGCTTCTTTAGGGATGTGAGAATGTTACAATGTCTCTTGCTTCCAAATACATTGTCCGTGCACCACACTCTCATTGACTGCGTAGAACCAGCAGCTGACACACCTTTTGTTCCCATTATATGTTAAGATGAGCCTCAATAACATTGCCGCATTAATCACTTAAGTTCACTAACTAACTCCAATCCAGACATTTACCATCTCCTGCAGAAATGAATACTATTGTTGAGTATTTGTTAAATTTTAAAGTCGATCTACAAGTCGATCTACAAGTGGATCCAGGCAAACTGCTGTTCAAACATGGTAGAAGTTTTTTTGAAAGGTCAAAGTAAACTGTATACTTTTTCTTGGTTGGCAGCATGACATAATCTGCTGCCCGTGCACCACTCCTCTCCCTGAACTCAATCTAGTTCAAAGCCAAGCTGGTAGCACTGTTCCCCCTCCCACCGTTCTGTAGTGCTGTGCTCAAGCAGCTGTGAAACATGGACTGCAATATCTTCTAATGTGTAAGTCATGTCTAAGGGCAGCAACTAAAAAGTAAAAAAGATCGAAATCACCATTCATTCTAATTCCAGAACTTCGCTTGTCCCGACATCTACTGATACCTGTTGATACTATTGCCATGATCGGTCCTGTAACTGTAATTTGTTGTGAAAACAGTTAAGTTTAGTATTATTCATTTAGCTTGTTAGACATTTCAATCTCGATTAATTTTCCATGTTTCATTCCAGTGCTGCCTCCATGTTGTAAAGCAGATTAAAAGTCTGGGAAAGTTTTTACCTGATATTCTAATATGTGAACTGCAACAGATTTTTTCATTTGCAACCCACTTAGTAAATCATTACCATCTCTCATAATAAAATAATGGACAAATTTGTATTTTAAGCAGAGCAGTAGACTGTTCTAGTGGCTAAGTAATAGTTTCTCGCATATCCCTTCCACTAACAAATGTGATGTGATTGTTAGAACAACATTGATACTGAGATTGCTTCAGTGTTTTGGGAAATCTTGAGCCTGTATGAATGTGAATATTGCTTGCTCAGCTCTACCCTTCACTATTCTTTTAAATGAATGTGTTAATGATCTCAGTAGTCAAAGCATCATCTGTAAATGTAAGACTACTTCTACATTCTCTATTAAACAATGTGAAAATGTTAGTCTCAGCAGCAATTCTTCAATCTACGATTATAAGATGAAACAGTATTTTTCAAATGACAAATTAGGCTTATTGGATAAATACGGTAGTAAATGTTTATCCTTGGAATGTTTTCAGTAATGGAACTTTGACAGCATTCAGGGAGGTTTTTAAACTGATCTTTATTTTATTATTACAAAGCAGTTACTAGCTGCCATTCTTACTGTGTAGTTATTTCAAATTAATATTGAATGCAAAATTTTTATTGATAAGTGTCTGGAAGTGATGGAGATGGTATGGTGATGAGAAATGTCGCAGGTATAATTAATATAAAACTTCATCACAGTAAGATTTATTTTAAACTTACACTGTGTTAACATTAGTGATTCTCCTGAAGATGGCAGACGGATGGATCGCCAAAATATGGAATTGTCGAATTTAGGTTCTGGCAGTAAACACAAGGAGACACTAAAGATTTCAGCGATTGTAGCCTATTCTTAATAAGCGTTACTATTGAATTCTTGATTATGACTTGATTTAGTTTATTATGCATTTAACTGTTTATTATCATTCGTCCTGTGCTTTATTGAATACCTTGAAAACTGTCTTGCGACTGTGTGTGGAGATGTTCTGCCCGAAAAATGTTCTGTGACCATCAGAGTGGCGATGACATTGACACGTGCATGAATAAAAGGACAAATGGTTCCTCCAAGACCCTGCCTCCCTTGCCAGTACAGGAACACTCTTGGTGCCACCTGCACACCATTGTTGAGCACTTAAAAAAATGTACCTTTACATCTACATATATCCTCCACGAGCCACTGTGAAGTACATGGTACCCTGTACCAATAAAACCACTGTCCCTCCAGGGATTCCTCTTTGACTTCCTAAAGCATCTCTGTAATACTTGTGTGTTGTTCGAACCTAACTATAACAACTCTAGCAGCCCGCCTCTTGATTTGCTTCAGTGTCTTCCTTCTATTTTACCTGATGTGGATCCCAAACACTTAAGCAATACTCAAAATGGGTTGCATCGGTATCAAACGCAGTCTCCTCAACAGACGAACACACTTCCCTAAAATTCTCTCAATTAACAGAAATGGACCATTCGCCTTCGCTACTTACAATCCTTATATACTCGTTCTATTTCATTCCACAACATTATTCATAGATATTTGACATGACTGTGAGAAGCAGCATACTACTAATGCAGTATTCAATCATTATGGATTTGTTTTTGCCACTTACCTGCATTAACTTATTTTACATTTAGAGCTACCTGCCGGTTGTTATACCAACTACAAATTTTGACAATATCATGACAAGAATAGATCGCTACTTCCCGTATAGAGGAGATGAGTCAAGACAGGCACAAGACTGCTAAACATTGGAGATTTTCACCAAAAGTCCGCAGCTGGTGGTCTGGCGGCTACCATTGCTGCCTCTGGATCACAGGGTCCCGGGGTTAGATTCCTGGCTGGGTTGGGAATTTTCTCTGCCTGGGGACTGGGTGTTCGTGTTGTCTGTCATTTCATCATTGTTTGCCAACGTGGCAAGATTGGACTGTGTACAGGTTGGGACTTACACACACACACACACACACACACACACACACACACACACACACAGCACAGCATAGTAGGTGCCTTTGGGAAGGCAACCCCTGGACATGCTGCTGCTAACTCCTGATTGTGGGCAACTGTTCAGGTTGCTCACAAAGAGGCACCTAGAAATTGAAGTGAGATTTGTCTCTCTGCAGGTTTGTTTTTAAAGTGCTCAGCAAATGTGTGTGGGTGGCACCAAAGGTGGTCTTAGAGGGACCATCTACAGATTTCTTTATGGGTGTGTCAATGTCACCCTTCCCTCCCGTTCCCCATGGTCATGCTAAGAGTGTGTGAAACAGAAGGGTTGAAATAGCATAAACACTGTTAGCTACTGTGAATCGTGTTCAAATTTCGTTCTGTTCCACAGTGCACTGGAAATGATCATTTTTGCCTTTGCAATGGGGGTAAATGGACACCCAAGAGGGAGTGGTTTCATTGATGCCCCAAGGCCGTTTCGTGACAGTTCTTAGCTTCAGTATATCTGAAATGACTCCTGGGACACCTATAAGAAAAATCACCTTATTTCAATGCTGCACATTGCAGTTCTGACCTGTCACAAAAAGACATCAAAAGGGGGAGTGAAATGTTAGTAAGAGGAGTGTGATCATCTTCCCATTGTCTGACGTGGTCTACAGTGGCGTTGATCCAAATTGTGGTGCAGTTTGGTGCCAACGTGCCATCACTTACTCACCTCACATGAACTACTGTGCTCTGACCCCCCCTGCCTTCCTTCCTTCCTTTCTTTCTTTTTTTTCCCCTCCCCCCTTGCTGTTCAAATCTTCACTGAGTCCAAGGGTGACTTTGCACATCACCAGACTTTTGCCAATCACAGAGGAAGATCCTAGGCACCTTTGAGCCAAATTTTAAATTCACTGATCACAAAGGGAGACAGTTACAGGACTTTGAGAAAGGGATCCTTTAGTTATGTTGTGCAGGGTATTTTGGCTCTAATGTGCAGTTGTTGTATTTGATGATAGGGAGGAACTATGTTCATAACATATTTTTGCTCTGTGTGACAATATGTAATACCCATTTAGTTACTCAGCATTTGAGACGTGTAATCCAGTTCTCTATTAACCTTTGTAGTTGTTCTGTGTATGGCTGTTGAAAATATAGGACACATTTAACTTTTCCCTAACATTTTGATACAGCAAACCATTTGAAATCAGTGTATTGAAGTTAAACTGTGATTATAACAAAATCAGATGTGAGATCCCTTTAGTAACCATAACCTTATAAATCCTGGGATTGATGTATATACAGGGGATGTTAAGAAATATGGAAGGACTATGAGAAATGTGCACTTGAAAATAAATGCAGATGTTAGGCAAGACTGCAGGTTTCGCAGTTGTATTTGACCGTGTACCTGTGTGTTGTCCTCAGTATGTTGCAATTGTCAGTTGTGGTCAAAACAGTGTTCTGTATGGTTGTGAGTGCATTATGTCTGCTAAGGAATTCAAACATGGGCAAATTGTTGGTGCTCGTATGGTAGGTGCTTCCATAACCAAGGTAGCCAAAATGTTTGGTGTTTAAAGAGACACTGCATCAAAACCTTATACTGCATACAGGAAAAGCAGAAGAAAACATTATCTGGTAAGTCACAATGCCGATGAAAGTTTATGTTGAGAGATCATGACTGATTAATTTTATCACAATCCTCTTCAGTGACAGTCACGATCTCTCAACATAAACTTTCATCGGCATTGCGACTTACCATGCCCTGGGACAATTGAGCAATCCAGGAAAAAACCTGTGAATATTTTCATCTGGGAGAAAGTGGGAAAATCTGGGAATTTGTTTAGGATTCTGGGAAATTTTCATTGTTATAGTTTCCAGTTAAATTTTTGTAATTTTGACTGGTAAGAACTGTATTCTGATACTGCAGAGTAATACTGCAGCAATAAAAAAGAGGAAAAACAAAATAAAACTAGTTAAAAGGAAACCAAAACACAGTGCATACACCACCGTCTCCAATAGCAAAATGTGTCAAAGGCTTTAGGATAAAGCATATGCAATACTTCATAACAAGAAATTGCTTCGACAAGCGAGAAGTCACAACTGTTTACATTAGGTTCATTTGAGCAGTTGCCAGTGGGCTCATGCACATGTGCAGTTGAATTGCGTACGAACCTAGCTTTCCCAGCTTCTGGCTACTTAAAAAAAAATTTCTGGCCTGCCGAAGCTGCTAGATTTGCGCATGCATAGAGCAATCTGAATTGAGTTGGAGTGGTAAGGGGGCTAGTCTCCAAGTGACCTTTGTTTACCTTTAGTGACTTTGCTGTTTCCTCTTAATTTGCTTTTCATCTCGTGTCAAATGAAAACTAAACAAATCTATGAAGTGAATTAAAATACATTCACATAATTATGGGAAGCTAAAATGTGTTATTGGTTTCACTTCTCTGATTTTTTATTTCCACATTTTCGGAAGTTAAACATTAATCACGTTGCAGATCAATGAAGTTATTTTTGTCGGTTTGGTAAAGAAATATGGCTTTAATCTTTTCCGCAGAGGCAGTCACTTGATTTGAAACGAAGTGTTTCATTCCACTTTTAACTGTTCGCTGAATTTGAAGTACACAGTTTGATCTTCTGGCATCAGTGGCATTATACCATAATACAGAATCAAATGTGAGATAACAGAACCGGTACGCCAAGAAAACTTGCGTCCCGAAAACCACACTGAAAAGCTTAATATCAGGTTGCCTTAAATCATTGCAGCTGCACATGCGTAGTAACGCCTGTTTTCTGGTGCTCTACTGAAAGAAAGAAACCTATTTCTAACAGGTCGCAGGAAAATATTTCGCATGGAGGTTTGAAAAGCATTACTTTCAAAGTGAATTCCTTCTACGCAAGATGAATTGTTAGAGATGGCGATGAGTTTCTTAAATCACAGAGCATTTGACTCTCATTTGAAACTTAAAGCTTAGAGGACCAGCCACTTAGAAGAATTTTGTGCCCAAAAGACCAGACATTTATTTCATTATTTAAAATTTTACTAGTGCATTTGTGTAGCTAAGCGACTGACACACACACACACACACACACACACACACACACACACACACACGTGAAAGGTTAGCTTTTCTTGTAGCTTATTAATCTTAAAGATCGATATTATATGTTAATGCTTTGATTTCCTTGTAGCTACTCTGTGTGTATTAATTGAAACCTTAACTTGTGCTGTGTTTGGTGGAATTACAATTTATACTTTCGTAATACGAAAATGAGCACTGTACGTGTTACGCCACATCAAAGGTCTTTCCAAAATGCGTTCCTGCTCTTGTTGGGTTTTGTTTTCTAAATTGCCGCAAAGAAGTTCTGCGCCATTTATAAAACCTTAACCACTCAAAGGATTGATAAACTTCACAGTTCTGAGGGAAAGTATACTGTCACTTAATATGGAAAAAGTATATGTTCACCTGGGAAGAGTGTAATTTTAACCAGGAAATCCAGGAATTTCTTTTCCTTGTCTGCGTATACACCCTGTAATGGAACAACAGCTGCATAAGTCGTGGCAGAACTGAATCTTGCACTCGTGAACCCTGTCACCACAAAAACTACATGAAGGGAATCCCATATGCAGGGAATTGTAGGGTGAGCTGAAGGAGAACCTGATGCCGAAGCTATAAAATCTGAACTATGGCACAACAGAAGAATATTGTTCGGTTGGGTAAGTCTTAGTCGCACTGTTTCCAAGCTAATTTTACATTCCAAGCATCAAACGAATTTTGTGATGATTTGGACAGCCATACCATGGTATTTAATGGGCACCATGAATGCTCTGCAATGTCACTTTACTGCCAAGGATTGTGACTGTTTTGGCTGATGAAGTCCATCCCATAGTACAGTGCTTGTTCCCCAATGGTGATGCAGTGTTCAATGCTGACAGGGCCCCTGTTCACACACCTTGCATTGCCCAGGACTGGTTTTATGAGGATGAATTTGTCACATTTCTGGCCCCCAGTTATCAGATCTCAGTATTGTTGACCTTTTGTAGCCTACTTTGAAGAGCAGAGTGCACGGATTCCTATCCACTTGACTCATCATGTGAATTGCCACTATTTTGTGGGAAGAATGGCATAAGATTCTTTTGATAACTGCACAGAACCTATACTTATCCATTCCAAGGTGACTGGAAACTGAAACACCACTGGTTTTATTTTTGTTCATCCCCTTTAAATCCTGAAGACAGACCAATGCTTTTACCCTACTTTGAAGAAACTCGTCAAATTTCTTGATATGCTCGAGAAGATGCTAAACCATCAACTATTCCAATAGCAAGATAATATTCAGTTGGTTCTTGTGAGAGGAATGACTTCCTACATCCAGATGTTCACCAAACTTATTGTAATTGGTGATCACATTATCTTGGAAGATAGATGCAGTCACTTGCTGCAAACAATTTATATGGCATTAAATGAAGATCACCTAAAATGGTTTCTCAGACGCAATTATCCTTGTGTCTAACAGTAAGTTTAGTTTTCTTTCCTCTGCTTACTATCTGTTACAGCTTTGAATGAAGAGGCGTCCCCATCACCAAGTTATTTAGTGTATCTAACACTATACTGGACCTCAGATGAGAACATCCTAACAACTGCAGCAGCCTCCATGCCCCCACTTGAGCCACTATAATTTTTGGAGCATGCTACTGCATGTTTTCTTGCTACAGTATCTCACTGTCTTCATTGTTGTACATGTGCTTTGTTGCACACTGGTGGCAGTATTTAGACATAATTTCTACATCTAAAACTTTACCTGAGTCAATACCAATACAGAGATGTGTAACACCTTTTCATCCAGGTCCCATCCACACACAGACACACACACAGACGGGCGGGCGGGAATATCTAACCCAGGATATTTCTTTTTTGTTACCAATTCGTTCACTGCTTTTTCAAACTGTGCCCAAGATAGAGGCATGTTCAGAAAACCACACAATAAATTACCTCCTTTCCTGCCCGGTCCAAGGTGTCTCGGAGCGTATGCTAACCTAAAATTGCTTTCATAGGTAGCAGTGTCAGTGTTTTTTAAGGAGGAATTTAGAGCCACACAGATTACAAATTAATTTAAAATCACAAGCTATTCCCACTCTTCATTCTTCAGCAACAATCATGTATTCCGTATTTTTACAGCTAACACATGAACATGAAAACTTTATAGCCTGGCGGAGAAGCTCTAAATCAATAAGTCTGAATACAGTGGAATCCATATCAACATAATTCACACACTTGTACAATTCTCCAATCACAAGTTTCAATGCTGAAGCTGAGAGCTTATGTTCTTCATTTCGCGCTGCTTCTTTTTTGCTGGTAAACGGATTTCTATGAAACCTCCGTTTCCTAAACAGTTTTCCCACCACCCATTATGCATAAATCCTGACTTGCACGTGAAGGTTCGAGAGTTCAACCTTCCACCTACTAATATGTGTTAGTATTGTCAAAATGTAAATAAACCACATGCAAGAAAGATATCAGCCAAAGATATCGAAAGAAAATAGCCTTCACACTGACAAAAATTCCGCTGAAGCAAACAGTTTCCCAAATGTCAGAAAAGGTGGGAGTGGCTGCTAGGGCAGAATTAAGCAGTTTAACAATTTAAAGGATTTCTATAGCTGCCACCATGATAAAATTCACAAACATAAATTAAACTGTGTGGATCAAGAAAATATTGGACAAAAATCCATTACATCTACCCCCCCCCCCCTTTTAAGGAATAAATGAGTAGTAGACACATCGAAAGTGAGAAGTAAAATGTCTGACCCAGTTTAAGCATCTGAAACAGTTCTTTCACATATTCATTGTTTAGAAAGTCTTGTATGCCGTTCTGTGGAAACAATTTTGTTTACTTAAACTGACTACTCGGCTTGGGATAATCTTAATTCAGAATTGCATTGTCACAGGGTCAGGATAAACACATCAGTTTCTATAGCAGAGTAAAGGTTTATTAAAATGTTGTGCTCAGTCACCTTAGAAATGCCTCGCAAACAATTTAAACTTGAATTTGAGTAATTTTTTTAACTATTCTATTTACTCTTTCAATACTTTTTCAAAGGTTTCAATTAATTCATGTAAAACTTGGTTTTCAGTGCCCATCTGAACCCCCCTTTGAAGTACAGTACAGGGAAAGAATAATTTTACTTTAACAGTATCCTTTTTTTTAAGTCTCTTCATTTACATTTAGTTTTGCGTATGTGGTTTTATTGTATTCAGCAGAGTACATTTCTAATGTGACACCTTTATTAGAAACTTTGCAGTTACTGTACTGCAATAGTGAATGAATACGTCATATACTACTAACTTCCTTGTTTGTAACACTATGTTACAGGTACTAGAAATAAGTTTGTGGCAATTTGATTGTGTACTCTGCAGTTAGAGGGAAGTTTTAAAGAATCTGAACCTGTAGACTGTTTTGAATGCTGACTTGGTAATTGAATCATCTCCTCCTCAAGGGTTAGAAACTACTCTGTGGCATTATTTAATAAATTTTAGGCTTGGAAGAGAAGTTGGATAAGATTTCTACGCCATAGTTGCTGTGAGGTGCTTACATAGCATTTAGAAATGTCTGTTTGAGACTTGGAGCACGGGTGTTTAAATATTGGTGACACTGCTGAAGATATCATGTATAATGCAGACAGGGCAAGTGAAGTTGTGAATTTATAAAACATTCATCATGAACTGCAGTGTCAATTATTGATGAGGCTGGATGAAGAGTACAGTATACCTTCCAGAAACTGAAAATGTACTGAAGGTGATGGTGCTGTTTTTTCTGTATTTTTCTCTTTATACATGATGTCTTCAGTTAAGAGAGATTTAAGTTTAGAAACAAGTTATACTCCATTTGTATGTTTCTTTGTTCTAGTCTGAAGTTGTCTTAACTGCTAGGTATATTTCTTCACTTGTTTAAAAGTGCAGCTCTCACAGAATTGAATAGCCTTAATGTTAATACTATTTTCACTTTCAGGAGAAAATTGGTACAGAGTGGTAGTTTATTTATCGTTAGGGTTAAAACATTAAAAAATGACTGAATCATTTTATGAACTTCCGTAAATAGGAGTAATATTCCTTATCTTAGGTTAATATTTACTGTTTAAATATTTTTTCACAGCCATGCAGACAAATCTCTCAGTACTAAAAAGTGTTATAATTGTGTGTTCTTGCAGGATCTGCCAAATGCAATGAATGCAGCAGAAATTACGGACAAACTTGGCCTGCATTCACTGCGCAACCGAAATTGGTACATACAAGCCACTTGTGCCACAAGTGGAGATGGCCTCTACGAGGGTCTCGACTGGCTGTCCAACCAACTGAAGAATGCCAACCGCTAGGTGCCATATGAACTGTGCTTGGCGGATGATTGTGGTGAACTCTGATGCTGCTATCCTTTACTGGCAAACTTTCAGTCAATCACTTGCTCTTCTCATTTACTGTTTCCATCAAAATTCCAACAAGTCAGGGTCAAAAATTTAACACCCTGTACTTTTTCCAATAGTGTTCCAAAGCAGTCATTTTGCTTACGTTGGGATGTGGTAAGTGATTCCTGCAAGTTTGCATGCAAAGGTTTGCCTCCAGGTTTCGTATCCTGCAGAAGTGTGTAAGTGCGTGGACTCACGGACTCACTGGTAACTGTGACCATAGACACTGTGCAGCGTGTTGTGTTTTTGTTTTTGCGGACTTGTAAAGCGGCAGTCTGTTGCCAGGGTGGGGACCAGTGAAGGGAAAGGCTGTGTCCCCATTCTTTGCGCTCCTCCTGTGTTTCGAATCACATTTTAAAAAGAGATAAGAGGTGATAGTGAAACTGTTATCCCTTTTTACATGGGAGAAGTGCACAGCATAATAGGTTTGTCGATTCAAACTTTTGTGTTTATTCTGATATGTGAGTTACAGATGTATATTAATGGAAAAAATTAGAAAGTTCAGAACTGCCAATTCATAAAGTTACTTAATCCTCTCCCCAGGCAGGTTGTTGGTGGTAGTGATGCAAGTTCTTTACAGCTTATGAAAAATGGAAAACTGGATATTGGGTGGGTGCTGCTGTCATGCTATGTGCCTACTGTTTGTGCTGAGTTTTATTCCTTTCTTATCATTCATTTATTTAAATACCAACACAGTGCATGTGAAGTCTGTAGTATTAGCCTGAAACTAACAACAAGTGTTGGTAGTTCAGAGTGCGGCTGATAGTTGCAGTTGTTAACAGAGCATTTTTTGCAGGAGGGAGATGGGTGTAAGTACTGAAGAACAATAATGGACAAGAAAAATGAATGTTTGTGATGTGAGAGTAAAGGTGTTGGAAGTTTTAAGACATTTCTGATCTTTCAAAGCATGTTCTGTAATTTAGTATTTAAGTTTATTAAGAAGCATATGACAAATGTAGGGTATTAAGGAAATTTTTTCACATTCCGCTTTGTTTTGTATTAAAAAATTTGCAGCACTTGTCCAATCCTTGTTATACTATTATACCTTAATTTAAAAGCCATAGTCCTTGTGATTGGAAGATATTCAGCAGCACAGCCATACATCGATAAAATGGGAGACTGCATTCTCTGTCACCCCAAGGTGACATGCAGAAATTAAATCGTGTTCTTTTTTCAGAAAGAGATGCAGTCTCTGAGAGACCTGGTTATGGAAGGGTATACAGACAAAATTGCTAGATATCTATTTTTTGCAGTTAATGCCTTTAAAATTTGAACTTTCCTCGGAAATACATGAAACAAAGGGAATCTAAAATTATGTATGTATGCCTGCATACTTGTGAACAAATATTGTATTTGTGCTTAATTGCCTTCTTGTATTAAATTCATCCCTCTTAATTTATTTTTAAATGCCTTATTTCATTGTTACATTTTCTTGTCCTGACACGACTGTTGGACTTAATTCTATAAAAAAAATCAGCCATTTCTTTCTAATGAATATCATTTATTGATGTACATGTTGTATAGAGATTTGGAACTTCCTGTTTGACTAGTTGCAGTATGTGAAGAGTATTTTACAAGCAGAGGTGTTCGACAAAAATGTCAGTGAGTGGTGGAGCGAGTTTGTGCTTCTTAAATATGAAAACAGTTTTATCTAACAAGCATTATGAACAGTTGAATTGAGATTGTATGTAATGTGGCAGAACTTTGTAGATGTGTAAATAGGCAGAAATAAGTAATTAAATATGAAAATTGAGACTAACTTACACATCAGAGGGATAGCAACAGGATATACAGTTTGTGTTGAGAAACTCTTTTCTCCTTAATTTTAATAACTGGCTTGAAACTATCTTTTATGTAGTACATAAAAAGTAGAAAATTAGTTATATTTAAGGAAAGTAATCAAAATAAAGCTATAAATGAAGGTCTGTTAACCAAATGAAAACAAATGGTCATATACATGCAGTAAGAGCTCAAATTTCAGGGACCAGATAGTATTTGATCTTCACATGAAATAAAGGGGAGAAAATGATTCTAATAAAGATTTATGTAGGAAAATCACTAGAGATGTTGGATTAAGGAAGAACAGTAATTTATGATATGAGGAATTGCCCTCTCATGTACTATTTACTGAGGAACCTCCAGTTTCGAAAGTTTTCAGTTTTAATAATGGGGCGATTCACAGTTCATAGGAACCATCTCTTGTCACTGGGATGAAAACATCCAAGATGTAGTGTTGACACTCACAGGCTTGCTAGTCGACTTTTGTAGTATACTTTAAATGTATGACTAGCAGCACTTACAAAAAAGAACGAAAATAACTTAGAAATTAAGAAGTGTAAATGTAAAACAGAATTTTATTAGATTTATAATACAAATTTTACGAAAGGTATAAAATTTCAATTAGATAATTCTGAATCGCTATCACTAGATTCCTTGTTGCTCAATTCTTAGTACAGTCAGTCATCCACTGCACCATCTAATTCATTCAATATTGAACATTTCTTAAATGCCCAATTTGGATTACACTTCCATGCATCATCAGTTCATTGGTACACTTTTTGCGCATTTTACACGTCCCGTTTTGAAAGCCTGTCAATTTATATGCATAAGTCAGAACAGACGTTGAGTGGTTGCAGAGTTGCTGTCAACCTGCCTAGAACTACTGCCAAGTAAGTTTTGCTATCTAACAATTTTCATTTTACTGAGGTGGTGTATGGCCTGTGTACGCATCTAACACCAATCAGACTGTGTAAACCAAGCATTACAGCAGGGAAACGACTCCGTGCAAGTCTAATCCATTGCAGCAGCATGTCCATCAAAAAGCACCCACTCTCATTTGCTCAGAAAATTACAGTTTTTTAAACATTTCAGATTTTGGTGAAGTATTTCACATAAAATCTATGAAAGGGAGTCCATCTGCAGTGCAAGCAAGTATGGTGGACATCCACTTTTTCTCACCCCCCCCCCCCCCCCCCCCCCCCCGATGTAAGAATACTTACAATTTTTCGGCAGCTTCTGCGAATTGAAGTACACCTCTGAAGTGAAAAACCTCAGCACTTCATAAAAGGACCAATGCAGTTGTGGCTAGCTGTAAAATTTTCGATTTTTTGCACGTGAGCAATCTGTTGTGCCTTGTCATTCTTGAAGTTCTTCTGATGTACGGAATGTTACATGAGGTTTCAGGATTGCAGCCAGATCACGTTGACTTATTGCCACGATATTTCAGCTGGCAATTGTCCAGCCATTTTCAGGTGAGTGCCCGTCGCTGGAAACTGCAAGTTCTGGCCTCGAAAATGTATGCACATTGCCGGCCATCACAGGAGCGTCCTCTATCGAAACTCGCACTCTCTGGAAATACTGTTCAGCGGCATGTGTAAAGGTGAAAACTACATGTCCGCCCTCTGTTGGAATGCACACTTGCATCGCTAAAATCAGATGTCAAATGTTGCCGAACGTCATTATGTTAGTCTTCTCTCGGAAGAAGTTAAGAGATCAGCGGGTCCCAAGCCTTGCCCATTTGAAAACCCCTGTCATAGTTTATAAGATTGGCGTATCTTCCACAGATTCTTTAATTACTCAATCCCAAAAAGTTTTCGCTGGGGCCAAAACTTTTGTGGCTGGAAAATCCATAGCGTGTCCTGTGGTAATAAAATGCTCAGCTGCGGCCAACTTACTGGGATGTGAAAGGAGAGTGTGGCGTTAATGTTCAGCACACCTTTCATGTATTGTGCATGTTGTCTGATGTAAGCCTTGCCACACTGGCAAGGAATTTTGTAGATCCCAGCCTTCCACAGACCTGTATAGTCCTTTACTGAACCTAGAAGGGCATTAATCTTTGCTGGTGGCCAGAAGATTACTTTAACTTGATGTTTCCTGAGGATTCTGCCTACTTTAGATGAAAGGTTGCCAATGTAGGGAACAAGTGCCCTGGTCTTGAATGGCTCCTTACCTTCTTGATGTTGGTGTTTCTTCCTTCTTAGCGCTGTTCTAATGTGATGTGGAGCGTAACCATTGCCTCTGAACACTGACTCTAGATGTTCCAGCTTCTCCGTAAAGCTGTCTCCATCAGAAACAACAAGAACACTTCATAAACTACTGGCGTCCTTAGAATGTTGGTGCACAAGGCTCATGTTCCTGTTTTTTGCTATAAAGCTGACGCTGGGAACTTGCAGTTTCCAGTGACAGACACTCACCTGAAGATGGCTGGACAATTGCCAGCCGAAATATTGTGGCAAGAAGTCAGTGTGATCCGGATGCAGTCCTGAAACCTCGTCGAACATTCATGTGCCTTAATTTTTAAAACTTTTGCCATCACAGGCAGGCATTTCTTTGTGGCTGCAAAGCAGGCCTATGTAGTGCTCCTTATATTTGACAGCAAAAGTTAGTTGTGGCAGCTCCTAGGGTCATATTTCAGAACATCCATTCGCTTTGCACTCAGTGAAGTCGTATGGGGTTTTTGGATCCTGAAAACTGGAAAAAAAACTGATTGAGATTCGGGTATATATGGTAATGTGAAACTTAGTGTGTTTGCAGAATAATGTGGCTGGTAGATGTGCAGTTGGTGAGACGTGCATGAGGGAGAGCAGTAGTGATGGTGGTTGTGGGCATCCACTGTAGGGGAAATGCCGAGTGTTGGGGGAAATTTGGTTCTGATATGAAGCCTATTCTTGTATTTTTTGTAGACATTAGGTGGAGCCCCTGCTGCCCAAACTTGCATGGTGACAGTTCGAAAAGATCTTCTGTCACCTCTGCTTTGGTTAGTATCAAAAGAATTCTGCTGAAAATGCAACAAATGCCGTGATTTATTTTTGCCTAACTTGTTGATCATTTGTAACTCACCAGTGTAGCAACATAAGTGGCGAGTTGTGAAAAAAAACTTACATTTCTCTTGTCAAGTTAAAATTTGCTTCTTTTGCCAGAACAGCGTCACTCCACTAAAGCAGAGCGAGCGGGCATAATTTGAGAGAATTCTGAAACAGTTATTCATTAAGTTTACTAACTGAGGAAAAGTATGGTCAATATTGCATGAAAAGCACATCCTTGGTACAAAAATAGATGTGTAATGTCTTCTCTTATGTTCCAAAACTCTTAGATTTTCTCGTTTCACCAACTATCAGTGACACTTAAAAATTATATTCTTCCATCAAAAAGTCTGTAGTTTGTGGACTAACATGGTAGTAATAAAAATTGTCATAATAACCATATGCCAAGGTTATGTCAACTTCACCTCTGTTTGCCAAAGTCATTCCAGTATCTCAAGCCATTCATGAAATGTGAAGAACATTGTGGATATTTCATTATGGCTTTATCAGTGACTTGATCGCAAATGAGTCTGCTACTTCAGATCAATTTTCTTGAGATTGGTGATAGAGCTATCCACCCAGATCTAAAGAAAACTTCAATATGTTGGCTAAATTTCATATGCAGCAACATACACTGAAGAGTGAAAGAATCTGATACATCTGTCTGATATCGTGTAGGGCCCCCATGACCATGCATAAGTGCCGCAACATGACATGGGAATGACTAGACTGTTGGAAGTAGTTATGGAGGGATTTGACACCATGAATCCTGCAGGGCCGTCCTTAAATCTGTACGAGTAAGAGTGGGGTGGATATATCTTGTGAACAGCACGGTGCAAGGCATCCCAGATACGCTAAATAATGTTCATGTCTGGGGAGTTTGGTGGCTAGCGGAAGTGTTCAAACTCAGAAGGGTGCTCATGGAGCCACTATGTAGCAATTCTGGACTTGTGGGGTGTTGCATTGTCCTGCTGGAATTGCCCAAGTCTGTCGGAATGCACAATGGACATGAATGGATGTATGTCACCAGACAGGATGCTTCATGTCATCAGTCAATCTTATGTAGACGCATCAGGGGTCCTATATCACTCAAACTGCATATGTCCCACACCATTACAGAGCCGCCTCCAGTTTGAACAGTCCCCTGCTGACATGCAGGATCCATGGATTCCTGAGGTTGTCTCCATACCTGTACATGTCCATCCGCTCGATATGTTTTTAAATGGACTTGTCCAATCAGGCAATGTTTCCAGTCAACAGTCCAGTGTTGGTGTTGATGGGGCCCAGGCAAGGCGTAAAGCGTTGTCGTGCAGTCATCATCAAGGGCAAGTGGGCTTCTGGCTCCGAAAGCCCATATTGATGATGTTCTGTTGAATTGTTCGCACGCTGACGCATGGCTCAGCAGTGAAATCTGCAGCAATTTGCGGAAGGGTTGCACTTCTGTCACTTTGGAAAGATACTCTTCAGTCATCGTCGGTCATCTTCTTGCAGGATGCTTTTCTGGCCACAGCAATGTCAGAGATTTGCTGTTTTACCGGATTCCTGATATTTACGTTACACTCGTGAAATGGTCATATGGGAAAATCGCCACTTCATCACTACCGTGGAAATGCTGTCCCCCATCGCTCGTGTGCCGACTATAACACCACATTCAAACCAAATTACATCTTAATAACCTACCATTGTAGCAGCAGTAACTGATCTAACAACTGTCGGACACTTGCTGTCTCATATAGGTGTTGCCGACCGCAGTGGCTTAGTTTGCCTGTTTGCATCTCTCTGTATTTGAATAAGCATGCCTATGCCTGTTAGCAGCCTTCAGTTTTCATTGCAGACTTTTTCTAATTTTGTGCTGTGTCTTACTTAAATGCCAACATCACTGTCTGACAGTTAATGAAATAGATGGCACGTCATTATAAACCTGATGCAGACATATAAAGCTGTAAGTAATGCAAAAATGAATTTTTTTATAAAATAGTTTCTGTAGTTTGATAAAGATTGCAGGTCATCCACTTTGATTCTGACTTCGCAGCCCATTGATGACTGGCCGAAAGCAGGCAAACAATGTTGGCTGGCTTCCCCTTCTGAACAAACAGCTGAACTTTCCCAGCACTTTCGGCGAAAATTGGTCACTGCACATTGGCCCTGTATCCTGTGCGAACTGTGCCTGCCATCCCCATAGTTAACAAAATGTGTTTTCAGCAGAGATTGATTTCGAAAACTATGGAACTTTGCAAATCAAGTGTGTGTGTGTGTGTGTGTGTGTGTGTGTGTGTGTGTGTGTGTGTGTGAGGAATGTGGTTATAGACCTTTCTCTAAAGGAACAGGTACCATTAAATACACAACAATGGCACATGCAATTATTAAAGGTAGAAACATCAAAGATTTCTAAAATGTTCAGTAGATCTTTTCATAGCCTAAGTCTTTAAAGGGAATGTCGAAAGATTCAGTACTGTGTGTGTACATTTATTACAGTCATTGGTGAGAATGTAAATTTAATGAAGGCATTAAATCTGTTAACTAATATCTCTGGTAATGTGAAGAGTATTGACCGCTCTGTACCACTGACAAAACTTGCAGTCACAAGGTAGTGTGGAATATTGTTACAAACTATCACATTTCCAAACTAACAGAAAACCCTACACACACACACACACACACACACACACACACACACACACACACAAAGAAGAGGAAATAGGTTGGAGGGCTGGGGAGCTCACCCAGATCACAGATTAACAGGGATGCAGGAAAAGTATATCGAGGGAAAAGATGTCAGTAGATCAGATGGTGCATCAGTAAGCATTATACCATTGTCAGTTATATTGAGAAGTAAAGATGGAAACACAAGGAAACAGCAATTGCTGAGAATAACAGTGTGAGATGAGGGGAGGAGAAAATTTATGGCACAAAAGCTATTGTGTTAATCTGTTCTGTTTATCAGCTATGCTAGTGTTTGCACCTTACAAAGGTAAGTTTTTGGCTAGTCCAGATAGCAAACATAACATATTTGTGTTACATGCAGAGTTGTTAAGCTTCTGTATAGTTTAAGCATGAAAGATAAATCTTACTGCAAATGATGCAAAATTTTCAGCCAACTTAAAGGTATGTAGAATACTGAATGGTCATTTGGAGAATTAGTCTCTCTGTGTCAACAACATTATGGCACAAATAATATGCTGCTGTACTTTCTCTTCGGATATGTTCTCAAGTCATAGGTGTATCTTTTTTATTGAGTATATCGTATGTGTCGTGTACCAAGAAAAGGTAGTAAAGAAACTGGTCCATATTCTGAATATACTTATTTTATGATGCTAACCCCCCTTGAAGTGGGACCCCAGAAACACTTAGTGAGGTGAACACAATAATAAATGAGGCAAAGTGAATTGCAGTGGGATACTTGGAGCAAACTGTGGAACAGAAAGAGTACTCACTGATTGGCATTTCACTCAATCATATATGTAGACAAATGATATGAGGGTTGGTGTAGGAAACTGATCTCCTCCTGCTGCTGTTGCCACTACCACCACATATGCAAAGTACAAGGATCACAGTTAGCTGGAATTTGTTTGTGGTCTAGGAAAGTGTTTTGCAAAGCAATTGGGTACTAATTGATACCTAAGAGGACCATTGGCTGGAGAGTGATAGAACTAGGAAGCCTGGATATCATTTGGAAATAGGCTGTGATTGATTTTGCCCTTCTTACCTAATTTGGTGGACTCGGAGCAGGGGAATGTCACACGTCAGTATCCAGAAGTGGCACCACCCCCATCCAAAGGGGATGTTCTATGGGTGCAGTGGAGAGACCAGGACCACCAGCTGAACATGCCTTGCAGTTATTTCATTTAATAATTCATTGCCAGTCTTTCAAAAATATGAATGAACACGCTCGCACGCAGAGATATATATATCTCCCAGTGTGTGGCCTAATACTGTCCGGTATTCAGTTCTCCAAGGAGATCCTTGGTACTTGATAGAGGTGGACTCTTTGTTCTGATACATTTGCCCCCTCCCCATGTTATTGCCTGAAGTGTTGCCTGCTTGCCACTACTAGGAGATATTGATGATTGAGAAGGAAGCCAGAAGGAATTCCTTATAATTGTCAAAATACGTTTGAGAGCAAGTAATAAAATAGCATGGCATGACAACAGGAAACATGCTACACAGTGATCAGTTAAAAACTGCCATGGAAAATAATCTCCTGCTGCAAATAAGTTGTCCCAAAATGTAAAGAATATTTGAGAGAAAAGGAAATAAAGTACTATGTAGTAAGAGTTCAGGTTGTCAAGGAAAGCATTTCATCCAGGCAGAATCTTCTAATGCAAAATGGTGGACTCTGCAGCTTTGGTTAAAATACTCCTGTTTGCAAACTGGTGTAGGATTTAGTGAAATGTTGTCATCATTTGACTGTGTTTATGCACTACAGATTTTGGGGTGTCCTGTGACCTGCAGGCTGGGCAAATGTACCAAAGGGTAAAATATCGTACTCATAATTGATGTTTCTTTTTTGAAAAGTCCAGACATTGTTGTTGCCTTCCATCACATAAATTTTGGCCAGTTATCCTGTTTCTTGAGCAAAATATTTGGAATTCATTTTTTCATTTGCCCAAAATATTACTTACATTCATTTGATCTGTATGCTGTTAGTTACAATAAGAATTTATGGTTTCTCCTATATATCATATCATAAATGTGTGAAATCTGCTAACAGATAAAATTTCCTCTTTGATGATTTTCTGTGCAGTTTTTGGTGCAGTTTTTTTAACTGGGGAGGACTGCCATCAACTTACAGAACTTTGTTTCACCTGAAATGACTTATTGACTGTAACCTATTCTTTGAAATTTATTGGAAACTGTATTATCTCACAGTAAAATACTCTTCAGTAGTTGATACTCTAGAAAGAGTACATAGTCTTATCATTATAACTGTTTTAGTTCTCAGATGTTTCTCTTGAAATCCCATTGCCTTGATTTTTGTTACTGATGTGTAAAAGTTAAAAAGTTAACATCTGTCCAGTTTATGTACTGCTAATATCAAGCCATTTTGCGAATAGTTTATGTACAGGGTAGTGCACAGAATATCAGTTTTGTTTATTCAAAATATGTCACTGTCAAGACAAACTCAAAGGAACACACAGTACCACGGATAACACTCTGTGGAGAATTGTTCTAATGCAGCCATGCTCAGTATGTCCACCATATAGATTCCTAACCTTCACATGAACATTGATGTTAGTGAAACCCTACGGCATATATCTTTGGTGATTTCACCAAGTGTAAAGAATAATGTGTCTGAGCTCCATTACAGCATTAACATTTTGGAAGAATTGTTTCCTTTAGGTTCATTCAAAGAAAGAAGTTACAAAAGGGGTGAGGTCTGGACTATAGACAATTTTGTCCATCATTGAAACAACCTGTGAACTCTGAGTGAAATGACCCATATGTTGAAATGCTCATGTAAGAAATCAAACACAGTGTTGGCAGTACATGGCAATGCAGTAGCAAGAATCTCTGATACAGAAGTTACTGCGGAGTGTGCTCAATGTGCACTTTTCAGTTTCTTCAAAGAAGAGAAGTCCAGTAAGTTGTTAATGAAGCACATGAGGATTTTCAGTAACCCAAAAGTGTACATTTTAACCACACTGTCCAAATGAAAATGCACCCTAATCTCAAATCCAAAGGTTGAGAGAGTGTTTCTCTGCCTCTGCCCACTGGGCAAACAGTAGTCCCTGTTGCTTGTCCTCTGGAGTGAGCTTCTGAGCAGAGGTTGTCTTATACATGTACATCTGGAGGCCACTTCAAAGAATCCATTGAATGGAGCATCTGGTGGATATGCCAAGTTGCACTGCTGCCTTTCTGTAAGATTTGCCTTGGTAGAACATCTCATACCACTTCAGTATTCTCCGGTGAACAAACTGGCTTCAGCTGAGGTCGCTTTACTTCCAGTATTGATGCTTCCTGTACAAATTCACAATACAGCCTTTGAATGCTTTTCTTGCAAGGGGCCCACAATTTGTTGAACTGTTGTTGAAACCGCCTGTTGAGTCACAATAGGACTTTTCAACTACCGATCACTGCTGCATTGTTAGTCGTCCTTTGTCAGCCATGTTAGAAACAATCTAATGTTTTGGATGACAATGTAAATGTGAGGTACATATACCTATTTCCACTACTTTTATGAGATGACTGACTTGTTGTCCGCAGCCAATCTTCTTCGCTGGTTTCTGGAATCTCTTGAAACTTCTTCTCCAAAGAGGGATGCTAGGTACAGGAATATTTAAAAGTCTCCCTCTACTTGTGAAATAAGTAGATACTCAAAGGTTACTTTTCATCAACTAGCAGTATATTAAAATTTCATACAGAACAAACTTCTACCTTCTCACAAACGTCTTTCTTGTAAGTCACTCGTGTCGCCTCACGTCCGAAACAAATCTAATTACATCCACAAAAGAGTTGGCTTAATAACCATAACTCTGTCACAGGATTCATGAAATACGTCTTGCCTCTAGCAAGGCTTTCTTTCACTAACAATGGCCACTGACACTATTATCACAGTTACATAAGTACTCCATGGTCCTCTCGTACGCACTCTCTAAGCATCCGTGGACTGCCCTACAGGTACTTGTCGGTGCTGTTTGACCGGTGCATCTACATTTTTCGTGTGACTGAATTTAAACCTGCACACACAGACAGGTGATGCACAGTAGGTAGGATTCCGCTCTCACACACTCATATCTAAAATATTGTGTGTTCAAGACGGTAGAAGGCCGAGTGGTTCTAGAATTTACTCAGAAATAATCGAAAAACTACATATCCCTCTCCTCAGATCGAACACGCGATATTTTATACATAATCATTATGTAAATAATATCACACATAACAATTTCATATTTTTATGGTATACATTTCTTTTCTTTCAATAACAGTGAATAATCTTTTGCTTACTACTTTGCTATTCTCTCTCAACCTACTTTAATATTTAGCCATGAGGATTCACTCGAGGTTTTAGTCAGCTCCTCACTAGTATTTAGGAATTGTGAGGACTCGTTCTGTATTTCCAAAAGTAAATTCCAAGTGTTCATGACATGAGTAGTAGTAGTTTTTTAGGTTGGAAGAACTCTGGGCAAAATGAAAGTGTTCTTTTGACCCTCGCAAACTTTCTTGAAACATAATAATGCTAGTTCTGCATAGAATTCAAACTTTCCTGAATGACTCTTATAAAATTTGTGACTTCTGTCACGATACTGTCCCCTTCTCCTAGGATCAGTACCCTATAGCTTTCCTGAATGACTCTTATAAAATTTGTGACTTCTGTCACGATACTGTCCCCTTCTCCTAGGATCAGTACCCTATAGCTTTCTTGTGGGTTGACCTTATGAGAGCACTTACTCTTTCCATCCTGGTAGGCACACCCCAATAAAGCATCCCTATTTTTTTAGGCCATAGGTTGTCCTATCTTCATGTAGGTACACCTGCCCTATATATTTAGCAAATGCCGGATGCACCCCCTTATCCTTTCTGAGTAGGCCTGACGGTTCATTAACCTAGTATATATTTCTATGTATACTATAATTAGGTATTCTCTGGTAAGATACAAAACATTTCACACTTCGTATTCACTTTTTAACACATCGTTCAATCCCTAGAGTCCTCCTATACTTCTCGACTTCTATACTCTCAGTAGATAATATGTCTGCATATACCATTAAAGTCCCACTATCCTAAAATTCATCAGAGTACTTATTGCACTGACTTTTCTTAAATGACTATCACCGTTAATTCCACTCTGGCTTAAGTTCTCTTTTGTATGTATACTCGATGTAGAATCGTCATAGTTCTTAAATACATATGCGATGAGGAATCATCATAGTTATATATGTGTCTAAATGTATTTTTGTGTGTATGCGGATATGTGTTAGTGTAGTCTGATTCTTCGGCCTTCTTATCTAATGATAAGATGTAGGTTATTAGAAACCACAGAAACAAGGACGGACTTCAGCGATAGAAGTTTGTGAATATGGAAAGGAAAAAAAAGAAAAAAAAGACAGGTCCTCAAACGAGAAGAAATACAGAAAAAATAGATATGGTAGCTAAGATTGAAGAAGGGAAAGAAGATAGCCACAAAGACAGGAAACCCTTCCCCAGGATCCCAACCCCTCAGGTACTTACGTGAGATGCCGGAGGAGGTTCAGTGTTAAACTGTCTCCTACAGAACGGACATTCCCACCTTCACCCTTGAGGTCCACGAAGGAATTCTTAGCAACCTTATGGAAACAGCAAATGGTGAAGAATCAGGCACACTTGTTTACGAGGGTTGTCTGAAAGGTGTGATGGATGTTTTGTGTTAGCCATAATTTATTTGCTCTTACAAACAATGCTTTTATCTACATATATAAACCCTCCCATTTACGTCACATCTCATAAGAGGTATAAAATACTCTATACAAAATAGAAAATTTATGCACTATGGTATCACAGTTGTTCAATTACTCACATCCTATTACATTTTCCACAAATACAATATTTTATTTATTTCACCTAGATATCATTTTTTCTGTGATTCTCTTAAGTTTTTCTCTATTTTATGGCAATATCCGGTTTTTTAAATAATAAGATTATAGGATAGTTTTAGATTTTAAAGAATAAATGACAGAATAGTTTCAGATTTTAAAGGAATTCGGTGCAGGAAAACTATTTTGGAAGAAACACTGAAAACAAATCGGGATTCAACGGTAGTCACTCCGCCCATTAACTCAGAATATTAACATCCTTGGGGGATAGATAATTCCCCCCCCCCGGTCCCATGGATCTGATATCAACTTTTCTTGTGCACTAGCAGGACAGTATCTCTCTTTAAATTTGTTTTGGAAGTCTCCCAAAGAAGTAAATTTCTCAATATTCACAGTTCCCCATTCTGAGGTCCCTCCTAGAAGGTACCACACAGCAAACTTTATCTTTTAGAATCTTCCCAATTCTTTGGCAAAGCTTGGTTGAACATTTTCAAAAAATGGGTCAGATGTACATCCCCGTCTGGCTTAAATTTAGGGAATTGACTGGATAACCCTGAATTAGCGCGCCGTTTCAAATTAGTAACTTTTTCACTAGTTAAACACAGCATTAGATGACGTTGCCCATTTTTCTATTTTGTCCTGGAAAAGCTTGACTTCTCTCCACAGGTCATCTATGCCTTTACTGGTATCAGTATGTTTGGAAGAAGCCAAAGGAGACACATTCCCGGATGTTATTCTCTCAGTGACTTTCCGATCTAAAATTTCAACTTGTTTCTCCAAACTACTTACATTTATGATATCAGGGCTTGCTATTTTCTCTTTGAAGCTTCTTTCTACATTGTCTACTCATGTACTTACACCTGTAATTTGCAATTGGATTATTGGCATTAACTTATCTTGCTTATCGACACTCTTTCAAAGTACTTAATCCCTGCTTTACAGCATTAAATTTAAAATTACACACATTCTCAAATGATCCTAACGTTTCATTGATCTCTTATTCTACAGTATTACATGTATCCTAAATATTCAATTCTAATCTTTTTGTCAAATCCTGAAAATTATCATTCTGTTTCTGATTGAAGTAGGTAAACATTTGATTTACATGAATGGCCAAGGAATTAGTAAATTCATTCTTTAAATCTAATTTCAAATTATCTGCTTTACTATTTGTGTCAAATTCGGTCTTTAAAGCATCCATGCCTTTGCATAAATTCTCTGCTCTGAGGTGTTGACTTTAGCATTTAACAAACCTAAAGCTTCACTCTGGGGATTCAATGGAGCATTGAAAGCTTCACTCTGGGCATCTAATCGAGAACTTACTGAATCTAGTTTTTCACTTAGTCGCATTTTGAGGTTTGATTAAATTTACTAACTCAGACAAGTTGGGCACTTTCTTAGTAACTTTCATAGCCATAGGTGGTTCCTGACTTTCCTCGACTTGGTGTACGTCATCCATATTCTTGCAAGCTTTAGATCTTCTAAGCATTTAATTAACTTTAAGTATGATAACTGCACTACTAAAGTTCACTGAACAGTTTGTACCACTTTGTACTAAAACAATAAAGTTCTGTTTTACACTCACCCGGCAGAGAATTTGCACTACGTTGGTGAGCGGATGTGGAAGCAGATCAGCACCAGTGAACAGCATCTGGTACCGGTGGCGTCGGATGTGGTTTCTGTGTCTGCGTGCCCACGATGTGTGTGAGAGCTCTACATTCCTTGCACCGGATATTCTTAATCGAAGTGTTCTAGGTGTATTTCTTCTTAGAGAAACACATTGGAATCTTCTTCTCCATTTATCAATTCAATTTTTTTTTCCTTTAAATACTAGAGCATGTTCCGTTATCTCGGAGTAAATGTTTTTGTTGTATTTGGTTTTGTTGCTATGGCAACATACAACAGCAGCTTTCCTCATTTTTTGGTCTTAGGATTCCTGTTTTTTCTGTCCTTTCTCTTTGGTTACCACGTTCTAACACTTTGCTTGACTGTTTAAGTGTGAAGCAGATATACTAATTTCCACTCCTTTTACGAGATGACTGACTTACTTGTCTGCAGCCGATCTTTGCTGGCTCCTGAAATCTCTCTAAACTTCTTCTCCGAAGAGTGATGCTAGGTACAGGAATATGTAAAATTCTCCCTCTCTGCTTTTCATCTACTAACAATATATTAAAACTTCATACAGAACAAACTTCTCCCTTCTCACATAAACATTTGATTTCTTGTAAGTCACTCTTATCGCCTCACGTCAAAAACAAATCTAATTACATCCACAAAAGATTTCGCTTAATAACTATAACTCAGTATCACAGGATTCACGAAATACGTCTTGCCTCTAGCAAGGCTGGAATAAGTCTTTTAAGGGTTCTTTTTTCACTAACAATAGCCACTGACACTATTACCAGAAAGTTACATAAATACTCTATGGTCCTTTCGTATGCACTCAGTAAACATCCAAGGACTGCCTGACTTGTCGGTGCCATTCGACCGCAGTGTCTGCATTTTTCCTGCGACTTAATTTAAACCTGCACACACACACACACACACACACACACACACACACACACACACACACACACACACATGTGACACGTAGTAGGTAGGATTCCACTCTCTCACACTCGTATCAAAAATATGTGTGCTCGAGACGGTAGAAGGCTGAGTGGTTCTAGAATTTACACATAAATTCTCGAAACAGTACAACAAGACTCCTAGCTACTGTGTCATGACTATGCATAATTTCATAACTCGTTTGTTTCTCAGAGGTGTACTGCTATTGCTGGTGAGAAGCTCAACTGGCTATCTAGTGTCACTCAAATTATATAAGAAACAAATGGTGATAAATTTTGTGTGCTACCTTGTATGTAGTCCAGTCATTTGCAAATAAAAGAATAATTAAAATACCATTACCTACAATATTAGTGTCACAGTATTTTGTCACTCCTGTGGGCAGCAAGTGTACAAATTACTTAAAATAGTGGTGTCATTGGGCATCCCTGTTTAACTCTGATCAATGACAATTTTGTCTAGATACTAGTTGGTCTGGTCTCAACAGTTACTGATGTGTTTCTGTATAGGGCCTAGGCTTTGAATTATTTTAATGAAATGTTTGGGAGGTCCTTTAATTTCCATTATTTCTGAGAAGTCTTCCTAACCCAATTTACTACTCACTGCATTGTCCCAAACTCATATTTATAGCACAATAATGGAAATGTGTTTGTTAATAAAATGTGCACTGGCTGTTAAAATATTTTTAATAAGTCGCTACCAGTTTTGCATCAGTAGAGGTGAATCTTCAGATTACATCTTTTTCAAAATCGTGGCATGACAGCGGTTGGATATCATCGGACATGGTTGTAGCAAAAAATCATACTGTCGGAAGTAGTCACACTGTGGATCTGAAAGGGTTAATGTACTCTTGATCGCACAAATGCCTTTTCTTAATGGATGAAGAACAATATTGCCAGGTGGCAATTTTTTTAAGCACAGATCTGCAGCCAGAGCAGGAATGTTGTTTCCTAAAACCATATTGTTCTGTCAGAAGGGATTATTAATTACATGTAACATTCTTTTTGTGTGTGTTTTGTATACGAAGAGCAGTCACCTTATTCCACAGTAGTTTCAGAATCTGTCTCGTAACTTTAAATATGATGATTATATGCTCTCTATTCATTACAAAGAACTATGGACAAACACTGCAGAAAGATATGTTGAATGCTACGTAGTTTGAGGAAGCACTAAAGTTAACACTTCTGGAGGGAATGGAAGAATGGTATGCACCAGTTGAATTTAATTTAGGCTGTGGGACTTAAGGAAGCCTTCCCAGAGAACACTTAGAGTACTTACAAGGGAACCTCCCCATCGCACCCCCCTCAGGTTTGGTTATAAGTTTGCACAGTGGATAGGCCTTGAAAAACTGAACACAGATCAATTGAGAAAACAGGAAGAAGTTGTGTGGAACTGTGAAAAAATAAGCAAAATATACAAACTGTTCATGGTAAGATAGGCAACATCAAGGGCACTGGAGGCGCAGGAGCGCCGTAGTCTCGTGGTAACGTGAGCAGCTGCGGAACGAAAGGACCTTGGTTCAAATCTTCCATCGAGAGAAAAGTTTAATTTTTTATTTTCAGTTTATGTGACAAACTCTTATGTTTTCATCACTTTTTTTGGGAGTGATTATCACATTCACAAGAAAACGTAAATCGGGCAAGGTAGAAGAATCTTTTTACCCATTCGCCAAGTGTACAAGTTAGGTTGGTCGACAACATATTCCTGTCATGTGACGCACGTGCTGTCACCAGTGTTGTATAGAATATATCAGATGTGTTTTCCTGTGGAGGAATCGGTTGACCTATGACCTTGCGATCAAATGTTTTCGGTTCCCATTGGAGAGGCACGTCCTTTCGTCTACTAATCGCACGGTTTTGCGATGCGGTCGCAAAACACAGACACTAAACTTATTACAGTGAACAGACACGTCAATGAACGAATGGACAGATAATAACTATGCAAAAATAAAGTAAAATTTTCACTCGAGGGAAGACTTGAACCAAGGACCTCTCCTTCTGCAGCTGCTCAGGCTACCACGGGACCACGGCGCTCCTGAGCTGCCTGTCTCCGTGATGTTGTCTATGTGGCCCATGGACTACTCGGTTTGTATGTTTTGCTTATTTTTTCACAGTTCCACACAACTTCTTCCTGTTTTCTCAATTGATCTGTGTTCAGTTTATCAAGGCCTATCCACTGTGCCAACTTATAACTAAATCTGAGGGGGGTGCGATGGGGAGGTTCCCTTGTTAGTTCCATGATAGGATTTTTAACCCTTGGATACACAATTGGCTGGACTCTCAGAATGAGATGAGTGGGTTCTATAAGACCCCGACCTCAGAATAAACAGAAAAATTATTTTTTAAAACAATGTTACCGAATTATGATGGGTTTGATGGCAGAATGAGTAAGAAAGTATTTACTGTGATTGTCAGAAATACTGAGTCATAATTTAGTTTTCTGATATATAAACAGCAAACTTTGTTTTATTGTGCTTACACCAGAAGTTCCACTCATAAAAAAATACCCACTTTGCAAATATTACTCTGTTGTGCAATTTTTTGTGCATTTGCTGTGTTAGATCACTTTTCAATCTGTGTGGACACAAGGAACATCATGTCTTCATTAAGCTTCCAGTTCGTGTAAATTTCAGCTGTCAGTAACTCGTATATGCCATAGTTTGTAGAAAATTCTTTTGGAGGTGGGGTTTGTTAATGCCCTTCTCCATGTGAGGCTATGTCATTCATTGCCTTACTTCCTCTAGGGAAATTCTCCTTTTTTCGTATGTGCCTTTCTCATAGTCGGGATGTTGCTGTGAAAATATGTATTTATGGATGCTATGTCCATTAGAATCCACTGGTTACTGTGTGTTGCCCTCTCATCAAGAGAATAAACTCCTGATTTAGTTTTGTTATGGAACAAAACTCTGGCACTGTGGTGCAGAGAACAGAGCAGTATGGCATGTTTTCTTGACCGGCACATAACCTGCAGTTGTCTAATTCTATTCAAAACCATATATAAATAGAAAACTTATGTTGCTTTGGAAACTTTCATTTTTGGCGGAATGTCGTTGTTCTGCTCAAAGTTTTCATTGTCGTAAACTTTTCGTGTAATAGTTAAAGCAATGGAAAACTTGTGAAAAAATAAAGATTGTGATACATATTGAGGCTCCTCCCAATGTATTTGTTATAGTCTTTACTGTCATATAAGGAACACTGGTTTGTTTTGTTTGATCAAAAATGCATTCCTCAGATGTAATGCTCTCTTTTTTTTAAACGAGCAATGTGCCTAACTTCTAAATTAGTACAGTGTGTGATCTCAAAGATATAATCCCATGTATTCTTACAAGGGAACCTCCCCATCGCACCCCCCTCAGATTTAGTTATAAGTTGGCACAGTGGATAGGCCTTGAAAAACTGAACACAGATCAATCGCAAAAACAGGAAGAAGTTGTGTGCAATTATGAAAAAATAAGCAAAATATACAAACTGAGTAGTCCATGCGCAAGATAGGCAACATCAAGGTTAATGGTGCTCAGAAGCGCCATGGTCCCGTGGTTAGCGTGAGCAGCTGCGGAACGAGAGGTCCTTGGTTCAAGTCTTCCCTCAAGTGAAAATTTTAATGTTTTGTTTCCAGTTTATGTTACAAACTCTTATGTTTTCATCACTTTTTTGGGAGTGATTAACATGTCCTCAAGAAAACCGAAATCGGGTAATGTAGAAGAATCTTTTTACCCATTCGCTAAGTGTACAAGTTAGGTTGGTCGACAACATATCCCTGTCATGTGACGCAAATGCCGTCACCAGTGTCGTATAGAATATATCAGACACGTTTTCCTGTGGAGGAATCGGTTTACCTATGACCTTGCGATCAAATGTTTTTTGGTTCCCATTGGAGAGGCACGTCCTTTCGTCTGCTAATCGCACGGTTTACCGGTGTGGTCGCAAAACACAGACACTAAACTTATTACAGTGAACAGAGACGTCAATGAACGAACGGACAGATGATAACTTTGCGAAAATAAAGAAATTAAACTTTTGACTGGAGGGAAGACTTGAACCAAGGACCTCTCGTTCTGCAGCTGCTCACGCTAACCACGGGACCACGGCACTTCTGAGCGCCATTAACCTTGATGTTGCCTATCTTTCACAAGGACTACTCAGTTTGTTTATTTTGCTTATTTTTTTCATAGTTCCACACAACTTCTTCCTGTTTTCTCAATTGATCTGTGTTCAGTTTTTCAAGGCGTATCCAGTGTGCCAACTTATACCTAAATCTGAGGGGGGTGCGATGGGGAGGTTCCCTTGTTAGTGACAGTTATGCTACCTGTTACTGATTAAGGTTGAATTTTCGTTATATTGTGCACTCAAATTCTGATGCTTAGCGATGTTTTATTGCACTGAGTTTTTGTCAGAAACAATAAAGAAATTGGACCTTCTGCTGTTTGTCTCTACTTGAAATGCTAAACGACACAGATTTATCATCCTGGGTACTATCAGTATGTGAATCACTGTCACCTTCCTGATCTGAGTGTCTTCAAGCCATTCAGGAATTATTGATCCAAATTTTGATCACTTGTACTGACTTCAGATGATTTTTTTTGCTTCTAACATATTATCTAATCTGTAAAGGATAAATGCATCTTGCATAATTATTCTGTTCGTGTAACTAGACTTCTGATTACCTAAACAGTTCTAGCATAAAGAAACACATGTATCTTCCACAATAATAGTCAGTTGTAGCTTTCAAGTGCTTCTGACTTTTCGACAAGTGTTGAATTGCCAAAATAATGTGCCATTCAGACCAAAGAGAAATTGTTTGAAATGTGGCTTGTTTGCTAAAGGACCTAGAAAGATCCCTGCCATGCATTAAACATGTATGGTGAAAAGTAAGAAAAAGAAGTTGATTTGCACCTAGTTATTTGTATTTCCAAGGATTACATGGAAAGTAAACTGAAGTCAACAATTTTTAAGGCAATTTATCAATAAAATGAAAGGTTGCCAGGACCAAAAGAACAGTGTCATGGATTGAAGGGTTAAATAAACGCTGTTATGGTCCTTGGACATAGTACTTTCCTTTTCACATTATAGAAGAAAATCTAGTTTGATTGCAGTGATTCGTATCTCTACAAACTTCTCATTCCTTGTTTTGTGTTGGGAGTGGTTATGCTTGTATTTTCTTATACCCTTTCTCAAGGATAAAAATGTTCATTTGTGTGTGTGTGTGTGTGTGTGTGTGTGTGTGTGTGTGTGTGTGTGTGTGTGTCCGTCCCTTTGCAGAATTAACTATTCTGTGATGCTGCCTCACTACGCCCTGTCGACACCTCCTTTCTATTAGTAAAATTGTGTCCTAAAGCTCTTATCCCCAATATAATTCAGTACTACTTCATTTATTAATAAATGTACCCGTCTATTTTTAGCAGACCTCTGTAGCACATTTAAAAACTTTCTTTTCGTTTCTTGTCTGCAATGATCCTAGTTTTATTTCCACATAAGGCTATACACCAGACAAATATTTGTAAAAAAGCTTCCTTGCAGTAGCTATTCAATCCTAATTTGGAAATTAAAAAGTGGCAATGAGAGATTGAAATAATTGTGATTGAGGCGGCCACAATCAACAAATAAATGTCAATTTCAGAAACTACAGACCTTAATATTTGACACACTGGCATGCCATTGGCATCTTGCTAACATAGGTCCAACCCATCAACAGCCCAAAAGCAATAAAAATGATGCTGCTGAGGAACAAGTGTGTGCATGATGCAGATGCTGTGATGTGATAAATAATTAGTTAGGGTTGCCAGTGGCACTGATGTGGCAGTTTTTTTTACATTGGTATTCAAAGCTTAAGGATGAAAGCAGCTTCTGCACAGTGTGCTGTTGCCAAGTAAAAGAATTCATTGAAACTTCAATCATAAGTAGGAAGAACTGCAACAGAAAGTACAGAAGGTAACTGGAAGAAATAAGCAATGAGATGAAGTGAAATGACATTTATTAAAAGACAACTATCACAGTGAAGTCATTGTGATCTATTATGGTCCCATGGACACTACAAAAAGACGTATTCTTAATATGGTGTGTATCACCACAGCTGCCAGTGCATGCTTTGCAACATGACCACATACTGGCCACAAGCCTGGTAAGAAGTTCTTGTGGTCCTATATATCCAACACTGGTTGCCAACTGGTAGATGGTTGTTGGTGCAGGCAGATGTGCTGCAATACATCTCCCAATACATCCTGTATGTGCTCAATGGGATTTAAGTAGGGGGATGGGCAAGCTAACCCATTCACCGAATATCCTCTCGTTCAGAGAGTTCTGCTATCTGCAAAGTTCACTGTCGTTGCACATTGTCATCGATCAAAATGTAGTCAGATTGGAAAGCAGCCTGAGAAGTCACACATGGGTAAGGAGTAATGTTGACAAGTGAGTGGACCTTGTTCAAAGATACGGAGTTCAGCACACCCTACAACTTATGCCTCCCCACAACATAAAACCTTGACAACCAAAACAATTACATTCAACAATATTCCTGGGTGCACTGTATGTTCCTGCATCTCATCCAGCACTGTCGAACATGATCATTTTGGTGACCGAAGTGGTGGTCTGTGCATAGTGTTGCATGGGTGTACGACCTGTACATCCTTGAACATAGTAGTGTGAAACTCTCAGTGAAGATGTTAGTATATTGGTAAGTCAGCACAATTAGAAGTATTCTTCCATTGGGTCTAGATACTGAAGATAGTCATCAGAAAGATGTTTTGATTAAAGCCTGAATATTAAGTCATACACAACAACCATAAAGGTAAATAAGAAGAGAACAGTTGCAAATAAGCTCTCTACCAAAAATACAAGCAAATATCTCAATGACAATTTAGGATTATTTAAACTGAAAAAGATTGATGTCTTAAAAGTTTGCTTATAGTGGAAGGGAAGCTGTTTAAAAATGATTATCATGACAAACATTTACAGGGAAGAGATCTGGCGTGAAGTAAGTGCAGTGGAGACAAAAAGCACTAAGAAGCGAGAATTCAAGTGTTATCTGTAAATTTCAGTCTTCAAGCAGTGTTGATCACTTCAAAAGAATTGTTTCTGAATACTTTATACAGGTGAATATTACATTCAATGAATGCAAGGTACAGTACAATAATTGTACATGCACTTCTGTGTGAATTGTCTTTGCAAGGACTACCATAAATTGCGGTCTTTTTCGACTATGCAATTTTTCAAACAACGCGGAAGTAGGGTGTGACAAAATATTTACTGTAAGGTAGAGATGAAAATTATGTGCCAGTGTAGCTTCCTGTATGCCCTGAAGTTGCAGGAAGCATCTTCATCATTCATGCTGTGACAAATTTCTCAATTTTAACATGTTGACTGCCACAAGGCCTCCAGTGGACACAGCAGTGTTTTGCATCTGACACCATGTGCCCTTCAGTGGCCACATGCTCTATTCTGTTTAGTACAGTACATAGTGCATTATTAAGCATTAATTTGTGTTGATGCTGGTGTACAGTATCTTGATCAAAATCCCCCCCCCCCCCACCACCACCAACTCTATCTGAAGATATAATTTACTAAAAAGAGAAAAAGAGTGGAGCATTTGGCCACTGGCAAGCACATGGTGTCAGGTGTGCATGTCTGCTGTGTCCACTGGCAGCCCTGTTCCAGTCATGGTGTTTTAATAGTTACCAGAAATTTCAATGCATAATGGTTGTGTACTCCACTTATGCAAGGAACAAAACTCCCTTCAGTGTTTTGTAAGACATAATTTGCTGGGGCCTTGTTATAGTAGCTTTGATAAGAATGGGGTTCAACAATGCCATGTACGCTTGAACAAAAGGAACACACAAATTGATTTGTGATAGCAAAATTAAAACTCTGCACACAATGCTAAGAAACAAATGATTCAAAATAAAAGGCATGAGTATTTGTTGGGAGATGTAAGTGCAGAGTACATATTGTCTAAATCAGATGAGGAAGAAGATTGAAAAGGTTGTGTAATTTGATTTTTTGTTTCTAGTTTGTTGGTGAAATCTCTGAATCTTTCATTCAGTAAAAGGTATTTTGAAACAATTGGAGTTGTCATTTAGTGTGTGTGTGTGTGTGTGTGTGTGTGTGTGTGTGTGTGTGTGTGTCTTCTGATTTACCTGTTATACAGGATGATTGAAGAAAAAAAAAAAAGGATACCATGACTGAAATTCAAGAACTCTGAAAAGAAGAAGCGGAGGAGAGGTACGCTGTTCCTGTCATCGATTGAAGGAAGCTCTGAAGTTTCGTATGCTTGCTTATTTGACCTCTAAGGAGCACTAGTGGCCACGTAACCTTCATTTCTGTTGCCAATGTAACGATAGCTACTCAACAAAAAACTTTTTGCATTATTGAGTACAGAAGAAGCGAATCAACGACAGTTGTTCAACATGCTTTTCAAAACGTGGATAGTGTTGAACCTTCTTACGGTGGTGCATTGTACATTGGTATAAGCAATCCACAAAGAAAGGGTGTTTGTGCAAAGGGGAAAAGTACCGGATGCCTGTGTACGAGTGAAGAAAATGTTGGCCGCCTTCAAGAGGGATTTGCTGGCATTCCAGGAAAGTCGACAAACTGATTTATTTATTTATTTATATACTTGTTCCATAGATCTGTACATGTGAGCAAGTCACTCAGATGTGGAACGTGTCAATGTACATAATAAAATACATAGAATAAAGACATTGTTATAGTATTAATAACAGTGCACAAAAGTCATACTTATTAGCTTAAAACTAGTCAACATAAATGTGAAGATAGCAGTTTCATATTTAGGGCATTATTGCATCTATTTTAACCTTGAACAGTAATCAAAACTTCCCACTTTGGGTTTAAAAGTGACCCAAAAATGGAAATGAGAAAAACAGGAATTTTTACGTTAGGGCATTATTACATTAGTTTAACAGTAAACAGTGTCAAAAAAGCTAGCAGAGAGCTGCAAATTCCACAACTGACCATTTTGAGAGTTCTAAGGGAAAGGTTAGTAATGAAACCGTATCATCTACAACTGGTTCAGTGCTTTCCGAAGCTGCTATGGTGAAGAAAAATAAGAGTTCTCCAAGTTTGTCTTTGAACAAATGGAAACAGATGACCAGTTCAGTTCAAAGCTAGTATTTAGTGATGAAGCAATATTTCACACAAGGAAATTCAATTGGCACAATGTCTGTATATGGGGCACCAAGAATCAGTGGGAAACAATTCAGCATGAACGTGATTCACCGGAGGTGAATGTTTTCTGTGCTCTCTCAGCCAGTAAAATTTTTGGTCCTTTTTTCTTCATAGGTTCAACTGTAACTGCACAAACCTACTGGAAATGTCGCAGAAATGGCTGTTTCCATAACTTGAAGACGCAGCATGTCAGTTCATATTCCAGCAGGCTGGGCCAGCACCCCATTGGCACTTATCTGCTCATGCGTATTTGAGCGAAAGGTATCCACAGCGATGGATTGGCTGTCAGGCAGCTCGTGACAGAGCACTTCATTACTGGCCTCCAAGAAGCCCTGACCTCAACCCCTGTGACTGTTTTCTAGGGGTGTTTGTTAAAAGATATGGTGTTCAACCACCTCTGCCAGCTAACAGTAGCCGACAGACACAGCAACAGGGAAGTAACCACTTTTGTGACATTTACAAGTTCCTAACCAGGATCGAATTTTATTATATCATCTGTGTGCTTTAATAGTTTAGTTTCTTGAGTTTCTACGTGTAAATTTAATATCTAATAGCAAGTTCTCTCGTTGTTGTTTGTGTTGGAAAGTAAACCGATTTTGTGACATATTAAAGTTCCTACTCAGGTGTGAATTATTTAGTTTTACCCGAGTGCTTCGGTAGTTAGGTTTTTTAATACCTGCATATTATTAGCCACAGTTCCTGCGTTTTCGTCAGGGTCTACAGTAGAGTTGGCAGCACTTGCCGATAGTCCATTTATCTGCATAGTTTAGTTTTCCATGGTCTTTCGTATGGACAAGGACTACAATTGTTGTGTGCAGATGCGAGCCGAGTTGGTGATACTTTGCTCTCAGCTTCAGGCTGTGATGGCTTCGTTTACGCAGCTTGAGGCTGCAGTGGATGGGCACCACTGTTGTGGGCCGGCCGTGGGGATCCAACGGACGTCCAGCACGTCCGAGTCCTCCGATCTGTCCTCACCGGTGGCCAACCCAGTTACTGCTCGCACTGAGGCTGATCTCTCATCTGTGGTCGAGTGGGAGGTCGCCCTGGGATGAAGCAGGCAGTGAAAGACTTCCCATATGGCCGCACGTAAGGCCTGCCCGGTTTGTCTGACAAACAGGTTCCAGGTGCTGTCTGTGGCTGACACTGTCGCTGAGCTAGATGCCGTCGCCTGTCCTTATTCAGAGGAAACCATTCAGCCTGTAAGATCTGGGCAATCACATAGGGTGGGATTATTGGTAGTTGGGCGCGTTATGGGGCCCCCTTAGGGACTTGGCAGACAAAAAGGGTAAGAAAACCAATGTGCACTCCATGTGTAGTCATTCCAAATGTGGAAAGGGTCCTCCCGGATGACATGAAGAGCACAGGGTGCAGCCAACTGCAGGTGGTTGCTCACGTCGGTGCCAATGATGAGAGTCACTTTGGATCAGAAGAGATTTTTTTGTTTTCGAGTGGCTAACAGAAGTGGTAAAGGCTGCCAGTCTTGCTTGCAAGATGACAGCAGAGCTGACCATTTGCAGCATAGTCGACAGGACCGATTGCGGACCTCTGGTACAGAGCCGAGTGGAGGGTCTGAATCAGAGTCTCAGACGGTTCTGCGGTCGTGTAGGCTGCAGATTCCTCGACTTGAGCCAAAGGGTGGTTGGGTTTCTGGTTCCGCTGAATAGGTCAGGTGTCCACTATACGCAGGAGGCGGCTACAGGGGTAGCAGGGGCTGTGTGGCGTGGTGTGGGCGGCTTTTTAGGTTAGTGGGTCTCTGGGAAAACACAAGAAGGGCTTCAGTCACAGGCTGCAGGCCGAATACAGGAAGAACGTAGATACAGGAACCATTGGTATAAGTTGTAAATTGTCGTAGCTGTGTTGGGAAAGTACCAGAGCTCCATGCGCTAATAGGAAGCACTGATGCTCAAATCGTTATAGGCACTGAAAGCTGGCTAAAGCCAGATATAAGCTCATCCGAAACTTTTGCGAAGAACCTAATGGTGTTCCGAAAGCATAGGCTAAACACAGCTGGTGGTGGCGTGTTTGTTGCTGTTAGAAGTAGTTTAACTTGCCGCGAAATTGAAGTAGATACTTCCTGTGAGTTAGTATGGGCAGAGATCATTGTTGGCAACCGGAATAAAATAATAATTGGATCCTTTTACCGACCTCCCAGTTCAGATGATACAGTTGCTGAAAGGTTCAAAGAAAACTTGAGTTTGATTTAAAATAGGCCTACGTACCCGACTGGCACGATAATAGTTGGTGGTGACTTTAATTTACCCTCGATATGTTTGCGAAAATCCGGCACGTATAAAATATCATCCGAAATTGTGCTAAACGCATTCTCAGAGAATTATTTCGAGCAGTTAGTTCATGAGCTCATGCGAATAGTAAACGGTTGTGAAAACACACTTGACATCTTAGCAACAAATAATCCTGAGTTAACGAGCATCAAAACCGATTCAGGGATTAGTGAACACAGATTTGTCGAAGAGAGATTGAATACTGTAATCCCCAAATCCTCGAAAAAAAGTGAAAAATATACCTAATCAAATCAGCGGATAAAAATTCACTTGCCGCCTTCCTGAGAGACAATCTCCACTCATTCCAAACTAACAATATAAGTGCAGACCAGATGCGGCTTAAATTCAACGAAACAGTATCGGTGGCAATTGAGAAATTTATACCAAATAAATTAACAAACGACGGAGCCGATCCTCCTTGGTACACAAAATGGGTAGAACACTGTTGCAGAAACAACGAAACAAACATACCAAATTTAAACAGTCGCAAAATCCCCAAGATTGTCGATCTTTTACAGAAGCTCGAAATTTAGCGCGGACTTCATTGCGAGATGCTTATAACAGTTTGCACAACGAAACCTGACAGAAAATCCAAAGAGATTCTAGTAATTTCCAAGATGATTGCCCATCGAAATCGCGGGGTCCTAACGATACATGTCGAACGTGCGATCGTAAATCGATCATGCGATTCCGGTGACGGGTGTATCACAGTCTAACATAACAGTCGCGACACTTCGCCTCGATTTTGTTGCCTACCGCGCCAGCAGAGCCCCAAGCGGCCAGTAACTTAAACTGTGAGCTCGGCGCGATCGTGAAAGCGAATAGTGGTTGTTCCTTTTGATTTCTACAATGGTTTTTACTAGCGGGAGCGTTTGTAGCGCAATAAATTGCAGCAACAACAGGAGGAAGACACCACAGCTGGGTTTTATAGGTTTCCTAAGGATCCTGAGAGGTATATACCATTATGTTACTAAACTGTATCGTCAGGATTCACTTGCAAACTACATGTGTATTAATGATTAATGTTTCGTTTCAGGAGCAAATAATGGCTCGTTAATAGCAGACGAGAAGACCTTATGAGAAAAGACCCAGTTTACCTGTATAATAATATCAGTTCATGAATGCAATCAATAATAAACTCGTGTGGAATGCAGTACCACACTGTCTGCATCCCAAATAAGCCATCTCAACTGACGAAGAAGAGGAAACTGCCACAAAGATTCGACAATCCATCTAAAGCTCTAAAACAGTCTTATGACACAAAAGCAACCAGTTCAGCTCACCATGTATCAGGGCCAGATTCGTGTGAATCGTCAACACAGACCTGCTTTGACGATGAAGTGGTTGGATTAAGTGCAGTTATTCATGTCTTACAAAAGCGTAATGTTTGGTATGTATTTCATTCACTTCTGTTGTTAGTCAATTTTCCTTCCATCCTTCGTGTGATGATATTATTTTGTTAGCACCGTGTTCACTGACAGATTGTTAGAAAATTATTCAAATATTTCGTTTTGGGTAAAATGTAATATAATCAGCTCATTATAATGTTTTCAACATATTTCACCCACTATTTGGCAGTCGCTTGTCCCACTTAGAATAATATAAAGATTAAGGTCGTACTTGTGGCAATAGGCGACAATCTTAAACACAGTAGGCCTACCGAACGATAAATAGGCTGCCTATCGCTTTTGCATGTAGAGGTACATGTCTGTGCTTCTTACGTGTGAATCTGTGTGTTTATATTCGTTTGATATCAACGAGGTAAGCTGCAATTCTATCCTACGTCACAAGTTTTTCTTCACGAATGTGTTGCAGCTTGCCACTCGATTCGTAGTTTTTGTCCGTACTTGCGCCTATTTTAGAATCATTTTTAGAAACATATATGCCTTCTGATACTACACAAACCCTTGGAGGCAAGAAAATCAATCAAATATTTCGTAAATTACGTAGGAAACGGATGTAAAACAAACATGCTTACGACGCGTCTGATGTTCACCTTACTCGCCGCTTGGAGCGCTAGTGTCGCTCCATCTGTCGAACGGTAAGAACTTTTACAGCAGTGAGTATCGCGACTGTTATGTTAGACTGTGGGTGTATTATGTTTACAGTGGTCACTGCAGCAACGACAAAAGAAGAGCGTTACAAAATTACTTGTAATTGCAAAAGAGATGACTAACCTTACTCGTCGTCGGTGTTGTCGTCATGTGAAAGTCCACTGTGGTGTCTGGATGGATAATTTGGAAGAATCGAACAAAGTATTCTTCCTGATACTCGTTCGTTTTCCGCACTGTCCGCAATGACATTGTAACGGTATTTCAGCAGCGAAACTGCTCTTAACGACGTTTTACACAATTCGCGCCACCACAGTCTCCACAAGTCCCTTCTTTCCTTGTCTGATAGTACTCCATATTTGCGACAAAAAGTCGAACATTTTTCTACGCTGGATAAACATGGAATTAGATTTTTCTGTGTGAGAGAAACGTCAAGAATACCAGACATCACACTCACGAACGACATAAATCGTCTGGGTTTCCCTAACAACTCTCAAACAATTCGCGGAGGTATGTAATTTAGAGAAAGTAATGGAACGACGGAAAACAGGTAAAAATGACGATCAAAAATAATTTATCACAACACCCGCCACTGGAGTCGCATGATCGATTTACGATCGCACGTTCGACATGTATCGTTTGGACCCCGCTATTTCGATGGGCAATCATTCTTGGAAATTACCAGATTCTGGTCGTATGTGAAGTATGTTAGCGACAAGAAACAATCAATGCCTTCTCTGCCTGATAGCAATGAAGATACTATCGAAGGCAGTACTGCCAAAGCAGAGTTACTAAACACAGCCTTCCGAAATACCTTCACAAAAGAAGACGAAGTAAATAGTCAAGAAATCGAATAGAGAACAGCTGCCAACATGAGTAAAGTTGAAGTAAATATCCTCAGAGTAGTGAAGCAACTTAAATCACTTAATAAAAGCAAGTCTTCTGGTCCATACTGTATACCAATTAGGTTCCTTTCGGAGTATGCTGATGCACTAGCTCCATACTTACTAATAACGAAAGAACCGTACCGAAAGACTGGAAAGTTGCACGGATTACACTAATATTCAATAAAGGTAGTAGGAGTAATCAATTTAAATTGCAGGCCAATATCATTAACGTCGATATGCAGCAGGATTTTGGAACATGTGTTGTGTTCGGACATTATGAATTACCTCGAAGAAAACGGTCTATTGGCACACAGTCAATATGGGTTTAGAAAACATCGTTCCTGTGAAACACAACTATCTCTTTATTCACATGAAGTTTTGAATGCTATTGACAATGGATTTCTGATCGATTCCGTATTTCTCGATTTCCGGAAGGCTTTCGACACTGTACCTCACAAGCGGCTCGTAGTGAAATTGTGTGCTTATGGAATATCGTCTCAGTAGTTATGTGACTGGATTTGTGATTTCCTGTCAGAGAGGTCACAGTTCGTAGTAATCGACGGAAAGTCATCGAGTAAAACAGAAGTGATTTCTGGCGTTCCCCAAGGTAGTGTTATAGCCCCTTTGCTGTTCCTTATCTATATAAACGATTTGGGAGACAACCTGAGCAGCCGTCTTCGGTTGTTTGCAGATGACGCTGTCGTTTATCGACTAATAAAGTCGGCTAATAAAGTCTTCAGAAGATAAAAACAAACTGCAAAACGATTTAGAAAAGATATCTGAATGGTGCGAAAAGTGGGAGTTCATCCACATGAGTGCTAAAAGGAACTCGTTAAACTTCGGTTACACGATAAATCAGTCTCATCCATAAGCTGTAAATTCAATTAAATACGTAGGTATTACAATTAGGAACAACTTAAATTGTAAGGAACACATAGAAAATGTTGCGATGAAGGCTGACCAAAGACTACGTTTTATTGGCAGGACACTTAGAAAATGTTACAGACCTACTAAGAAGACTGCCTACACTACGCTTGTCCGTCTTCTTTTTAGAGTACTGCTGTGCGGTGTGGGATCCTTACCAGATAGGACTGATGGAGTAAATCGAAAAAGTTCAAAGAAAGGCAGCACGTTTTGTATTATCGCGAAATATGGCAGAGAGTGTCACAGAAATGGTACAGGATTTGGGCTGGACATCATTAAAAGAAAGGCGTTTTTCGTTGCGACGGAATCTTCTCTCGAAATTCAAATCACCAAACTTTCTCCTCCGAATGCGAAAATATTTTGTTGATACCGACCTACATAGGAAGGAACGATCACCACGAAAAAATAAGGGAAATGAGAGCTCGTATAGAAAGATATATGTGTTCATTCTTTTCGTGCACTATACGAGATTGGAATAATGGAGAATTGTGAAGGTGGTTCGATGAACCCTCTGCCAGGCATTTAAATGTGATTTGCAGAGTATCCATGTAGATGTAGATATAAAAGAAGGAATAACTGTAGCTATCCAAACTGTTACGTCAGAGATGCTACGGAGAGTGTGAAACAAGTTAGAGTATCGGATTGATGCCGCTGCAAATGTCTGGAGGGTGTCATATTGCAAATTTATGAACTTGTTTTCTAATGATCACCCAAGATTCCATCATGTTTCTTTGATTAAATACTGATTTTGAAAGTTGTATTCTTTTTGAATCACCCTGTATATTTTCCTAAATTGACAACAATGAATGTGGAGTATCCCTGCCCTCCCCCCTCCCCGTTGTTCGAGAGGAGGAGGAGGTAGGTAGGTAGGTAGGAATAAATGTATTCGATTGTTGGCATTGTGTAGCCATAGGATTAAAATGATGGGTCAGTATTTTCCTAAGCCAGTTTTGCTTCTCTGTAGGAATTTGAGAGATTTAGTTGTAGGAAGGAATGTAGCCTACATCTACTGAAAAAGAAGCACGAACTAAGTCGTAACACCATTCATTACAGAGACCACAATACAGCTGAAAAAGCAATCAGGTCGTGAAGGGAGGTATTATAAAAACTATCTTCAGGAAACTATGTATTCATCCATTGGAGTGTGATGAAAAATTCTTACATCTTACAATTGAAATATCCAATGTGGCCGATATTGGCAAACAAAATTTATCTTCATTTGATATTAAATAAGCACATCCTGTGGAAAGATGGTGTGGCCAAGCCTTGCTACCATTTTTTAATAGTCAAAAGTTCTATTAATTTAAGATCGGAATAAATGGATGATTACAGGGAATGGATAGATTTTTTTATGCCAGTCCATGTCTTCAATGTAAGGAGGGTGTTTGAACAACATATTGAAATGAGTCACAATACACAACCAAATACGATCAAAGGGCGAAACGAAAATTAGTCAAATTGTATTTCTGGAGTAAGAGTCCAGGTTGTCAAGGACCGTATTCGAGGCATACCAAACACATTGTTGTGCAATATTCTACGGCTTAGGACACAATGGTTCCACTCAATCTGTAGCAAGATTTTTATGAAAGTCGCAGACAGACAAGTAGGGTATAACTGAAGTGTTTGTTTTACCCTGAAAGCAGTGTTCTGTTTAAAGACTGACTAACAGCTGAGGGATGCTATGAAGCTCCAAGCACATAAGGTACTTGAGTGAGGGCTTAAAGGCAATCTCGTTAACAAACAAACTGGCTTATTGTTAAGCTTCAGTCTTCTCAATGTTCCAAGAATACAGAGAAACATCTACAAAAGCTCTCAACAGTTTTCACAAGAAAAATGTGGCATTTAAGCCACTAGCAGACCAGTGACCAACAGCAGCAGATGCTGCAAGAGAATCTAGGTTGGAAAGACGCTGAAGTTACGTGCTAGCAGCCACTCAAGTACTTTTTGAAGCAAGATTGGGTATTCTGGCACACTGTGTGAAGACTGGCAAGGGTGGTAACATGTTGTCCATAGTTCACTGAGTGACGTTGCAATTTGAACCCACCAACGAAGAAGATGATGAAATGAGGACAGACTGGGGGTTGGCTCTTTCAATTGAGCAGCCTGCAAGCATGTTGAGCTCATAGAGGATTTTGTTCTTTTCGTGATCATTTGGAGTCCATGCTGTGCTTTTCTGAGTCAAAGGTGATTGGAAATTCATTCTGAGGTGGCTAGAGCACTCCACAGGAGATCCTTTCAGGAGATTGACGTGATGTTATCATTTTGTCCTCTGGATGAATTGCAACCTGTTTTCTACTTGGCTTTTCAGACTTTCTGATCACTGCATTGATTCTGATGTCTATTCTCTCTTTCTGCTCTGTGTTAGATGGTCTTTCTTAGGTTCTGATGCGTGAATCTTGTTGAGACTGTGTTTTCCATGTAAAATCTTAGCTTCCAAATATAACATTGGCACCTCTTCTGCGAGTTAATTATTGCAGACAATAGATGCCATAAGTTTGTTGCGCTAAGTGACCACTAGCGCCACCTCCAAAGCTGTGAGACACAAAGGTGAAAGCTTCTGGTTGCAACCAATGGTCAAGTGATACAAAAAGAGAATTGGTGAGAGACTGACATGCTATGTGGACAAGATAGTTTATTTCCTCCCTGTATGCCTAATTACAAAGTCCAAAGTATTTATGAGTTGTGAAAGAATGGTATAATAAACATAAACCTATCCTTGATTTATCAGTTATTGATTTTATTTCCTTTCCTACGCAGTGTTTGGCCATTTGGTTTCATTTCCTTCATTAACTACAATAGACAAATGTGAAACCTATGAAAAGAGCGTTTTAATAGTGATCTGTTTCTAACATCCTTATGCAATGAATATTTTGAAAAAAAGAAACAATCAGAAAAATACATATATTTTATAAAGAGCAGATAAAAATTCCTTGACGCCTTCCTAAGAGACAGTCTCGGTGCCATCCAGTCCAGCGATGTAAGCATAGACCAGAAGTGGTTTAAATTCAACGAAATCGTATCAGTAGCAATTGATATATAAGTTGTAGGGAAATGGGGCAGGGATGCAATTTGATATCAAATTGATATGCACATTAATTAAACTGATCAGTCAATCCCCCCACCCCTGGATGGTGTCATGTTTTTCTCAGCCTGCACATGACTCTCAGCCCCTCCTCCCCACCCACCCACTTGCCCTATTTGTGGGAATTTCGAAATTTTGGTGGGGATTCCTTTGTCCCAGGGCTGTGCTGACATCTCACCCGGATATTGGATGGTAATTAATATGTTTCTGGACAAAAACCCCAAGTGCCCCCCCCCCCCCCCCGTAACACCGTAACACAATTATACCACCAGAGACGCATGGAAGAGGCGGGATATTAAAAAGGGCGGTGCCCTTTCTGTGACTCGAACCCTGCAGGAGAGGAAGGTTAGGTTGGTGTACTTTCTTTATTTTGCTTGGGAAACTGATGTAAATATCAGTCCTAATTACGTAATTAATCACAAGGATTGGGCCTAATTACACAACTATATGCACAGTGATACATGAGGACTGCCTAAAATCGCAATACAGCTAAAATTTGACGACGCCATACAACTGATGTTATCCTGCTGGGAAAAAAAATTCACAATAACACTCAAAACTAGTGACAGACACACACGAACTCTACCCTTCAGCTACAAGCTGGCGGGAAAAAAAGGCTGTGGTGTAAGGTACTCTCGCTCTTCTTTATGGTGGGAAATATGTTCAACTGACGAAATGCTGGTGTTGGACAGAGAGGAGTTTAAAAAGTGTATTACCTGTAAACGTACAGCTGAGGACAGTATCTGTCGTTGTTTCCTGTCAGAGTTCGCTACAGACGCCTGCTCGGGAAAAAACTAACGATCACAGCAGGATGTCCTCGTTATTTGAAAACCACCATCAAGGTAGAGAAAAAGCGAGAATTTAAACTCAAGAGAAGTAACATCTATGTTAGACAACTTCTTCCAGCTTGATAGGTAAATTACACGATCTGACAACGTTTCTCACGTTCAAATCAGTGTCTGAAAATAAACTCTCATGCACGTGTGTATTACAGACATTTCAGACTTGTGAAATAACATTATAGAATACAATCTTCACGCCATTGGCTTACATGTCTGGGAAAAAATACAATCATTTTACGTTCGACAACAAGAAGCTATAATTCAAGAGAACGCAGTTGTTTTGTGCTCTATGGCAAGTACCGTTTTACCAATGCGATGCTGTATCATACTAGCATTAACGAAACAAATCGTGAGAGCCTGTCTTGTAATAGAACCTCCTATAAGATTTTGTCACGTGTCTCTCTCTTGTTACATCGAAACCAATTACTGTCTGCGTGATTACATTTAACGTTTTTGATACATAACTCACGTCTACCGACGTGTGTAAAGATTCTATCATACAGCAGCAGATTCTCGCGTTCTAGTATTGTAAGCAACTTGATAATCACAGCCTGTTTCATGCAATTTACTCACATGTCGGAGAAAACACTATCAGATCTATTTTCCACGACGAGCTGTAATTCAAGTGATGTCTACTTCATAATTAGAGGTTACAGAGTATGAAATAACACCTGTTTTTTAAACATGTAATTGTCACGATCATAATAAAAACAGTCATGGAAATGTCGTGTGGCTAGGGCCTCCCGTCGGGTAGACCAGTCATGGTTCCACGAGAATAGAAACAGCTGATGTCTATTAGTTTTATGATCAAAATCGGCGTAGTTTTGAGAGAACTATCTGCATCCAAACTTTAACCAGTTATAGCACTCCTTGTAATAGAATCTCCTATAAGACTGTGCCACATCTCTCTGTTGTGATATATCAAACAACAATTACCGTCTGTTGAGGTCATCAGTCCCCTAGAACTTAGAACTACTTAAACCTAACTAACCTAAGGACATGACACACATCCATGCCCGAGGCAGGATTCGAACCTGCGACCGTAGCGGTCGCGCGGTTCCAGACTGAAGCGCTTAGAACCGCTCGGCCAAATCGGCCGGCTACTGTGTTGTGATACTGGCTGAAAACTGGGGTGTGGAAGTACAACACTGAATAATGTAGCCGACAGGTCCACAGTTGCGTTACACAGTAGTTTACTTTCACTGTTCACAACTCCCCAATAATACACAGTTACATGTAATAGAATCTCCTATAAGACTGTGCCACATCTCTCTGTTGTGATATATCAAACAACAATTACCGTCTGTGTGTTGTCAAGCATATTACATATACATGTATCGCTCCATTGGAGCTGGAAGCCAGCGCTCGAAGTCGTTCGTGCGGATCTGCAGAAAGTTGTCATCTGTACTAGAGGAAGACCATATCCAGCAGACTATGTCACACGAGGTGGCCCATATATTGTTCCTTCATAGTGTGACGGTTCGCCTTCTTTATTTATTCGTTTGTTGTCCTCAGTGTGGCCGTACTGTGTTGTTCAAAATGGTTCAAATGGCTCTGAGCACTATGGGACTTAACATCTGAGGTCATCAGTCCCCTAGAACTTAGAACTACTTAAACCTAACTAACCTAAGGACATGACACACATCCATGCCCGAGACAGGATTCGAACCTGCGACCGTAGCGGTCGCGCGGTTCCAGACTGAAGCGCTTAGAACTGCTCGGCCAAATCGGCCGGCTACTGTGTTGTGATACTGGCTGAAAACTGGGGTGTGGAAGTACAACACTGACTAAATAATGTAGCCGACAGGTCCACAGTTGCGTTTCACAGTAGTTTACTTTCACTGTTCACAACTCCCCAATAATACACAGTTTTATATGACCAGTGCGCTATTGTTTAACTTTCATTCCCATAAGCCTCATTAATAATTTGCAGGCAAACATCCACATACTGCTACAATAGTTTACTGTTGAATATCTAAGAGCAGTAAAAAACAACCACATAATTCACAGTTTTTTCGGAATAATCAGGTATGTATGGAACAGCCACTGGCATTGTTTTAACACACGGTCTAATTGTGTTACACTTATTTCACAGTTTAGTTGATGCATTGTTGTTGCTCTAACCAACACAGATTCTTGTCTGAAACCCGGCTGTGGACTGACTGTCTTAGGACCAAAAATCGGGCCCTTATACATCCTCACAATAATTGGTGCTGAAACTACAAACTACACATTATTGGATGTGTAATTTAGAGAAATTACAATTAAAACTTAACTCGTGAAATTAACTGAATACATTGAAAAATTCCGTCTTTTTGACAATTTCTTACACTACAAGAATTAGGCTGAATTATTTGTTTAAATCATGAAATTAACAAATATAAGTACACAAACCAAACTTTGGAATTAATTGACAGCCGGTTTTGCTAACATGTTTTCGAACAGAGCTAAACAGATCCTTTAAGAATACTATTAGGTGTTCCTCCAAATGTTTATAGTTAGTACAGAATTTATATTTGTTTGTAAGTCAACAATAGCATTTAAGTTACAGAACAATCACTGATTTCACCGTATAATGAAAGATACTAACTAGGCATAGTCAAAATAAATTATAAAATCAATTACATTCATAAAAGTAAGCAGGAAATTAGATCTGATGTTATATTCTTTAAAACCGAGGGCCAATCTTTTTATTTTATGAAAGTGCAGATTACACTTACATTCGTTAATAGTAATTAGTCAAAAATGAAGAATGAATTTAAGGAGGCAGATGGCAAAACAAGAGGGGAAGCAAAAAGATCCCAGCTTGCTTTGTCTCAACAGGCAGTTTAATACAGGGTGTTTTTCGGTTGTGACACATCCAATCAGTGTACGCCTCTAAAGTATGCAGCTCCCACAACACACAGGCCGTTAGAAGTGAAACATAGAGGCTACATTTCTCATGGACAAAAATGTGGATGACATCACAACATATGAAGACTGGAAGAGTTTGCAGTATTGCAGAGCGTTTCTGACAGCTATTTGAGGGTGATTACCTGTACAGTTAATCTCATCTTACCCAGCGACAGGGTAGCAGATGTCTCAGTGTTCCATTTTAAAGAGGATTGTGCCTTCATTTTGCAATCGTGTACATGATTATGGTTCCTGCGCTGTCCATCGCTGGAAGGTGCAGTTCACAACACGAGTGAGGTAGTACAAATAAAAAGTGACACTGTCATCTTATAGGTGAAAAAAAAATTTAAGAGAAATGAGGAGGTCATCGCAGAATATGGAAACAGGATGAGTCCATAGCACTGAAGAACACTTCGAAGCCACTGTCTGAATTCGATAGTCTATGCATTTAATTCCATGCTCCACAGCGACAAGTAGCAGATATCCAGTGTTCTGCTGTAGTTCCTCCCATCTCAACCGAGTGGTGTCAGTTAATCAGTACCTGGTAATCAACAGAATACTTAGTGGTATTCGGTTTTGGTTATTACAGCAGAACTTGGATAATCTGGTTACTGACAATGGCAACATAAATAACACCGAAAATGGTAAACTACTTAGCGAGAAGAATATAAATGTGCATACATCTATTACAGACCCCCCCGACCCTGGCACCATGAACCTTGTCATTTGTTGGGAGGCCCGATTGCCTCAGCAATACAAAATAGTTCAAATGGCTCTGAGCACTATGGGACTTAACTTTTGATGTCATCAGTCCCCTAGAACTTAGAACTACTTAAACCTAACTAACCTAAGGACATCACACACACATCCATGCCTGAGGCAGGATTCGAACCTGCGACCGTAGCGGTCGCGCGGTTCCAGACTGTAGCGCCTAGAACCGCTCGGCCACCCCGGCCGGCAGCAATGCAGATAGCCGTGCCGTAGGTGCAAGCACAACGAAGGGGTATGTGTTGAGAGACCAGACAAACATGTGGTTCCTGAAGAGGGGCAGCAGCCTTTTCAGTAGTTGCAGAGGCAACAGTCTGCATGATTGACTGATCTGGCCTTGCAACATTAACCAAAATGGCCTTGCTGTGCTGGTACTGCAAACGACTGAAACCAAGGGGAAACTACAGCCATAATTTTTCCCGAGGGCTTGCAGCTTTACTGTATGTTTAAATGATGATAGCGTCTTCTTGGGTAAAATATTCCGTAGGTAAAATAGTCCCCCATTCGGATCTCCAGGCGATGACTACTCAGGAGGACGTCGTTATCAGAAGAAAGAAAACCGGCATTCTACAGACCGGAGCTTGGAGTGTCAGATCCCTTAATGAGGTGGATAGGTTAGAAAATTTAAAAAGGGAAATGGATAGATTAATGTTAGATATAGTGGGAATTAGCGAAATTTGGTGGCAGGAGGAAAAAGACTACTGGTTGGGTGAATACAGGATTATAAATACAAAATCAAATAGGGGTAATGCAGGAGTAGGTTTAATAATGAGTAAAAATATAGGAGCGCAGGTAAGCTACTATGAATAGCGTAGTGAATGCATTATTGTAGGTAAGATAGACACGAAGCCCACGCCTACCACATTTAAGGAACCATTTGCACTCGAGCACAGACGATATTTAATTTAGTGAACTTAGATTATATGTATCGATTTTTTAAGACAAGAGAAAGCAAAATAAGGGAATTAACACCGCTCTCTTGTCGCAGCCAGTAGGCATCAATACACTCTTAAGTCATTCGTTCTCCTAGAAGGACGTAATATTTTGTGTGGCTCCACAGTTAGCCATATTGATACTTATTTGCAGAAAAGTGGCGCAGAATTAATAAGTCTCTCTCATTTGTGAATTATCTGCATTTATTTACCTAGAATTTTACATAAGTGTCATTTATATCGTAATGTATATGTTGAAATGAATATATGTTTTATTTAATCGTATGCTTTTCTCTGTTTTAGTAGTTTTAGTCACTCCTTTGTCATGATTGAAACTGAGGTCAGGTATCAGACTTTGTCTACAAAAAATATATAATGAGTCCTGGCTACGTTCAGTACATCTTCGGACGTGCGAAGCTAGATAAATTCACGGCGTAAGTTTTAATCTTTCAATTACTTATCGAAACAAACAACAATAATTATTATTATTACATATTATTATATATTTTATTATTTTATTTTTATTTGTTAAACACAGTAGTACAAGCTTGTATGCCAACTAGCTCCACAAATGACGAAGAAATTGAAGAAATAAATGATGAGATAAAATAAATTATAAAGATAGTGAAAGGAGACGAAAATTTAATACTTGTGGGGGACTGGAATTCGATAGTAGGAAAAGGAAGAGAAGAAAAGTAGTAGGTGAACATGGAATGGGGGTAAGGAATTAAAGAGGAAGCCACCTGCTAGAATTTTGCACATAGCAAAAATTAATCATAGCTAACACTTGGTCCAAGAATCATGAAAGAAGGTTGTATACATGGAAGAGGCCTGGGGACACTGGAAGGTTTCAGATAGATTATATAATGGTAAGACAGAGATTTAGAAACAAGGTTTTAAATTGTAAGACGTTTCCAGGGACAGATGTGGACTCGGACCGCAATCTGTTGGTTGTGAACTGTAGATTAAAACTGAAGAAATTGCAAAAAGGTGGGAATTTTAGGAGATGGGACTTCGATAAACTGAACGAACCAGAGGTTTTAGTGAGTCTCAGGAAGAGCATTAGGGAACAATTGACAAGGACAGGAGAGAGAAATAGAGCAAAAGAAGAATGGGTAGCTTTGAGAGATGAAAGAGAGAAGACAGCAGAGAATGAAGCAGGTAAAAAGACGAGGGCTAGTAGAAATCCTTGGCTAACAGAAGAGATACTGAATTTAATTGATGAAAAGAGAAAACATAAAAATGCAATAAATGAAGCAGGCAATAAGGCATACAAACGTCTCAAAAATGAGATCGACAGTAAGTGCAAAATGGCTAAGCAGCGATAGCTAGAGGACAAATGGAATGATGTAGAAGCATATATTACTACTAGTGGTAAGATAGATAGACCAAATTAAAGAGACCTTTGGAGAAAAGAGGACCACTTGTATGAATATCAAGAACTCAGCTGGAAAACCAGTTCTCAGCAAAGAAGAGAAAGCAGAAAGGTGGAAGGAGTATAAAGAGGGTCTATACAAAGGCGAGGTACCTGAGGGCAATATTACGGAAATGGAAGAGGATGTAGATGAAGATGAAATGGGAGATATGATACTGCGTGAAGAGTTTGACAGAGCACTGAAAGACCTAAGTCGAAACAAGGCCCCGGGAGTAGACAACATCCCATTAGAACAAATGACAGCCTTGGGAGAGCCAGGCCTAACAAATCATTTAGTGAGCAAGATGTAGGAGACAGGCGAAATACCCCCAGACTTGAAGAATATAATAATTCCAACCCCAAAGAAAGCAGGTGTTGACAGATGTGAAAATTACCGAACTATCAGTTTAATAAGCCACTGCTGCAAAATACTAACACGAATTCTTTACAGACGAATGGAAAAACTGGTAGAAGCCGACCTTGGGGAAGATCAGTTTGGATTCTGTCGAAATACTGGAACACGTGACGCAATACTGACCCTACGACTTATCTTAGAAGGTAGATTAAGGAAAGGCAAACCTACGTTTCCACCATTTGTAGACCTAAAGAAAGCTTTCGACAATGTTGAGTGGAAAACTCTTTAAAATTCTGAAGGTGGCAGGAGTCAAATACAGGGAACAAAAGGCTATTTACAATTTGTACAGAAATCTGATGGCAGTTATAAGAGTAGAGGGGCATGAAAGGGTAGCAGTGGTTGAGAAGGGATTGAAACAGGGTCGTAGCCTATCCCTGATGTTATTCAATTTGTATACTGAGCAAGCAGTAAAGGAAACAAAAGAAAGATTTTGAGTAGGAATAAAAATCCATGGAGAAGAAAGTAAAACTTTGTGATTTGCCGATGACATTGTAATTCTGTCAGAGACAGCAAAGGACCTGGAAGAGCAGTTGAACGGAATGGACAGTGTCTTCAAAGGTGTATATAAGATGAACATCAACAAAAGCAAAATGAGGATAATGGAATGTAGTCGAATGAAATCAGGTGATGCCGAGGGAATTAGATCAGGAAATGAGACACTTAAAGTAGTAAATGAGTTTTGCTATTTAGGGAGCAAAACAGCATATGATGGTCGAAGTAAAGAGGATATAAAATGTGGATTGGCAATGGCAAGGAAAGGGTTTTTGAAGAAGAGAAAGTTGTTAATATCCAGTATAGATTTAAGTGTTAGGAAGTCTTTTTCTGAAAGTATTTGTATGGAGTGTAGTCATGAATGGAAGTCAAACATGGACAATAAATAATTTAGACAAGAAGACAATAGAAGCTTTCGAAAAGTGGCGCTCCAGAAGAATGCTAAAGATTAGATTGGTAGATCACGTAAGTAATGAGTAGGTACTGAATAGAATTGGGGAGAAGAGGAAATTGTGATACAACCTGATTAAAAGAAGGGACCAGTTGGTAGGACATGTTTTGAGGCACCAAGGGATCACCAATGTAGTATCGGAGGGAATCGTGGAGGGAAAAAATCGTAGAGGTAGACCAAGCGATGGATAGACTAAGCAAATTCAGAAGGGTGTAGGTTGCAGTAGTTACTCGGAAATGAAGAAGCTCGCATGGGATAGAGTGGCTTGGAGAGCCGCATCAAACCAATCGCTGGACTGAAGATAACAACAACAACAATTACAGATCAGTTTAGCGATAACATTATGGTGATTAAAAAATGTGATCAAGTGGACTGTCAGGAACAATTAGAAAGAGGACAGACCTGTAATGTTAAACAAGGAGATGTGTGGCTCAATTTTACCATTATCTACGTAATAAATTCTCCAATTTCGCCACTGCAAGAGATGGTGTCAAGGTGAAGCTACCTTTTTTCCTACACCGGAACGACAGCGTGACAGGAAGAGAGATACGGTAAAGAATCGGCAAGGAAGCACTGGAAAATAATTCTAACAAACATAAAAATCCTGTGGTTACACTATATGAAGTGGAAATATCTGACGTTAAAAAGGATGTTCTAATGGAAGAGCTGCCCGGAAATCGGCAACACCTACGTGTAACGTCAATTACCTTTTGGGTTTGGATATAACGCAAGACTTCGCCGGAATTTTTAACAAAATGGAGATGTGCTACTACTTAATGTCAACCCACGATTTCGGCATGGAAGGAGATCACCAGGGAAGGAGCAATGTGATTGTGGACAACCGTAAGACAGCTGGAATAGACTGTCTAACGTGGTTGAGCTCCAACTGTAGAGTAGAGATGTATAACAAATTTATATGTCAGATCAAAAGTCCAGGAGTGAACAAAGATATTGATGACCACATCATAAAGTGTCCAGACATGCGACTACGAGAAACTCTTAGGTCTCCCTTGGCTAAGCGGCATGGCATTAGCAGGTTGGAGGCTACAATGTACAACATCAGAATGCATCGTGTATTCGACCCTGAGCACGAGTGTATTAGGCACTAATAAACAGTATTCACAATGTGCTTCACTTTACTATGTTCTCCACAACACCGTCCGATATAGATATTGTAGAATTGGGATTGCTTGACACGAGCAACGTTATTTCACAAATCCTAAGGAAAATACTAAATGTATCACACAGACTTAAACCATTTCCCATTAAAGAAATTACATCTTTAAGTACATTTACTGTGTTTTCTGTACGGAAAAGGAAACTGGAAATGGAAGACATCGAAGTAAAGGAAAAAAAAACTAGACTATACAGTGAAGACAACTCCTATAAAGGATGAATATAAGTTGCAAATGGAAAAGGAAGAGGCTGTTGCGGATGTGCAGGCTAGTTTACATATGGTTTTAAACACAATGTATGGAGAAATCTATCTACGACTGGACAATATAAGATAATAGCGTGTACTGTAAAGAGCAGTGGTAAGCGGCAATATGTTGGGGTACTGGCCGAAAATAACGGACTGTAGCATTTTTACTATGTTAAAAGAAACACGAAAAATCTGTTTATCAAACTCCATTCCTCCTTGGGTCTGTTTAAAAGAGATGAACACATAATATCGAAATGTGGTGGGCTTGATTATCATAAACTTAGCAACACAACAACCGTTTGCAGAGCTTAAAACCAACGGAATAACAACTTTTAATGTCAATTCATTTGCACAAGTTGTAAACTTAAAGTTCTATACCGAAATTCCGCAAGATTGTGCAGCAGGAGAACTGGCCGCTTACACCCAGGAGGACGGGGGGTGTTGCAACTGTCACGCAAGAAATAAGAGGAAAATAATTGTTAAAGCCGTAAAAGAGGTAGTTTGCAGGGAAAAAAATAGATATTTACCGGAGTTAGAAAACGTACCTTCTCCGTATTTGTCAAATTACTGCCTGGAGAAAGAAATAGATGATTCAGATGCGGATTTAAGTTATGAGTTAAAAATTAAACTGGACATTATTAAAATTCCACCTAACAAAAATAAGGAAAGAGTTGTTTTCTGTATGTAAATATATATTCAAAAGTTAATAAAGATTTGGTACTAGAATATTTGCTTGTCTTATTCGCTAATCTACCAAAAACCCTATGACATTTCCTGTATACAATGATGCATGGGCATGTATTTCGGATGTTGAAAGTGGGTAGTCGGATGACCTTGAAAAGTAGTTGAAAGTATAGGGACCCCCTGTTCGCACCTATGTGAAGTGCTGAGGAGCTGTCTACAAACTTCAACTGGAACGATCACACACACGTTTACTGTATCGATCTGACTGTTCATTCAAGTTCCGTCTGTGAGTCAAACTCAACCATTTATAAACACTATAATGCAACCATCGGCCGCCTCCACCTCCATCTCCTTCTCCTCCTCTTCATCCTCAATAACTTCCATCATTTGGCTCCACAGCTCCTCATCTGCGGGTAACATCAAAAAGGATATATATAATTAAATTTTTTGAAACACTTGCATGGCTGGAAATGTGCAGAAGCGTTTTCAGCTACATGGAAAGTACGTGAGATCAAATTCTTTGCTATTAAATACTGTATTGGTAACATTAAGAGTGCAATGGAAATTTCACTGTTAAATGCAGAGGAGGGAGTGGAAAGAGTACATCGAAGGTCGCTATGATAGCAGCGACTTGTCTGATGTCATGACTGAAGGAACATGAGTCGATATAGAAGAGATTGGGGGTGCAGTATTAGAATCAGAATTTATGAGAGCTTTGGTGGACTAACATTCCATCATAATTTCTGAATTCTTTGGGGGAAGTGACAAGAAATCGATTATTCACGTTGGTGTGTGGAATGTATGTGTCTGACCACATACCATCTGACTTTCGGAAAAATATCGTCTGCACAATTCCGTAGATTGTAGGAGCTGACAAGTTTGAGAATGATCGCACAATCAGCTCAACGGGTCATGCATTCAACTTGTTGACAGGAATAATATACAGAAGAATGGAGAAGAAAACTGAGGATGTGTTAGATGACGATCAGTTTAGCTTTGGGAAGGGTGAAGGCACTAGAGAGACAATTCCGACGTTAGGCCTGATAACGCAAGCAAGACTAAAGATGATGATGTTTGGTTTGTGGGGCGCTGAACTGCGCGGTCATCAGCATCCGTACAAAGTCCCAACTTTTTCGCAGTCCAATTTCTTACACAGCCCAATCTAGCCACTGTCACGAATGGTGATGGAGACAACACAAACAGCCAGTGCCCGGGCAGAGAAAATCCCCAACCTGGCTGGAAATCAAACCCAGGATCTCGTGATCCAGAGGCAGCAACTCTAGCTACTAGACCACGAGCCACAGACAAGCAACACTAAAGAACAATCAGTACATGTTCATAGGATTTGTTGACTTGGAAAAAGCGTTCGACAATGCAAAATCCTGCAGGATATTCGAAATTCTGAGAAAATAGGGGTGTGCTATAGGGAGAGATGGGTAATATACAACATGTACAAGAGAGAAGAAGGAATTGGACGATCAAGAACGAAGTGCCTACATTAAAAAGTGTGTAAGACATGGATGTAGTCATTCGCCCATACTGTTCCAGCTGCACATCGAGGAAGCAGTGATGGAGATAAAACAATATTTCACAGGTGTAATTAAAATTTAAGGTACAGGGATATCAATGATACGATTCGCTGACGGCAGTGCTGTCCTGAGAGATAGTGAGGATAAATTACATGATTTGCTGAATGGAATGAACAGTCTAATGAGTACAGAATATGGATTGATTGTAAATCGAAGAAAGACGAAAATAATGAAAAGTAGTAGAAATGAGAAGAGCGAGAAACGTAACATCAGGATCGGTGGTCACAAAGTAGATTAAGTTAAAGACTTCTACTACCTAGACAGAGAAATAAGCAATGATGGACATCAAAAGCAAACTAGAGCAAAAGGGAAAAAAAATAGCGCTCGCCATCAAGTAGATCCGCCTCCAGTACTTCTTCATCCTCCGATGGCTGGAAGAGCTGTCCTGCGGATAGCAACAAACAGTTGCACCACTGCACGTTATTTATTTGTAATTATATATCAACTGACTGAAGATGCCGGAACCAGGTTACTTACCTCCAATAAACTCTTCGTTATCCACTGTAGATATTGTTTCTTATTCTTCAACTATACCTATTCACACAAACTTATGAATGGGTGTCACATCTTCATCGAACCAGACTGGAACTAAAGGAAAGAATCACAGTCCCAGTCTTTTGGGCTACATTTGCATGTGGACGAATAAACACATGGAGCTGATGCTAATTAGGTAGAAAGAGGTACTTCAGCTAATTCTGGGGCTCATGGTAACTTCGGTGTCACCTCAGATCACAGACTGACTCTTGATGACTGTTGATGAGAGACAGACACATGGATGGTTGGGGTTGGTTAGGGGTTCAAGTACATCCCTACTGGATGAGCTGCCCTGGAATTAACCCACTGTTGATGCCGAAGACGGAAATGCTGAGATAGCATGTGCTGTACTCAACTGTCACTTGCCTTTGATATTTATGTCAGTCTACCTCACAGCTTCTTTCAATCTTATATTTTAACAAATAAGCCCTCGGTCACAAATATTAAGTCAAAATTGACCTGGTTTCGACGCTACTATGAGCGTTGTCTTCAGAATTAGACTAACTGTACTAAAACATTAGGTATATAGTACATTAATAAAATTAAAGTTTGTACTGAGTCGAAAAGATGCAGTACTTACAAGTCACATATTAAAAAAGATCTAAGCCGGAAAGGCGACGTCATGAACACTTGTGAGATGGCGAGCCGCTAAGGGCTGCTCGTACTGTGAACAAGGGTTGCAACAAGACTGAGATGCCCACTTTAGAAAGTGTGGGCAAGTAAACATGATGTTGCTACGAGCGCCATCTAGTAGCCGCAGAAAGAACTAGGCTACTGTACATTCAAAATTAGACACATGAAATTGTGATGCGGCTGATTCAGGCATAACGCAAGCATTAATAATAACAGGATGAAGTTACATATTTATCTGCTTTAAATAGAGATACATTTTGTAACGTAAAAAACGTTAGTTATGACATACAAGAAAACAGCAAAAATGTGACAGGAAAACAACATTTCGGTAAACTGCATGAGGAAATCTGAATCAAAGATCAAGCAATGGCTTTATACAGTCAAAAAAGTTTTTACGAGGGTCAGTCAAAAAGTAATGCCTCCTATTTTTTTTTCTACGTTTAATTGTCAGGAAATTTAAATGCAATTACATAGGTTGAAAACCACAACATTGAGGATCATTTTGTCATTTTTCAATGTAATCTCCGCCCATCTCTACAGTTTTGGTCCATCTTTGAACAAGGGCATGTATCCCAGCACGGTAAAAATCACAGCTCTGCTTCCTAAGCCATTGACGCACGGATGTTTTGACGGCCTCCTCATCTTCAAAATGACTCCCACGATGAGCTTCTTTTAGTGGCCCGAACAGATGGAAGTCTGATGGTGCCAGGTCAGGGCTGTATGGGGGATGAGGCAAAACTTCCCATCCAATTTTGACAATCTCGTCAGAGGTGTGACGACTGGTGTGTGGTCTTGCATTGTCATGCAAAAGAAGAACATCTGCCATTGATTTTGTTGGGCGAACTCGCTGAAGACGTGCTTTAAGTTTTTTGAGGGTTGTGACGTATTGAACAGAATTTATTGTGCATCCCTGCTCCAAAAAATCAACCAGAATCACACCCTCTGTATCCCATAAAACTGTTGCCATAACTTTCCCTGCCGATCACACAGTTTTGAATTTTTTCTTCCTCGGCGAGCTTGTGTGACGCCACTCCATTGACTGCCTCTTTGATTCGGGTTCAAAAAAATGCACCCATGTTTCGTCCCCGGTCACAATTTTTTTCAGAAACTCATCTCCCTCCAAACGGAAGCGCTGCAAGTGTTGGGAGGCTATTGTTTTCCTTGCCTCTTTATTCTGATCGGTTAACATTCTTGGAACCCACCGTGCACAAACTTTTGAGTACCCCAATTGTTTAATAATCGTGATCACACTGCCTTTACTAAGAGAAATAATGCGACACACTTCATCTGCAGTCACCCGACGGTCACCACGAATGATGTCATCAACTTGCTGAATGTTGTGTGGAGTCACTGCACTCACCGGCCTGCCGCTCCGCTTTTCGTCAGTCAACGGTGTTTGCCCTTCAGCTTCCTTACAACGACGAACCCATCGTCCAACAGTGCTGACATCCACTGTCACAACACCATACACCTTCTTCAGTCTTTCATGAATGCGTATGGGCGTTTCACCTTCTGCATTCAAGAATTCAATCACACAACGCTGTCTCAAACGAACATCGATGTCGGCCATCTTACAAACTTCTGCTGTGCTGCCACCTGTTGACACAGAAAGTTACTACTGCAGTGGATTGCAGAAGAAGGTTTGAGGAATGGCGCCAAATTCAAATTTTTCACTTAACTTAATTTCTTTAAGTAGAAAAAAAATGGGAGGCATTACTTTTTGACCGACCCTCGTATTTCGCAGCTGCAGCTGTTCGTTGAGAATGAGGCCATCATGACGAGTGAGATGTTTGAAATTCCTCTAAGACATCTAACCTACGCCCCTTCTTTTCGGTATGCAGAATATTGTTATCGCCTATGGCTTTAGGCACGTGTCTAGTAATTAAGAGATGATCGGCAAAGGATGAATTTAGGGGAATGGTGCCGTTCTTTCTCAAGAGATGTTCTTTATATCTGATGGTGAAAGCACGTCCGGTTTGCCCCATATAACAGGAGGAGCAGGTATCGCAGATGATCTTATAAACGCCAGAACTTTCTGTAGCGGAGCGAATGGATTTCAAATTATGAATGAAGTTTCTCTTTAGATTATTATTAGCAGAGAAGGCAACATTGCAGTTGTATTTGTTGCGAAGCATGTGCTGGATCTGATAGGAAACGGGTCCTATGAAAGGAATAGAAAAACGTTTTTTTGGGTTAATTTCAGTGCATGAGGTGTTGAGCGTGGTAGTTCTTGCAGTTTTCTTTCTTAGGATATCGTCCACTATGTTAGGCGTATATTCATTATTGACTGCTATGGTTTTAAGTAAATTAATCTCCTCATTAAACTTTTCTGTTGAAAGTGGTATGGAGGTGGCTCGGTGGACGGCAGAGTGAAAAAAGGCCATTTTTTGAGACTGTGGATGAAAAGAGGAAGCAGGCACTATTTTGTCAGTATACATTTCTTTTCGAAAGATATTGAAACTGATGTTATTGTCTTCTAATGTAAGCGTCAAGTCTAAATAATTTAATTGGCGGTTATCGTTTTCGAGTTCAATAGTGAAAGAAATTTTTTCATGGAGGTCGTTAAAAAGTTTAAATATATGATCAATTCTATCGGCGGGTTCGTTATAGATGACTAGAATATCATAAACGTATCTTGTGTAAGAAAGGATACCTAGTGAAGCGGCTGAGACACGGTTAAACAGCTTTTTTTCCAAGGAATTGATAAAGATGTCGGCGAGGATGCCGGCTAAAGGGTTGCCCATAGCGAGCCCATCAGACTGCTGGTACAGTTGTCCGTTGAATTCAAAGTAGTTGTACTTGACAACGACATTAATGAGATTCATAAAATCGTCTGATAGATCTTTTTTAAATTGACGTAAGTTTTCTTCCACAATGATGAGCGTCTCATGTACCGGGACATTGGTATAAAGATTTTTAATATCTAAGGAAAAAAGCTTGGTGTCTGAACTGCATACTAAGTTTTTAATATTTTGGACCAAAACGTGGTTGTTAGGAACGGAACAATTATTTTCGAAAACGAAGGATTTTTTTCCAAAGTTTCGTGTAGAAATCGGGTCAAATCGTGATATGCGCTATTCATGCTATTGGAGACTGGACATATTGGATGATTAGGTTTATGAATTTTGAACTGGGACCGAAGTTTAGGGGGCTGAGGGGTCATATTGATGAGTAGTTTCTTTTGGAAAGGTTTTATAAGAAATTAATTAATTTAGGAGTCGGATCATCATCCAGCTCCGATATGTTGTTTTCACTGAAGAAATTTTCGGTTTTAGAAATATACTCAGAAATATAAGCAATGACCAGACAACAACCTTTATCGGATTTAGTTAGTAAAGCACTTGCTGTTTTAAGTTTATTATTAATGGAAGTTACTAAAATTCTGTCGTTATGCGTAGCATTAGACAAAGTAGCTGCATTTTTCTCTAGCATGCGGGTTACATCATACGCAATTCTGGCTTGAGAAGCATTATCTATCTTATTATAATCGAGACCGATTTTTAAATCAACAACCATATTTTCTCTTACGTTTCTGTCTGACAGGTTAGGCCTGACATTGTATTTTAGTCCTTTTCCTACAGGACTTTTTCATTCACAGTAAAGACGATGTTGGTTTTATTTAAAATTCTTTCATGAAAGACGTGACTGCTTTTTTGAAATGGCACAGTCCTCGAAATCATGCTAGAGAAAAAAGCTTATGACGGTGTACACTGACTGAATGTGTTACAACCGAAAAAAAACAATGTATTAAACTGCTTATGAAGGAACAAAACAGGAGCCCTCTCGTGTGAGTGATAGTTTGCTGGATGTGGTCTTCCTCCAGTACAGATGATAACTTTGTGCAGAACTGCGCAAATGATTTCGAGCACTGGTTTCCAGCTCCAGTGGAGTGATAGGTGTATATGTAACATGGTTGATGACAACCTGCAGACGGTAATTGTTTTTCAATATATCACAAAAGAAAGACGTTGTAAAGTCTTATAGGAGGTTCTATTACAAGGAGTGTTATAACTGGTTAAAGTCTGGATGCAGATAGTTCTCTCAAAACTACACCGATTTTGGTCATAAAACTAATAGGAATTTGCTGTATCTATTCTCGTGGAATCATGACTTTTTTATTATTATCACCACAATAGGTGCTATTTCATACTTCATAACCTCTAATTATGAAGTGGACATTGCTTGAATTATAGTTCCTCTTGGAAAATAGATATGATAGTGTTTCTTTTCCGGCATGTGAGCAGATTGCATGAAAGAGGCTGCGATGATCAAATTGTTTACAAAATTAGAACGCGAGAATCCGCTGCTGTATGATAGAACCTTTTCACACATGTCGGTAGAGGTGAGTTATGCATCAAAATTTTCAAACGTAAGCACACAGACAGGAACTGGTTTCACTGTAATGGTAGAGACAGACATGTGATAAAATATTATAGGAGGTTCTATTACAAAATGTGCTCACACGATTTGTTTCGTAAATGCTAGTATGATATAGCATGGCACTGGTAAAATGGGACCTGCCATAGTGTTCAAAACAGCCGCGTTATCTTGAATTATAGCAGTTGTAGAATGCAAAATAATTGTGTTTTTTCCTGACATGTGAGACAATGGCATGAAAGATTGTTTTCTCTCATGTTATTTCACGTGTCTGAAATGTTTGTAATACACACGTGCATGACAGTTAATTCACTGATCTGAACGGGAGAGACGGTCTCAGATTGTAAAATTTGTCCATCAAGTTCGAAGAAGTTGGCTAACATAGATGTTTTTCCTTTGGAGTTTAAATTCTTGTTTTTTCTTTACTCTGATGATGGTTCTGAAATAACGAGCACATTCTGCGGGGATCGCATCAAAATAGTGGAAGTTTTTTTCCCGATTTTATGCAGGGTGGGCATGTATCTGCTGATCATTTGTAATCGGCGGCGGTGCACTTCGTTGGATGTCGCAAGGTAATGAGGATGCGAGTTGTGTCCTGCAGTTGAATGTAAAAACTATACCGATTTTGCTCTTAAAACTAAAAAAAATGGGCTGCACCTATTTTCGTGGAGAGAGGACATTTGTTATCGTCGCGATTAAGTCTTTCTTTTTTAGTAGATGCTTGATTATAGGAGACGCATTGATGTTAAATACAAATATTACAGTCTAGGACGCAGAACGGCATGGTGGTGGTCACGGCTGTCCCTTTAGACAAACAACCCGTAGTCGGGATAGCTCCCATTTATAATAGTTTTGTTCTGAGGGACGCCAGCGTCGTGCTCTATTGTATGTATAGCTTTTGTCAGCATCGATAATGCTGACAGTCCAGCCACGTGCTTGTGGCAATGCATTGTACTGAAGGCACTGTGGAGCATCTGGACTGTTCTCCTTGTTGTTGTTGCTGTTGTTGCAGAGGGGTCCAGTCTTTCTGAGAAATACATTTAACAGATAGCAAGAAAGAGTTGTGTTGACGTTAAATGAAAGTGTTTTCTATCTCAGAATGACAGGTCTATCGGAGCCTTTGGGGGCCTCCCTAGTCTGTGCAAGGTCACTGCCACAGGTGCGCCCGCTGACCATTAGGGGCAGCTGTGTCACTATAGTCTAGACAAAAAAGTTGCACTTGGGATGGCCATCGTTTTATCTCCTATTGTTTAGTTAAAAATGTTCAAATGTGTGTGAATGTCTAACGGACCAAACTGCTGGGGTCATCGGTCCCTAGACTTACACACTACTGAAACAAACTTACGCTAAGAACAGCACTCACACTGATGCCCGAGGGAGAACTCGAACCTCTGACGGGAGTGGCCGATTGTTTAGTTACCTATACCTGCTTTTGTGTTGTTGAAGGACCATCGCCTCAAGGCAGCCGGTGTCTGCATGGTTATTGCGGAGGCCGGGTGCAGCCAGAGGTTGTGAGATGCTCTGCCATAGCAGTTGACCATTTGAAAAAGCCTGTGTCTTCCCCTTCTGCATCTACATCTACGTGACTACTCTGCAATTCACATTTAAGAGCTTGGCAGAGGGTTCATCGAACCACAATCATACTATCTCCCTACCATTCCACTCCCGAACAGCGCGCGGGAAAAACGAACACCTAAACCTTTCTGTTAGAGCTCTGATTTCTCTTATTTTATTTTGATGATCATTCCTACCTATGTAGGTTGTGCTCAACAAAATATTTTCGCATTCGGAAGAGAAAGTTGGTGACTGAAATTTCGTAAATAGATCTCGCCGCGAGGAAAAACGTCTTTGCTTTAATGACTTCCATCCCAACTCGCGTATCATATCTGCCACACTCTCTCCCCTATTACGTGATAACACAAAACGAGCTGCCCTTTTTTGCACCCGTTCGATGTCCTCCGTCAATCCCACCTGGTAAGGATCCCACACCACGCAGCAATATTCTAACAGAGAACGAACGAGTGTAGTGTAAGCTGTCTCTTTAGTGGACTCGTTGCATCTTCTAAGTGTCCTGCCAATGAAACGCAACCTTTGGCTCGCCTTCCCCACAATATTATCTATGTGGTCTTTCCAACTGAAGTTGTTCGTAATTTTAACGCCCAGGTACTTAGTTGAATTGACAGCCTTGAGAATTGTACTATTTATCGAGTAATCGAATTCCAACGGATTTCTTTTGGAACTCATGTGGATCACCTCACACTTTTCGTTATTTAGCGTCAACTGCCACTTGCCACACCGTACAGCAATCTTTTCTAAATCGCTTTGCAACTGATACTGGTCTTCGGATGACCTTACTAGACGGTAAATTACAGCATCATCTACAAACAACCTAAGAGAACTGCTCAGATTGTCTTCCAGGTCATTTATATAGATCAGGAACAGCAGAGGTCCCAGGACGCTTCCCTGGGGAACACCTGATATCACTTCAGTTTTACTCGATGATTTGCCGTCTATTACTACGAACTGCGACCTTCCTGACAGGAAATCACGAATCCAGTCGCACAACCGAGACGATAGCCCATAGGCCCGCAGCTTGATTAGAAGTCGCTTGTGAGGAACGGTGTCCAAAGCTTTCCGGAAATCTAGAAATACGGAATCAACTTGAGATAGCGGCCATTACTTCGTGCGAATAAAGAGCTAGCTGCGTTGCACAAGAACGGTGTTTTCTGAAACCATGCTGATTACGTATCAATAGATCGTTCCCTTCGAGGTGATTCATAATGATTGAATTCAGTATATGCTCCAAAACCCTACTGCAAACCGACGTCAATGATATAGGTCTGTAGCTAGATGGATCACTCCTACAACCCTTCTTAAACACTGGTGCGACCTGCGCAATTTTCCAATCTGTAGGTACAGATCTATCGGTGAGCGAGCGGTTGTATATGATTGCTAAGTAGGGAGCTATTGTATCAGCGTAATCTGAAAGGAACCTAATCGGTATACAATCAGGACCTGAAGACTTGCCCGTATCAAGCGATTTGAGTTGCTTCGCAACCCCTAAGGTATCTACTTCTAAGAAACTCATGCTAGCAGCTGTTCGTGTTTCAAATTCTGGAATATTCCATTCGTCTTCCCTGGTGAAGGAATTTCGGAAAGCTGCGTTCAATAACTCCGCTTTAGCGGCACAGTCGTCGATAACAGTACCATCGGCACTGCGCAGCGAGGGTATTGACTGCGTCTTGCCGCTTGTGTACTTTACATAAGACCAGAATTTCTTCTGATTTTCTACCAGATTCCGAGACAATGTTTCGTTGTGGAACCTATTAAAGGCATCTCGCATTGAAGTCCGTGCCAAATTTCGCGCGTCTGTAAATTTTAGCCAATCTTCGGGATTTGCCTCTGCAACAGCGTTCGGACCTGTTTTGTGTACCACGGGGGATCAGTTCCATCTTTTACCAATTTATGAGGTATGAATCTCTCAACTGCTGTTGCTACTATATCTTTGAATTTGAGCCACATCTCGTCTACATTTGCATAGTCAGTTCGGAAGGAATGGAGATTGTCTCTTAGGAAGGCTTCTAGTGACACTTAATATCCGCTTTTTTAAATAAAATTATTTTGCGTTTGTTTCTGGTGGATTTGGAAGAAACGGTATTGAGCCTAGCTACAACGACCTTGAAATCACTAATCCCTGTATCAGTCATGATGCTCTCTATCAGCTCTGGATTGTTTGTGGCTAAGAGGTCAAGTGTGTTTTCGCAACCATTTACAATTCGCGTGGGTTCGTGGACTAACTGCTCGAAATAATTTTCGGAGAAAGCATTTAGGACAATCTCGGAAGACGTTTTCTGCCTACCACCGGTTCTGAACAAGTATTTTTGCCAACATATCGAGGGAAGGTTGAAGTCCCCAACAACTATAACCGTATGAGTGGGGTATTTATTTGTTACGAGACTCAAATTTTCTCTGAACTGTTCAGCAACTATATCATCGGAGTCTGGGGGTCGGTAGAAGGCTGTTAAGTATAACCTCCACCCATACCAATTCGCACGGAGTATCTACTTCGACATCACTACAAGATAAACCACTACTGACAGACACAAACACTCCACCACCAATTCTGCCTAATCTATCTTTCCTGAACACCGTCTAAGACTTCGTAAAAATTCCTGCAGAACTTACTTCAGGCTTTAGCCAGCTTTCTGTACCTATAACGATTTCAGCTTCTGAGCTTTCTATTAGCGCTTGAAGCTCAGGGACTTTCCCAGCACAACTACAACAATTTACAACTACAATTCCGACTGTTCCTTGATCCAAGCACGTCCTGTATTTGCCATGCACCCTTTGAGATTGCAACCCACCCCGTATGATGAATGAATGGATGGAGAGAGAGAGGGAGGGACGGGAGAAATGAGTGAGGTACGAGGGTATCGATTTTCGGCAGTTTGTGAACGCCTATCGAGGAAAATGCACGTTCAATTACCGCTCCCTCTGCAGTCTTTTGGGATGATGATTTTCCCCAGTACATCTGTTGCATTATGACCTGTTCATTATGAGTGCTGGTTTTTTTCACGAAAATTTCCAAGTGTAATTAGAATAGTGATGTATTTTTTCCGTCAGTGGTGGTAGCATGTATTGGTTTCGATTACCTTGCCTGCAGGGTGATTTTTGAGCAGGTGTCTGTAATGAACTCTGACAGCAAACAACGATAGATACTATCCTCAGCTGTATGCTTATAGGTAATACACTTTTTAAACTCATCTCTGTCCAACACCAGCATCTCATCCATTGAACATATTTCCCGCCAAGAAGAATAAAGCTAGTACTTTACTCCCCAGTTTTTTTTTCCTGCCAGCTTGTAGGTGAAGGGTAGAGCTTGAGTGTGTCTGTCACTAGTTTTGAGGGCTGTTGTGAATTTTTTTCCTAGCAGGATAACACCAGTTGTATGTTATCGTCAATGTTTGAGCTGTATTGCGATTTTAGGCAGTCCTCATGTAGCGCTGTGCATATAGTTGTGTAATTAGACCCAATCTTTGTGATTAATTAGGTAATTAGCACCGATATTTAAATCAAAACGCTTCAAATGGCTCCGAGCACTATGGGACTCAACATCTGAGGTCATCAGTCGCCTAGAACTTAGAACAAATTAAACCTAACTATCCTAAGGACATCACACACATCCATGCCCGAGGCAGGATTCGAACCTGCGACCGTAGCGGTCTCTCGGCTCCAGACTGTAGCGCCTAGAACCGCACGGCCACTCCAGCCGGCCATTTAAATCAGTTTCCCAAACAAAATAAATAAAGAACACCAACTTAACCTTCCTCTCCTGTATCTGTATATTTTCCATGTCTTGGGGCGAGCACTTGGGCTTTCCATCCAGAAGGATCAGGGTTTGAGTCCCAGAAAGGGCACCGCCAATATACATTTTCCGCCAATACCTGGGTGGGGGGTGGGATGGGATGGGGTGGGATGTCAGCACAGCTGTGGGACAAAGAAATTCCCACCAAAATTCGAAATTACCACCAATAGGGTAGGTGGGGGAAGGATTTGGAAGGGGGGGAGGAGGCTGGAATCCACGTGCAATCTGACTTAATCACACGACCTCATCCAAGGGTGGGGGGGGGGGTTGGGCATGATTCTGTCGCAATCAATAGATCAATTTAATTAATTTGTATATCAACTGGATATCAAAATTGCGCCCATGCTCCCATCTCCCTACTAAGAGATGGTGTGTGTGTGTGTGGGTGTGTGTGTGTGTGTGTGTATGTGTGTGTTTGTATTGAACCGAGGATCTAGAAACGCTGGAGAGGCTTCGACCCCGCCGAAGCCCTCAGCGGTTCACAACCCCACAACAGGCTACAGCAATCCACTTCACCCCACTGCTGCCCCACACCGAACCCAGGGTTATTGTGTATTTCGGCCCCCAGTGGAGCCTCCCCCTGGGAACGTCTCATACCAGACGAGCGTTACCCCAAATGTTTGCATGGTAGAGTAATTATGGTGTAACGCATAAGTCGAGACAGTATTTGTGCAGCAATCGCCGACATAGCGTAACTGAGGTGGAATAAGGGGAACCAGCCAAGGTAGATGGAAAACCGCCTTAAAAACCATCCACAGGCTGGCTGGAACACTGCTCCTCGACACTAATCCGCAGGGCGGATTCGCGCCAGGAACCGGCATGCCTTCCCACTCGGGAAGCAGCATGTTAGACTGCACGGCTAGCTGGGCCAGGTTGAACGAAATGATACTTTCTTGTGTAGTATGAGGGTTTGTGTTTGGTTCCTGAAGTAATAAATGTAAACCGTTGATTTGTAACAAAATATATGCCGAGTAAGCCACGGTACTAAAAACAGACTTTGATACGAGACTGGTGTAGCTGGTGAGAAAGAGATACACCATGAGAACTGTTGTGCCTCGAGATAGCCACCTATCTTCCGTACATTTCACAGCCATCTGTTAATTTAATATCAGACTGGAAGTGAAATACTGTGTCAGTAAATCCTGTGTGAAGTAAAAATATGCTAGCAAACGGGCCACAAAGACTTCGCCTCACTCCAGAAACAGTGAAGCGCTGGCGGGTATGGGACTCAAAGTAGAGCCGAGCCACGCGGCCGCCTGACCAGACTCTGGCCCTAGAGGGCGGAGTGAGAGGGGGGGGGGGGGGGGGGAGGAACTGTGCGGCTCGGCGGGTGTCAGTGCGGCCCTGCCGGCTGACTGGTAGAGATGGGCAAAACTACCCTTTTCACAGATCGGATGAGAACTGGTCAGTCACTGGAATGAACTAGCCCTTTTTTATGGCTCAGCACTCACCATTCACTCACAAAAATAAATAAAAGGAAGGTACACTGCCTTTTTAATTCAGGTCACTAAACCTGTATTTTTGATTTGGTCTTATTTTGAAAGAACAAATAAAGAGGAGTAATAATTTTGTGTTATGTCCCTAGCAGTTTTGACACACAAGAGTTTTAAATTTCGTCTGTTGGAAAAAATTATAAATATTACAACAAAACTTAAATATTTTTCATCAAGACGAAAAATTTAAGAATGAAGACTGATTCCTGTTATGTTTTATAACAACTGTAATTGAAGTGTATCTGCAGTCATCACTTACAGTCAGCATTCCCATATACACTCCTGGAAATGGAAAAAAGAACACATTGACACCGGTGTGTCAGACCCACCATACTTGCTCCGGACACTGCGAGAGGGCTGTACAAGCAATGATCACACGCACGGCACAGCGGACACACCAGGAACCGCAATGTTGGCCGTCGAATGGCGCTAGCTGCGCAGCATTTGTGCACCGCCGCCGTCAGTGTCAGCCAGTTTGCCGTGGCATACGGAGCTCCATCGCAGTCTTTAACACTGGTAGCATGCCGCGACAGCGTGGACGTGAACCGTATGTGCAGTTGACGGACTTTGAGCGAGGGCGTATAGTGGGCATGCGGGAGGCCGGGTGGACGTACCGCCGAATTGCTCAACACGTGGGGCGTGAGGTCTCCACAGTACATCGATGTTGTCACCAGTGGTCGGCGGAAGGTGCACGTGCCCGTCGACCTGGGACCGGACCGCAGCGACGCACGGATGCACGCCAAGACCGTAGGATCCTACGCAGTGCCGTAGGGGACCGCACCGCCACTTCCCAGCAAATTAGGGACACTGTTGCTCCTGGGGTATCGGCGAGGACCATTCGCAACCGTCTCCATGAAGCTGGGCTACGGTCCCGCACACCGTTAGGCCGTCTTCCGCTCACGCCCCAACATCGTGCAGCCCACCTCCAGTGGTGTCGCGACAGGCGTGAATGGAGGGACGAATGGAGACGTGTCGTCTTCAGCGATGAGAGTCGCTTCTGCCTTGGTGCCAATGATGGTCGTATGCGTGTTTGGTGCCGTGCAGGTGAGCGCCACAATCAGGACTGCATACGACCGAGGCACACAGGGCCAACACCCGGCATCATGGTGTGGGGAGCGCTCTCCTACACTGGCCGTACACCACTGGTGATCGTCGAGGGGACACTGAATAGTGCACGGTACATCCAAACCGTCATCGAACCCATCGTTCTACCATTCCTAGACCGGCAAGGGAACTTGCTGTTCCAACAGGACAATGCACGTCCGCATGTATCCCGTGCCACCCAACGTGCTCTAGAAGGTGTAAGTCAACTACCCTGGCCAGCAAGATCTCCGGATCTGTCCCCCATTGAGCATGTTTGGGACTGGATGAAGCGTCGTCTCACGCGGTCTGCACGTCCAGCACGAACGCTGGTCCAACTGAGGCGCCAGGTGGAAATGGCATGGCAAGCCGTTCCACAGGACTACATCCAGCATCTCTACGATCGTCTCCATGGGAGAATAGCAGCCTGCATTGCTGCGAAAGGTGGATTCACACTGTACTAGTGCCGACATTGTGCATGCTCTGTTGCCTGTGTCTATGTGCCTGTGGTTCTGTCAGTGTGATCATGTGATGTATCTGACCCCAGGAATGTGTCAATAAAGTTTCCCCTTCCTGGGACAATGAATTCACGGTGTTCTTATTTCAATTTCCAGGAGTGTATGTTCCCATAAAGGAAAAATGAATCAATATTATCATTTATAAATTAAACTTTACCCGTTTTAGTCAATGTGAGTCTCTTTCTCTTCTTAGTCCACATTTGTCCTGCTTTTGAAAATATTCGTCCACAGGCCACTAATGTTGCTGTCATACATTATACTTTTAGAACCAGTTGATACAGCGCTAGCCACAGAAATTTTCTTGTTTCCGACCAGTTTGAGTGACTGCCGGCCGAAGTGGCCGTGCGGTTAAAGGCGCTGCAGTCTGGAACCGCAAGACCGCTACGGTCGCAGGTTCGAATCCTGCCTCGGGCATGGATGTTTGTGATGTCCTTAGGTTAGTTAGGTTTAAGTAGTTCTAAGTTCTAGGGGACTAATGACCTCAGCAGTTGAGTCCCATAGTGCTCAGAGCCATTTGAACCAGTTTGAGTGACTGCTGTTTCTAGACAAATATCCCTCCACTAAATATTTGTCCAGTTCAACAACTGCCGCTCTTGCTGGGTCATGACTTGCTTGAAGCTGACTAATAGTCTCACTCAACTCCTCCCAGATGAAGTCTCATGTGTCACGGTGCTATGTGGTTGATAAATGAGCTCTGTTTCTTCTTGGTGAACAACGAACGTTTTAATTTCTGCAATATCCTTCAGGTAGCACTCCTGAAATGTTTTGTCATCTGAAAACCTTGCCTGACTAATCAGTTCGTTGCTGGAGGTAACCCCAAACCACTCTGATAACCCTCTATGAAATTTATCAACCAATGAGTCTGTTTCTTGAGGATATTACTTATTTTTGTGTTTAAAAGATTTCAGTTGCTGTTCATTAATCTTGGCAAAATTTCCATTTTTAAAAGTGAGACTTTCTTGTCAATGATTTTCTGTATGGAATTCTGAATTGTGTGTTGCACAGCGAAGTTTAAAGAACGTGCAAAGCATGGGATATGTGGAAATTTTAGAAGCATGGCACTTAATTTCATATTTGACGCATTTTCTGTTATTATGGAAGTGATTTTAAAACTGATACTGTATTTGTGATAACAGATTTCACTCAGTAGGAGATGTTTCCTGCAGTGTATCTGTCTTTGTATTGTGAACACTCTAAAAGATATGACTTTAGTTCAATCTTCTCATCTATGAAATGTGCAGTCAGTGCATAGAAACTACCGTTATATACACTCATCCATACATCAGATGAAAGGCAGACTGCCTTTGCAGTGGTCAAATCATTTTTAATTTTACCAAATAACTCATGATGCAAACTGGGCATTAGAGAGTTTGAAGTTTTTCGAGGTGGTTTGCACGTTCTTTAAACCTCACTGTGCAACACGCAATTCAGAAGTCCATATATATAATAAATTCTGTCTCTTCAACTTTAGAGAAAGGACCGTATTCTCTGCAAATATTTTTTAAAAGCTGTACGTTTAATACCATTCTTTTATTTAATATGAGCAACTTTAAAAATTAGAAAAATATTACTTATTGGTTGTTGTAAATGAAAAGCAGTTGAGGGTGAGGGCACCACAAAGGGAAATAAATGAGGACTTGGTCCAGAACCTGATGACACTTCTGGTGTGGATACAGTTTGATACTGAGTTTGCCTTTCTGGGAGAATACCTTCACCCAAGTTGGAAGCAGACGTAATTGAGGATGGTTCACGAGAAAAGATTTCTCAAATTTCTGCATTGATTGATGGCGATCTTGATCGGATTCCCAACCCAAATCGTTGCAAAGGTACTGTAGGGTGTCTCTTCAGGTTTGATGATGAGCCAGAAGCCATGACAATCATCTGCTGACAGTAGCCACGTTTTCCTTTTTTTCCATTTTGGTAAAATGGTACCGAACATCGCTCGTAATTCTTCTAGGCGAAGGCAATGTAGATGGAATATTGTTGTGTAGCACTGTACACTGTGCGCTGGTAAAATTAAAATATTTACTATTAACGTGGCCATTTTAAATTGTAAAAGCTTAAAGAGAGAATTAATATGCATGCAGCTCATTCTATAATCAGAAGTTATAGAGTAGGACGTAGAATGTTGTGATCTGCAAAACCTAGACCCACAATCGTGATGTTTGTATCATATACAGAAAGATCTGAAACAGTTATAGTGATTAAGAAACTCGCGAAGGCAAACCTCTTAATATGCAAGCATTTCACTGCTGAAAGATAAAAATTTTGAATAATGTGATATCCGAATGTGGGCTACATTGCGCGTGACCAAGAGATGGCAGGACAATGGTGCAGATAAACTATGGAAAAAAGCAGTTCAAATGAACTCTAACGCCTGTGCTTTAGGAGCTAAGAATTTGTCTACTCATGCAGCCACTAGTTCTATCAGTGTGTCTGTATTGTTACTGTACAACATAATTTCACAACACTTTCAACTTTCGTCATTTCGACGAACTCCGCCATATATTTCACAATATCGACATCGATGTCTTTCTTCTAACGATCGTGGACACCTAACTCAAGCCAAGCATTCTCTCCAGTTCCCTAAATATAGATTCCACTGTCCTAAGACACTACAGAAGTAAAAGATAAACAGGTGGAGTAGTGGCTTACAAACACCTTAAGTTATTTCCGATCGTGCTATTCACATCCATTAGTAATGAAGACAAACAAGTCAAATATATGTCGCAAATATCAAACCCCTTAAGAAAATTTGCCTAATTTGCGTCCTCTATAGACTTCCGAAAGTAGGTGTATAGCCTGTTTCAGAAATGAACTTCAAAATTCGATTCGACTTAGGAACATGTAAGTAATGCTAGGAACACTAACATAAATATTCTGCCCCTTCACTGTGAAATTCATGTGTGTAGCTTCTTCTTCAACTGTACCAATATTTCAGCTTGCACCTACCCATAATGCAGCCTATAGTCCGTCCCCTATACGTGAATTTGCTACGAAGTCCACAAGCAAAGGAATTTGTACCTGGAATATCAGATTACAACATAATGTTCTGAATTACTCTCTAAAATATGTAATGAATAAACTGTGCCCATATACAATGGCTTTAAATATATCAGTGTGCCTGAACTTGCAGTTGAAGCACAAGAGGAAATTTGGGAGATGACTTTCATAGGCTACCATTCCTGGAACTAAGAGACCAACTTCATGGATTTATTACCAAACTAACACAATAAATATGCTCTCCCAAAGACCGGAAAACTGAAGGGAAAACCTGCACCTTGGCTAACGGAAAAGTGAAAAAAGTTCATGAATCTCGGAGACACTGCACATCATGCTTACAAATTACCCCCTATCGTCGAGAATAAAACTGATTACAACCAGACAGCAGACACAGCCAATCAATCTGAGAGAAACGATAACTAAGGCATACCAATACATTAATCTAAAACCAAAAGACCAGTTGCTCTATGGGAAAGCCTCTGCGATCTAGGGAAGAGTAGGCGAAATAGAAGCTGCAGCTGATCCCAACGAAGGAACGAAATCAGTACTTGACTTTAGAGATAACCTTCATAGAACCGCAGACAAAACATAGACTTACCGATTATTTCGCGGAGGTAAATGAGAGTAGTAGCATAAAATTCTTTCTTTACCTGACAGTGCTGTCGAAAAATCCTTCAGCTCAGCATTTAATGTACAGGATGGCGTCGCAGTCCCTAAGATCAAGATTATTGTTGACCCACTAGTGCTCATAGTAATTACTGCTCCCTGAACACTGATGAAGCTCTTAGCTGGACAACACAGCAGAAACATTCGTTCCCATCAGAGTACAAGCACTAGAGATTCAATTTCTAAGAAGAGTTGTTGGGTACATTCTGTCTGACTGGAGAGTCAATGTAGACACCAGAAAAAAGCTGTGATTGAAAAACATAAATGAGCAGATTAAGGATACAGGGCACTTTTCCGGCTCAATATTATGGAAAAAATCAACATCTATTTCTTTCAGGCACTGTTTGTAATGTATATGTTTTACAGATTTTTTGTTGATATCAGGTAATACAGCACAATTTCTAAACAAATCAGAAGTATTTTGAATATTTTTGAACCTGCTTAGGATTTTTAAAAAATAACAAAGAAATAAATGAAATTTTTTCCCAAAATGCTTCCTCAAATTGAGATACCATTTAATCCAATGTTATGCATTTGAAGAAGAGCAAATTTTTACCAGATATGCATGACATGATTTAATTATTATTATGTATATTACAAGGATGAAAAATATCACATTTTAAATTTTAATTTTTATAATTTTTTTCCTAATAAAAATGTTATTTATCTATAATTTAGTTGATTCTACAATAAAGCTTAGGTCTACTACATAATTATGGACTATTGCAAGTTACAGAAAAAAATAGACCAATGCTTTATAAACTTTAGGAAATATTTGCACCTGAACTTGCGGGAAATTTCGAATGAAGATATGATTCCAATTTAACTGTGCTTCTGAACATTCCTGAAGCATCGTCTTCATCCTGCAGCATTTCTTCATCTTCACGTTTCCTCTTGGCATTCATTTTAGCACTCCTTTCTTCTTTGGTAACCTGAAGGGCGAATCTTTCAGCTTCATGCACCCATTGGCTGTCACATGCAAGCAATTGACCTTCCATATTAGAGCCACATTTTATGCCTAAATTTCTCAGGACTTTCAACGTTCCAGTCACTCCCTCACTGAAACGTATCAATGCATCTACTACACCAACTTTTAATTTATTTGGTACTACAAAAACATTCTTGGGTAATCTTCCCCATATTACATGGTTGAAACTTTCATTTGTATTCTGAGACCCCCCATGAAGATATTTACTAAGCAAAACAGGGTCACTCAGGTCTATAAAAATTGGTTTTATTTCATTCATAACAGACTCAGGAAGAGAATATTATGATGGTATATCTGACCACTTCCTTTGCTTTTTGGTAACCACAACAAGAATCTGCTCCTTTAGGGCAAAGTCCGTGAACAGGATGGTCACCTGTGGACAACTTATGAAAGTAGGTGAACCGTAAGCTTTTCTCATTACTGTAACATCATTCAGAGGTGTAGTTCGTCTAATGGCCGGTCCATAATAACTCTGAAGAAGGTCTATTTCAGTTTCTGTCACTCTGCCTGGGCCAGACAGAGATTTTCCATCAGATAGCAACGTTCCTTTCATTTCTCTTCGTAGCTTCCTCAATCTAGCACCCATCCTCTTTTGCACATGTTCACAACACTTTAGTTTTGTTACCAAGGTATCACTACAGGCACTGGACTCATTAATTTTATTGATAGCTTTATAGTCGCACAGGTACTTCGTATATCTAACGTTATAAACGGACACCGAACTCTGAAATATTTTTAGAGCTCCATCACACTCCATACCTCCACTGTAACCATCATAATTCTTAGAACATTGAAGTTCAATATGTCCTTCGATGTTACCATGGCAGCTGTGGCAATACTTAGATAAACACTCAACATCAACAACTTTTCCATTCTCCAGAGAAGTAGCACTTACAACACCATTCAAGGAACGATGTCCTCGACGTTGCCATGTCCCATCAAGTGCAACAGCGATGTCCCTGGTTCCACTAGTGTTTGCAGCTTCTTCTACTGCACGTTTCATAGATGCTTTAGACGCAACTGTCAAGGCACCTAAAAGTATTTTTATGTACTTGCTGAACCTACTGGGAGGAGCAGGAAGGTCCATCAAACCACAAAATGTTTGAGCAGCCTTTTTTCATTTTCCTATTGTACGCACTGCATACACTAACTTCAAATTCACATATATGAATTATGCACTGCACAATGTTCGAATTCATTTTCGAGGTAGATTTATTGCAGGATCTACACAGAACAACTAATTTTGGCGCTAAACCCTTCCTGCTCCTTTGTTGTTCAGTTATTTCCAGACAGCTTACACCATCACATTGTTTACATTTCACCACTTCCTTTATCAAAGAAGATAAGATGCTCACATCAACAACAACAAATCCACTACAAACAGCGTCATTGTTAACACAAAAATTTGAATCACCAGGAGGTGTGCCATGTGGGAGTTTCTTCCCTGAAGAACTGATACGTAGGTTACTTTAAACCGTATGGCTTGCTTTGTTTGTGAACTGGTTACCACGGAATTTCCTTTTATTGAATTTCTTGATTCGTGGTAAACTTTGTATTTATTGCACACTAAAGGATATGTACTTCCACAAATATATGTAGCAGTTAGGCAAAAAACATTCAGTAACATGTACAACACATTGCTTCAGCAAAACAAAAGTAAATACTAGCAAAGATAATCATTTACAGACACTAGAAACCTACACTGTTACCAACATATACAATGTATCATATGCATAATCGCTGGAAACAAAGTTCACAGTTCTTTTCGAAATAAGGTTTCTGTAACGGAAGTAAAGGGGGCGTGGTGGCTTATATGACTGTAGCTTAAAAATTGGGTATATATAGAACATTTTCCATTTGAAACCCTTTAATGTATATATCAATGTAATAAGGAAAGACTATAGAATTTAATAAAGTCATAAAAATTTCGATTCTTCACCATTTATAAGTACCCTGTATTCTTAAGGAATACAGAAAAAACTGGAATGAATATGTCACAAGAGTGGAAAACGACAGATAACCAAAATTGGTGATAATTATTACCCAATGAACAGAAGATACTTAGGAAGACTGAGGAAAATCAACAACTTCAACCAAGAGTGGGTAACAGGCAATTAACTAATATATGGAGGGAGAAGATGAGATATCATATTAAAAATATTATGATTTTTAACTAACTGTTTTTAATAAGTTTTGTAATTACACATAAAACCCTGGTCTTATGTATGAGGACTTTTGACGGCATTGATCTGTTCAGGTTAAATGAATAAATAAAAAATTAAACATAATATACAGGTTGTCCCAGGATGAATCGTCAGTGTTCAGGGGCATGACAGGAACGATCACTTGAAGTAAAAAACTTCATGGGGACATATGCACTATTCTGAGTAGTTTCCGAGACAGGACGTATTTGATGTACATTGTTACTTATTTTCTCTATTGTTCAGTATATTTTAGTTGTTTGCAACGTACCTTAGTAGTTTAGACGAAGTCGAGACGAATAATTTGATGTAGGACACGTGGCCTATAAGTCGGGAAAATATCACAAACTGGCTTACCTACAAGTCAATGCGTGCATGTTGCGCACGATTTTCCGTATTCGCTCGCTCTCTTCACGCAACCTGCAGGTCCTTGAGAAAAAATGAATAGGACATATTAAAAGAAATTTAATGTTATTTGTTTAATTTTATACTGCAACAAGTTTTCACTAGAGGCCGCAGATTTCTTTTTATTCAAGAAAAATGTACAAATGTCGCTTTCAATATGTTCCATGTCACAAACAACTTCGAATAGGGCCTATGTCCATATTTAGTTTTTTGCTTCAAATGGTCGTTCCTGTCATATCTTTGGGTATTGACCATTTCTCCTGAGGCAGCATTTACACATGAACTACCAAGTATGTTAAAATATGAGGGCCATTCAGAAATTAGGGAACGTTTTGACATTAAAAAATCTAACGTCTGAAAGAGCGACTGACATACTACTTTTCCACATAGTCACCAAACACATTGAGGTACTTATCATAGCGGTGGACAAATTTTTAAAGACCTTTGTCGTAAAATTCTGCCTCCTGAGACTTCAGCCAGTGATTCACGCCCACCTGGAGTTCCGTGTCGTCATCCAAAGCGCTGCGTTGCAAGCCAGTTCTTCATCTTGGGAAGCAAGAGGAACTCGCTTGGTGCAAGATAACGGCTGTAGGGCGGATGAGGGAAAATTTCCCATTTTAATGAATTAATGAGAGTGCTGTTTTCCCTGTGAGGTCGGGCATTGTCGTGAAAAAAAAAAGTTTTGGACGTCAGCTTTCTTCGGCGTTTGTTTTGAACTGCTCTTCTAAGGCTGTGAAAAGTTTGACAGTACCGGGCAGAATTTATGGTTGCTCCACGCTCGAGAAAATCAAAAAGAAGCACACCTTGCCTATCCCAAAAGCACTGTCGCCATCAGTTTCCTTGCCGACAAGGTTTGCAAACATTTTTTTTTGTTTTTGGGGGGACCTTGCGTGCCCCCACTCCATGGACTGTAATTTTGTCTCGCAATTGACGTTCAAAATGTTCAAATGTGTGTGAAATCTTATGGGACTTAACTGCTAAGGTCATCAGTCCCTAAGCTTACACACTACTTAACCTAAATTATCCTAAGGACAGACACACACACCCATGCCCGAGGGAAGACTCGAACCTCCGCCGGGACCAGCCGCAGCAATTGACGTGTTTCACCCAAATCTCGTCACCGGTTACGATTCGATCCAGTAATGAATCACCATGTTTGTAGTTGGCCTCCAGAAATATCAACGTTGCCTCCATTCGCTATTCTTTATGGTGCTCTGTAAGCATTTTGGCCACCCTTCGCGCATAAAATTTATGGTAGCCTAGCTTCTGAGTGACAATTTCAAACAACAAACTCCGTGAAGCTTGTGGAAAAGAAAGCGAACGCTTTATTGTGAAGCGACTGTTTTCACGAATCGTTTCATCAACTTTAGCGACAAGATCGTCAGTCACAATGCTCGGTCGTCCACTCTTCATCATGAACGTTGGTTCGGCTATTTTTAAACCGAATGCACCATTTCCGGACGGAACATTCACTCATTACGTTGTTTCCGTGTAGTTCGCACAGTTCACGATGAATTTCTGTAGGTTTTAGGTTTTTTGCCAACAAAAACCGTATCACAGGTCGCACCTCACAACTGGCGGGATTTTCGATTGCAGCGCACATTTCAAATTAGAATGTCGAAAAAACCAGACGCACGGAGACGTTCCCGCTGTCACGGATGGATGCCGACTGAACTGCCGAGCACGCACATACCAAAATATACGCGATCGGTGCGCGCCTAGCGGCGTCAGACGGAAACGTTCCCTACTTTCTGAATAGCCCTCGTAATTATGTGTTATACATACAATTGTATTTAGTATCCTATCTGAAATGCCCTGCTAAACCCGATGGACAGGACAGGTAGTTGGAATTGTGGAAAGGGGCCAAAATGAGCGGCTGTCAGTTACCCTCGAATACATATAACTTTATATATTTGACCAAACTTTACAGCACAGATTCTTGAACTTAGTTATGGGCTGAAAACGCCACACTATCTTATGCCTTAAGGGCACAACCACTTTACTTTAAAAAAAACGGCTAAAAGCCATTAATTAAAAAGTCAGACGCCAAAGAGAATATTTAGAGGGCAGAAGGCCTCACATTAAGTAAGTTCTACAATTTGGCTGAAGGTCCAAAATCTAACACTTGAAAAACAACAACCTTAATTTAAAGACGACTGAAGGCTCACGATTTAAGACGCAAGGTAAAATTAAATAAAAAAACACAAGGCAGAAGGTCTTATCTTCAATTAGGCTGAAGACCCCGAACAGTCTGATGCTCGAAAGATAAAGATCCTTAATTTAAAAACGGCTGAAGGCCCCTTGACGTAAAACTCAAAGTAAAATAAATTTAAACAACAAAGTTTTATTTTAAATTGGGCTGAAGGCCCAAACAGTCTAATACTTAACAAGCAAGGTACTTGAATTTTAAAACGGCTGAAGGCCCATGACTTAAAACACAACTAAAATAATTTTTAGTAGGCAGAAGGCCCAAGGCTTTATCTTTAAACAATATATTAATCAGGGTGAAGGTCCAAACAATCTAACACTTGACAAGCAAGGGACTTTAATTTTAAAGTGGCTGTAGGCCATTCAACTTTAATTCAAAACCATCAGCTATGAGCCATACAAATACACACAACAGAAACTAAGAAAAGGCAGTGCAGCGAATGGCGCTCAGAAGTTTCGGGGGTCGGCCAGCACTTGAAATACTAACGATAACTTAGGTGAGACAGGCAGGCAGCCCAACCATTCTCAATCCGACGACAACCCAACCAACAGACAGTCAATGGACCCATCGACAAGGTAACTTGCGCTCCACTCGACCAGCACACAACCGGGAGTTCAATGCAAAACGTAAAAGGCATGGATGCCCACAACCAAGCATACATTAAGCTATTAAAGTACACACCGTGGTGGACAGTGACACCACGGTGGGGAAAGGACACTGCCTGAATTTACGTCAACGGCCAGGGCAGGTAACCAGAACGCTAACGGCCACAAGGCAGAAAAATTCCGCTGGTGCACCTCAATTGCAAATAACCAAATACAGTTAGACACCACTGGACGGTGGCTAAACCTTCGCCAACTCGAACACACACGTTGTTGCTCGCGGGAATGTGCCAACAACAAGAACGAGACGGCACAATGTGAACAGTCTTGACTTGCTGATAAATTAAATCCGTACTCAACTTTCGTGTCCAGGGTCGGTGAGCCACGGACCTCGTAGCAATGGGAACAGCCCCACACACTCTGACAGTGTGTAGAGACCACCAGTGGGGCCGGCCGATGTGGCCAAGCGGTTCTAGGCGCTTCAGTCTGGAACCGCGCGACCGCTACGGTCGCAGGTTCGAATCCTGCCTCGGGCATGGATGTGTGTGATGTCCTTAGGTTAGTTAGGTTTAAGTAGTTCTAAGTTCTGACCTCAGATGTTGAGTCCCACAGTGTTCAGAGCCGTTTTATGAACCACCAGCGGGTCCAGCCAAACTACGCCCTGCGGAGATTGCGAGGTGCCGGGGCTAGCAGTGAATTTATCACTCAATTCTACTAGAATCCACATATGTAAATCATGCTCTAAGCCCCCCCTATTCTAACTCCGACTTTTGCTGTTGCACAAGGATAAAAAAAATACGCGAACTGACTCTAATCAACCCTGCCAGTGGAGTAGAAGAGAGTTTGGCACCTGCAATAATTTAATTTTATAAATAAGTTAAATAAACAAAGGTTTCATTAGCATAGTGAGGAATGATAGGGTTGCTCTATCGATTAACAGAATGAAAGTTCTGTCCAAAATAACAATATGATTTATTAAGACTAAAAACTGAATAGTAAAAGAAACACAGGAAATATAATACATCAAATTGGCTCAAATTTGGAGATTCATACAAACACTGTAAAGGTGAAGTTGTCCCTAAACTAGATCGTGAGGTTTAAGACGAGGTGGTATGTGGAGCCAATTCCTTTCCACTCAAATCTCAAGAGAGACACACAGCTAACCCAACAGTAATTGCTGCTACTCAAAACAGAACAAAGTTAGAAAAGGATGAACAGGCGCGGTCTGCTGAGCTCTGATTGTCACCTAGGAAAATCCCTATCTGCCGGTGCTGCGGACGTACATTACCAAACGGTCTTCTTATCTCCCAGAACACGATCTGGCGTACCGCAGGCGAGGGCTGGTTGCTTCGACGTCCTCGACCGAAAGGCGACAGCCGACTACCTATAGCACCCGTACAGGCCGAACACAGAACATTTCCGCCCCCACGACAGTGGCCGAGGTTAAACGTTCCAATCAGCAACTCGAAAACCGGCGGAAATTCCACTCCATTGCCGGAGCACTACCATTCCACCAATGGAGATTCTTGGCGCCAATTTCTGTGCTGATTTTGCTACGTCACGGCGCTATGCCCTGAGCAAACCAATCACCGTTACTATTTTGCAGAAAGTGCGGGAATTTTCCCGCCACAACTGCCAGGGTACACAAGTCATTCCCACGCCTCGCTGGTAGCCCGCCAGAAAGTGTTTTCGCTAAGTTTCTCCGAAGTAACGGAACCTCTAGCCCAGCCGCTACTTCACACCCCAGCGGGCGTGTCTCTTGACAATGTCGGCGTCTGCAAAGCATTCACTCGACTGCCTCACACACGTCGGCTTAACCCGCCTGTCACCGGACCACCCGGGTGACGAGAGACGCTGCGTGGGAAGTCCGCGTGTGAAGGAATAGCAGCCCTCCACCGCATGCAAATAGAGAGGAGAGTCGTAAGATAGAAATATGAGAGGGGGCTCATGCCACCTCTCAAGATTTCCACGCTGCTCCACGCCAACCGACCGACTGCTCGCACACAGCACAGCAGGAAACTATAAGCACCAGACCACAGATAGTACAATGTGCGAATATTAATACACACCACTGCTGCCTCTTACGGAGAGAGCGAACAGCAGCATAATCACAATAACAGCGGGAAACCAAACACAGAATAGGAACCAAGGTTTAAACCAACTCATAACATGAGCCCAACACCGCTTACTATCCACCAAAAGTAATCAAAACCTTCATAAAGGCTACAACACACCAACAACAGCAACAATAAATGCAACAGACGTAGAAGAAGACATAATAGTACACCTAACAAGAAAACAGAAGAGCAACAGACTAGAACAAATCAGATAAGGATAACCGAGCGAGGTGGCGCAGTGGTTAGACACTGGACTCGCATTCGGGAGGACGACGGTTCAATCCCGCGTCCGGCCATCCTGATTTATGTTTTCCGTGATTTCCCTAAATCGCTCCAGGCAAATGCCGGGATGGTTCCTTTCAAGGGGCACGGCCGACTTCCTTCCCCGTCCTTCCCTAATCCGACGAGACCGATGACCTCGCTGTATGGTCTCCTTCCCCAAACAACCCAACCCAACCCAAGATAAGGATACAAAGAACAAAGAGCTGAACTCGGACAGAGAGGTGCTCAGTCAAGAAAGCGAGTTTCATGCTGTATCATTGTGCCAAGAGCACAGAGAATAGAGTGACACTTCAAGTCGGTGCGTGGTCTGCGATCTCGTCAGCGAGAGCTAGTTGCCTTGGTGGGGAGCAGTGAGCCAGCTTGCAATCCGACCCGTAAGAACAGAGAATGGCGTGGACTGGGCGGTTTTTTATGTTAGATGGCCTCGGGCAAGTACAGAAAGGGCAACAGCCTCAAAGGGTGCGGGGCAAAGTCAGGACACGCGGCGACCAAGCAGCAATCGGTATTGTAATTGTAAACTGTCGAAGCTGCATTGGTAAAGTACCGGAACTTCAAGCACTGACAGAAGCACCGAAGCTGAAATCGTTATAGGTACTGAAAGCTGGCTGAAGCCAGAGATAAATTCTGCCGAAATTTTTACAAAGGCACAGACGGTGTTTATAAAGAATAGATTGCATGCAACCGGTGGTGGCGCGTTTGTCGCTGTTAGTACTAGTTTATCCTGTAGTGAAACAGAAGTGGATAGTTCCTGTGATTTATTATGGGTGGAGGTTATACTCAACAACCGAGCTAGGCTAATGATTGGCTCCTATTACCGACCTCCCGACTCAGCAGCATTAGTGGCAGAACAACTGAGAGAAAATCTGGAATACATTTCACACAATGTTATAGTCATAGGTGGAGATTTCAATTTACCAGATATAGACTGGGACACTCAGATGTTTAGGACGGGTGGTAGGGACAGAGCATCGAGTGACATTATACTGAGTGCACTATTCGAAAATTACCTCGAGCAATTAAACAGAGAACTGACTCGTGGAGATAACATCTTGGACCTAATGATAACAAAAACACCCGAACTTTTCGACTCTGTAAGCGCAGAACAGGGAATCAGTGATCATAAGGCCGTTGCAGCATCCCTGAATAAGGAAGTAAATAGGAATATAAAACAAGGGACGAAGGTTTATCCGTTTAGCAAGAGTAATAGGAGGCAGATTTCAGACTACCTAACAGATCAAAACGAAAATTTCTGTTCCGCCACTGACAATGTTGAGTGTTTATGGAGAAAGTTAAAGGCAATCGTAAAATGCTTTTTAGACAGGTACGTGCCGAGTAAAACTGTGAGGGACGGGAAAAACCCACCGTGGTTCAACAACAAAGTTAGGAAACTACTGCGAAAGCAAAGAGCTTCACTGCAAATTTAAACGCGGCCAAAACCTCTCAGACAAACAGAAGCTAAACGATGTCAAAGCTAGCGTAAGGAGGGCTATGCGTGAAGCGTTCAGTGAATTCGAAAGTAAAATTCTGTGTACCGACTTGACAGAAAATCCTAGGAAGTTCTGGTCTTACGTTAAATCAGTAAGTGGATCGAAACAGCATATCCAGATGCTGTGGGATGATAATGGCATTGAAACAGAGGACGACACGCTTAAAACTGAAATACTAAACACCATTTTCCAAAGCTGCTTCACAGAGGAAGACCGCACTACAGTTCCTTCTCTAAATCTTCGCACAAACGAAAAAATTGCTGACATCGAAATAAGTGTCCAAGGAATAGAAAAGCAACTGAAATCACTCAACAGGAAAGTCCACTGGACCTGACGGGACACCCATTCGATTCTGCACAGAGTACGCGAAAGAACTTGCCCCCCTTCTTACAGCCGTGTACCGCAAGTCTCTAGAGGAACGGAAGGTTCCAAACGATTGGAAAGGGCACAGGTAGTTCCAGTTTTCAAGAAGGGTCGTCGAGCAGATGCGCAAAACAACGATCTGTTGTAGAATTTTAGAACATGTTTTTTTCTCGTGTATCACGTCATTTCTGGAAACACAGAATTTACTCTGTAGGAATCAACATGGATTCCGGAAACAACGATCGTGTGAGACTCAACTCGCTTTATTCGTTCGTAAGACCTAGAAAATATTAGATACAGGCTCCCAGGTAGATGCTATTTTCCTTGACTTCCGGAAGGCGTTCGATACAGTTCCGCACTATCGCCTGATAAACAAAGTAAGAGCCTACGGAATATCAGACCAGCTGTGTGGCTGGATTGAAGAGTTTTTAGCAAACAGAACACAATATGTCGTTATCAATGGAGAGACGTCTACAGACGTTAAAGTAACCTCTGGCGTGTCACAGGGGAGTGTTATGGGACCATTGCTTTTCACAATATATATAAATGACCTAGTAGATAGTGTCGGAAGTTCCATGCGGCTTTTCGCGGATGATCCTGTAGTATACAGAGAAGTTGCAGCATTAGAAAATTGAAGCGAAATGCAGGAAGATCTGCAGCGGATAGGCAGTTGGTGCAGGGAGTGGCAACTGACCCTTAACATAGTCAAATGTAATGTATTGCGAATACACAGAAAGAAGGATCCTTTATTGTATGATTATATGATAGCGGAACAAACATTGGTAGCAGTTACATCTGTAAAATATCTGGAAGTATGTGTACGGAACGATTTGAAGTGGAATGATCATATAAAATTAATTGTTGGTAAAGCGGATGCCAGGTTAAGATTCATTGGGAGAGTCCTTAGAAAATGTAGTCCATCAACAAAGGAGGTGGCTTAAAAAACACTCATTCGGCCTATACTTGAGTATTGATCATCAGTGTGGGATCCGTACCAGGTTGGATTGACAGAGGAGATAGAGAAGATCCAACGAAGAGCGGCGCGTTTCGTCACAGGGTTATTTGGTAAGCGTGATAGCGTTACGGAGATGTTTAGCTAACTCAAGTGGCAGACTCTGCAAGAGGAGTGCTCTGCATCGCGGTGTAGCTTGCTGTCCAGGTTTCGAGAGGGTGCGTTTCTGGATGAGGTATCGAATATATTGCTTCCCCTACTTATACCTCCCGAGGAGATCACGAATGTAAAATTAGAGAGATTCGAGGGCGCACGGAGGCTTTCCGGCAGTCGTTCCTCCCGCGAACCATACGCAACTGGAACAGGAAAGGGAGGTAATGACAGTGGCACGTGAAGTGCCCTCCGCCACACACCGTTGGGTGGCTTGCGGAGTATAAATGTAGATGTAGAGTTAGGTGGGGAGCCTGAGCTGAAGGGGGGGGGGGGGGGGAGAGTGATTCCTGAATTGCTTTGCGGTACGCTCTGACCACACGGTGGCTGAAGACCACAGCTTTTATCTCTGACAACAATTTCCGAGTACGGCGCTAAGTCAAAGGACAAGAAGTAACAACTCACTCAAAAGTACGTAAATTTTTATTGAACTTCTGAAATCTGGGATATTCTTTTGAACTCAAGAGCAGAAACTTGAAGCTGGAAGTGTTTTCTGCCTGTGTTGAAGCATTTTTCTGTCGTCTGACCCGGTAACTGTACCGTCAACGCGGCAGATTGTGAAGTGAAGGAGTCCAGGTTCGATTCTCAGTTGGTTGAAGATTTTTTTCCACTCAGAGGCTGTGTAACGAGCTATGTTTCCTTTCAAGTCGTTGTAATTAATATTACTATTGAGATGGAAGAGCTACTGCCCACCAGCCAATAAATCGAAAAAAACCCGAATCTTTCCTTATTTTCTGTTTTAATGGAAGAGAAAAACTTTATGTACTGGTAAGGTACGCAAATCCACATGTGCACATGGTGTATACATTTTTTATAGCTTGGGAAACGTTTTCTTACAGATGCGGCGTGGGGCGCTGTTGCAGAAGTCTAGAGTAGAATTTTCATCCCGCTCATTACAGCCACCAAAGACACATTTTTTCGGAATCATCAATATTCACCCTTTAGAAAGATCTGGCTTTTTCAATCAGTTCAGGAGCGGTCTGCCCATCTGTACCGACCGGGCAGCGCGAGTCGAAGCGCGCCCGGCAGTCATGGCTATGGACCACAGCGGGCCGTGCAGGCTCGATGCACGTTCTAGATGTGGAGACTGAGCCAGTGAGATGCATTTTGCCGAACTGGAGGAATTCTGGTAGCAGTTGGGTTGTATTTGCTCTGGCTGGGTGTATTGCGACAGGTGATAGGCTCCTGTCATGTATTTGGCTACAGAAATTCTATGCTGACAACCCACTCAGTGGCGTGTATTCAGAGGATTCAAAGTGAGCATTGCTTAGACAGCCACTAGCATGAAGTTCAGGCAAGGACTGATATTATCTGAATGTCTCAACAAGCCGTCGCTAGAGTCTGGGAACATGGCTACCTGCTATCCTTGGTCACCAGCACGAGATCCTGTAGTGAGACTAATGTGGACCTAGATTTGAGGTTAGATGAATTAAAAACTGTAATTTCTTTTCTGGTGCTATGGACGATGCACAGGTGGTTAAGGGAAATGACTAATTACAATTGTGACACATGGTTTCATGTTACCTTGACTAACAAACAGCCTTAACAGGTTGTAATAACCATTGTTTAGGTATGTCACTGTTGGCAGGAAAGTAAACAATTGCGCTCACAGCGTATCGTACACCTAAGAGGTGAAACCATGGAAATCCCAGCAGGCACTCTCATCTACAACTTTGCTGCCTGCAGTTTTCATGAGGAGAAGAATGTGATACAACTCGCTGAACCTACAGCTGAATCAATCATGCATCAAAACTACAAATCTTACATATGGCGTTTTCGCATGCAACTTTACAACAGTAAACTCGTACACCTCCTCAGTGAATATGACGAAAAACTGAAATGTCGTGTGGCTAGGGCCTCCCGTCGGGTAGACCGTTCGCCTGGTGCAAGTCTTTCGTTTTGACGCCACTTCGGCGACTTGCGCGTCGATGGGGATGAAATGATGATGATTAGAACAACACAACACCCAGTCCCTGAGCGGAGAAAATCTCCGACCCAGCCGGGAATCGAACCCGGGCCCTTATGATTGACATTCTGTCGCGCTGACCACTCAGCTACCGGGGGCGGACGAAAAACTGACACATCATTAAGGATATTCATATCTGCTTACAAGAGTGTCGAAGCTAATATAGAATTACTTGACTGTATTGTTTCAAACATCCACATAAATAAAATAAGAAAGCGGATAACTTACTCTATTTTTGTGTCAGGTATTCTTGACTAAGCAACTCATATGTGTAATTACTCTCAAATTTCCTCGGTACTTTTGTGTTTCACGGCTATTGGTCAAGAGTTTTAAAATTCACGAACATACTAACAGATACATTCGATGGAGTTGCCGTTATGGCTGATCATTTGAATGGATTGCAACAAATAGTAATTAACACGTTTTATGCTGCTAATTCTTTTCCTCACTGTCAATAGTCTTGCTACAGTCTTTTTTTTTTTTTTTTTTTTTTGAGTCGTATAGAACAATCTGCGCTCAAGATGAGGAAGTAAGGAAAATGACCGGTTGAGTTCTGCACCTCATTGGGGGAAACCTTATATCGCAGCGAACTGGTGTCATTTTTGAAGAGGATAATAGATGTAGATGAGAACATGGATGAATGAACCTATACCGCTGATTATGTATTTGAAACGGAAGCAACTTGTCAGTTTCAATGTCTTTCTAGATATTTTTGCACTTATCCTGTCTCTCTTACAATATTGGCTACCATGTCACCAAAAATTAATGAATTCCAAGAAATATTGAAAACCAAGTACGACAGATTTGAAGGACTATGGGAACGAGTCATTCATTGTCAGCATATGGATTAAACAGTAACTAAATGTTCTGGGCATAGTTCTGCCACACTGGACTCGCATACGGGATGAAGACGGTTCAAATCTGTCTCTGGCCATCCTGATTTAGGTTTTCCGTGATTTCCTTAAATCGTTCCAGGCAAATGCCGGGATGGTTCCTTTGAAAGGGCATTGCCCATTACCTTCCCTCCTTCCCTAATCCGAGCTTGTGTTCCGTCTCTAATGACCTCGCTGTCGATGGGACGTTAAACATTACTCTCCTCCTCCATGGTTCTGCAGTAAATTTAGAACCAAAATTTAGAGTAAAATAATGTAAATTTAGAGTAATATACTGTAAAATTTTTGGTCCTAGTCGTGCGCCAGTTACATCATATTTACAAACTTGGACTGCCTGTTATCTATGGAACTTTTAAATGTACATAATTGGAACCAATATACTCCATCAGTCCAAGAAGGACCGAGAGTGATATTATATATATATATATATATATATATATATATATATATATATATATATACACTCCTGGAAATTGAAATAAGAACACCGTGAATTCATTGTCCCAGGAAGGGGAAACTTTATTGACACATTCCTGGGGTCAGATACATCACATGATCACACTGACAGAACCACAGGCACATAGACACAGGCAACAGAGCATGCACAATGTCGGCACTAGTACAGTGTATATCCCCCTTTCGCAGCAATGCAGGCTGCTATTCTCCCATGGAGACGATCGTAGAGATGCTGGATGTAGTCCTGTGGAACGGCTTGCCATGCCATTTCCACCTGGCGCCTCAGTTGGACCAGCGTTCGTGCTGGACGTGCAGACCGCGTGAGACGACGCTTCATCCAGTCCCAAACATGCTCAATGGGGGACAGATCCGGAGATCTTGCTGGCCAGGGTAGTTGACTTACACCTTCTAGAGCACGTTGGGTGGCACGGGATACATGCGGACGTGCATTGTCCTGTTGGAACAGCAAGTTCCCTTGCCGGTCTAGGAATGGTAGAACGATGGGTTCGATGACGGTTTGGATGTACCGTGCACTATTCAGTGTCCCCTCGACGATCACCAGTGGTGTACGGCCAGTGTAGGAGATCGCTCCCCGCACCATGATGCCGGGTGTTGGCCCTGTGTGCCTCGGTCGTATGCAGTCCTGATTGTGGCGCTCACCTGCACGGCGCCAAACACGCATGCGACCATCATTGGCACCAAGGCAGAAGCTACTCTCATCGCTGAAGACGACACGTCTCCATTCGTCCCTCCATTCACGCCTGTCGCGACACCACTGGAGGCGGGCTGCACGATGTTGGGGCGTGAGCGGAAGACGGCCTAACGGTGTGCGGGACCGTAGCCCAGCTTCATGGAGACGGTTGCGAATGGTCCTCGCCGATACCCCAGGAGCAACAGTGTCCCTAATTTGCTGGGAAGTGGCGGTGCGGTCCCCTACGGCACTGCGTAGGATCCTACGGTCTTGGCGTGCATCCGTGCGTCGCTGCGGTCCGGTCCCAGGTCGACGGGCACATGCACCTTCCGCCGACCACTGGCGACAACATCGATGTACTGTGGAGACCTCACGCCCCACGTGTTGAGCAATTCGGCGGTACGTCCACCCGGCCTCCCGCATGCCCACTATACGCCCTCGCTCAAAGTCCGTCAACTACACATACGGTTCACGTCCACGCTGTCGCGGCATGCTACCAGTGTTAAAGACTGCGATGGAGCTCCGTATGCCACGGCAAACTGGCTGACACTGACGGCGGTGGTGCACAAATGCTGCGCAGCTAGCGCCATTCGACGGCCAACACCGCGGTTCCTGGTGTGTCCGCTGTGCCGTGCGTGTGATCATTGCTTGTACAGCCCTCTCGAAGTGTCCGGAGCAAGTATGGTGGGTCTGACACATCGGTGTCAATGTGTTCTTTTTTCCATTTCCAGGAGTGTATATATATATATATATATATATATATATATATATATATATATATATATATATATATATATATATATATAAAACAGAGAAAAGTTAAGATTGTGGCTTTAATACTTCAGGGGTTCTACATCCCCCTCTGCCCTTTCCATACACTTGAGTACAACCCTCTGAGCGTTCGTATGACCGTGTAACTGTATTTCTATGGGATGCTGTTCAACTTGCACCTCACATTCGTTTGAGCTTTGGTTGTGTCGTCAAAGTGCTGTCGATTTGAATTTATGCCAGCTGTCGTTATGTGGTAGGTTCTTCTTGATAACACCAAAGCTCGTGACCTGTGATGATTTTTTCCAGAAAATAATTGTCCATGTTTGGCACTCCAAACAACTCATGGCAGGCATCGACGCATCTTTGTTTTTGTTCAGGAGTCAACGTGTGTGGGACAAAGAATGCACACACATTCTGGTGGATGTCTTGAACACTTGATAGAGAGACTTTGCTTCACTGTCAGTGTAACACAACTTTTGCACACTACAGCCACACATCCACTACCTGCTGATGGGTTGAAAACGCATGTGTTGTTTGGAGTTGTTAGTTCGAGCTGCCACCGTAGTTACTGTACTGTCGTCAAGTGTAAGCAAGGAATAAAATCAGTCTTGGAACTTTTTGTGCAGACGCAGTAAACAGTATTACTCTGAACTTTCATTCAATCACTAAAATATTGCTTCGAACCTTTTTTTACTGTTTACGATCGCTGCTAATGATTGAGTTTTTTTTCTGGAAATATGCGTCGTAGAAGTGGTGGTGATTTGTTGAAGTTTATGACAAGTGGACTCCAGACTGCATAGTGTTCAATGGTAAAATTCTGTGAACGTACGAGGGGCATTTAATAAGTAACACAACACAATTTTTGCTGTCGGCCAATTTCGGTTGAAAAAAATGCTGATTTTATGGTGGGACATCGTGGAATATTTCCACTTCAGCCCCTATAGTTTTATGAAGTTCCGAAAGGTGGCGGCGCTATATGTCGTCTTCAGCAATCTGTAACAGACATGCATTCCAAGGAGAGAACTGTCATTGAGTTTCTGTTGGCGGGAAACCAGAGCATCACAGATACTCACAGGCGCTTGTGGAATGTCTACAGAGTCTTGGCAGTGAACAAAAGCACTGTGAGTTGCTGGGCGAGGCATATGTCATCACTGGAATGAGATTGCACAAACCTGTCTGTTCTCCGGTGCGCCGACTTGCCATACATAGCTGTCTCCAGCAATGTTGTAAAATGCAGACACCCTCATTCGAGGTGATCGACAGTTCACAAACACCTCACTGTTAAATTGGAAAACTCCGTTGATAGTGCTGACCTGGACCTTGCACCTTCCGACTTTCATTTGTTTGGCCCAATGATGGGACGCCCTCTGCTGCAAGCAGTACATAGATGATGATGGGGAGGTTATTGATGCACCAAGATGTTAGCTCTGACATTTGACCAGTGGAGTGGTACCATGCAGGCATACAGGCCAGCAGTGGGATAAATCTGGCATGAGCACATTTTAGAGCGAGTTGTATACATTCAGATGCACACATCCCAAATGATGTAAGTGGTTTTCCACAGCTAGCAAGTGGGCGCCTCCCCCTCCCCCTCCCCCTCTCCTCCCCCCACCACCCTTCCCCCTCCACCCCTCCCCTTGGACGGGATGGGCAATTAAAAAAATTGTGCGAATTCAAATTTATTGGCAGGAATATCAAATTTCGTGTGTTCTCCTTGAGCTCCGCAAACCTACTGACCTAGTTCACAACAGCACCAACAGAGGGCGCTGTTGACCTCCCCCATTACCATTTTCCTCCCCCCACCCCTTCCCAAAACTATGCTGGGTTGCCAGATAGGATGGATGTAAGTCTTTATTTTGTATGCATTGTTTGTTTAAACAATCTGAGTTGTCACTGATAGAGCATTAGAGTGGCCGAGCGGTTCTAGGCGCTACAGTCTGGAGCCGCGCGACCGCTACGGTCGCAGGTTCGAATCCTGCCTCGGGCATGGATGTGTGTGATGTCCTTAGATTAGTTAGGTTTAAGTAGTTCTAAGTTCTAGGGGACTGATGACCTCAGAAGTTAAGTCCCATAGTGCTCAGAGCCATTTGAGCCATAGAGCATTAGAGAGTAGTTGCATCCAGTGCATTCACCTTGAGGTCCAGAGACCAACTGACCTAGTTCGCAACACCAGCACCAGAGGACAATGTTGACCTTCCCCACCTCCACCACCACCCCTACCCCACTAATCCACATCCCCTCCCCTTGCCCACTTGTGAGGGACCTTCAGTCTTTGTTGAATTTCCTGAGATGATAGACGTAAGTGTTTACTGTGAACTACGTGTTCAATGGATGAGATGTCTGTGCTGGAGAAGAAGGAGTTTAACGGTATATTAGCTGTAATTATGCTGCACAATGCTTGGAAAGCGATGATACTGAAGAGCATATGAAGAATATGAGTATGCTTAATCAAATAATGAAGATGCAGCAGGATGGGGCTAAGTTACATTTCGCAACTCATGCTGATAAATGCATGTGCTGGGACTGTAGATCATTCAAGAAAAGTCCAGTTAGTCTTCTGAACTGCCAGAGGTAAGAAGTTCACCCACTCCAGCGCAAGCATTCATGTGTACAGTTGAGGAATGAGGAAACGCTGGTGATGAGCAGGGATGAATTTAATAAGTGTAATAGATGCAAGCACAGAGCTGAGGACTGTATCCATAGCCTCCTACTCAATGAGTGGAAAGAAAATTTAACAGATGAGTGTAGGATGAATACTTTTAGACAAATAATGCCAATGGAGTGGGATTGAGTGATATGCATTTCCGGACTCATACAGATGTGCTGGAACTGCCTAACTATTCTGAAATTACCAGAGCTGTTTGGGTGTTGAGTGAGTTAGTTTGTAATGTCACCACCAGAGGGCGCTGTTTTTCACTCTCACCACATTCGTCAGGAGCCAACAGGAACACAGGAACATTGTGTCCGGTCACATGATCACTATGTCAGGTATATAGGGTAGACATGAGAGCGATCCAAGTCTAATCAGTCTGTGGAATAAGAAGAACCGTGCAGCGTAGCCAGCAGCAGTCGAGATCGTGCATCACATTGCAGCAGCATAATAGGAAGAACCGTAAAATTAAGTATACATATTTATTTGACTTCTCTGCAATTCAATTTTTTCCTTTGCTCAACTCCATTTTCGTTGCCTGTATGGCTACTTATTGCTTCTTCTTCTTTGTTCAGTAGTGATCTCCGACGTGTCCAGACCAGCAGCAGCAACGATCACTGACTTGTTAGGGGCTGCAGCGACCTCCAACAAGTCGGGAGAAGTATCAGTATCGGCGTAATGGGATCTTGTTGCGCACCTGATTAGCTTGCTGGAGCAGGACAATGATGTGCTGTTGTCTGTACTACTCAATGAACTCTGTAACGAAGATGCACAGCCAGTCCCTGATTCGCAGAAGTGTGCGGGTGGTACTACCCTACATGAAACAGATCAGTACTGGCTGCCGACATACGAGCCATCTCAGAAGATTCCGAAGTCACTGCAAGAAGAACGAGAAGCTAGCAGTTCCACCTAGCGCTCAAACTCTTTTCGCTTCAACATACAATTTATCATCTACAGGTTCGAAGATTTTAAATAATCGTATCCCTTGTACTATCACCCTCGCTTACACCCGTCTGATGGCATGTCTTTAATATCGGATTGATAGGCAATTATTGAAATGATCATGAGAGACCCTTTGCATCGTGAGTAATTTTTTCCCGCAGTCGAATTATACTCATCAGATAACCTTTATAGTCGTTTCCAAGATATTTCTGTAGGCTTTCAACAGGCTAGGCAATCATTCCTCTGATACCAAATTGGGTGGTAACCGTCGTCAAATGACTGAAATCCTGCGCTAATTGCATTTTTTCTATCAGTTGCCACATTTCGCTGATGGAAGTAGGCTTTCAACAGGCTAGGCAATCATTCCTCTGATACCAAATTGGGTGGTAACCGTCGTCAAATGACTGAAATCCTGCGCTAATTGCATTTTTTCTATCAGTTGCCACATTTCGCTGATGGAAGTAGGTCACTTGGAATTCTGGTATACTGCTCCCAAACTAGTCGCACTGAGACATGTCGGGCTGTGGGGCATCAGGATGTTTCGCTCTTCCCTCCATTTTCACAACGCCTTTGCCAGCGGATTTCATGTGAACAGCTGCTACTAAGTCACAAACCTTCGTCCGCACATCAGGACTAATCATTCCTCTGATACCAAATTGGGTGGTAACCGTCGTCAAATGACTGAAATCCTGCGCTAATTGCATTTTTTCTATCAGTTGCCACATTTCGCTGATGGAAGTAGGTCACTTGGAATTCTGGTATATTGCTCCCAAACTAGTCGCACTGAGACCTGTCGGGCTGTGGGGCATCAGGATGTTTCGCTCTTCCCTCCATATTCACAACGCCTTTGCCAGCGGATTTCATGTGAACAACAGCTACTGGGTCACAAACCTTCGTCCGCACATCAGGACTGTACTGCTCGCGGCCGACAATCCATCGCTCGCCATCCCAAGCAGCTGTTAATGACTCCAAATTCGCCAAAGTTGTCCTATCTTTCTCACAAGGACTGGATGCTTAAATGTCGCTGGGGTAAATACCAGGGTATTGAAAAATATGTGTCCCCTCATCTCTCCTGCAAAACCAAACCTTCTGATATATGTTTTCGAAGTATCCCAGAAATGCTAACACAGTGAGAAAACCCCCCATGAGGCTCGCCACTATTTGGCAGGTACATGCTTAGCTACCATGGAGCCTCAGCCTTTGCAGCATATTTTCCCTTCCATGCTGCATGTCTATGCTCTTGCTGTTCTCTTTCCCCCCTCCCTTGGGGAATATGTTTGGGCTGTTTTTGGAAATTATTCTGCATTTTCGGTAGTCAATATCAGAATACTCTCCACTGTTTTTCATTCCTTTTTTCTTTCTTCGTTCGCCTTCTCCTGTCCTTCCTCTTCTTCTGCGTTTGAGGTTCCTCTTTTTCTTTTTCCTCCCTGTTCCTGAAGTCCAGCCCACGAGTCCGACGTGTGGCAGATGACTGGGTAAAGCGTAATTCCCAGCCCTGGGTCGGCAGGTAGGGTTCGCACGTACCCCCCCCCCCCCCCCTTCCCCAGTACAGGCTAGACCCAGGGAAAGGTGATTGCCTGAGTTGCTACCTTCCCTAATTGCCGATTTGTCCCTCTGCCAGGCGTTAGGGAGGTGTGACCTGAGTGTGACCTGAGTGTGAACAATTACCTAAGGCGGGTGCTCCCCTTTCTGAAGGGGCCCTAGTTGGAAGGAGTGTGCTATCGGAGATGCTTGCAATCATGGGGGACTTTCTCGCAATGAGCCAATCATCTTCACAGCCAACGGCCACGAAAAGTAAACGGAATGAGGCTAACGATTCAAAGACCCTCCCAGTTGCACCATGCTGCCTTGTGGTTTCACGTACTCAAGACAGTCAGTATTTTGCTACAGTAATTCCGTTTATTATTCACAAAGGCGTTGATCCAATTTCTGGCCCTGTGAAATCCTGCTCTCGTTTACACAGTGGCACTTTGCTTTTGGAGACTGCTTCTGATTTTCAGGCATAACGACTGCTGGCAGCTTCACTCCTCCATGGGTACCCTGTTCCTGTCGAGGCCCTTCGAACACTGAAATTTCCATAGCGATATTTACTCCCCAACTGCTCGATGGTCTGACCGAGGCACAAATCCAAATGTACCTTTCTCATCAGGATGTCATAGCAGTCCACCGAACGATGAAAAAAGCAGATGGCTCTTTAGTGCCTGCACGCACTCTCTTTCTCACTTTTCATTGAGTGGTTCTTCCGTCAAAGATCAAAGCAGGTCATGAAGTTATCACAGTCAGACCATATATTCCGAGCCCGATGTGCTGCTACCAGTGTCATCATTACAACCACACTCGAGAGTCCTGTCAACGCCCAGTCAAATGTGTAATCTGTGGTAGGGATGCTCACAAGGGCGATTGTCCACCTGCTTCTCACCGCTGCAGTAACTGCAACAGCGACCATGACGCCTCCTCCTGCGATTGTCTCATGTATCTCGATGAGCAGGCTGTTCAGGATATCTAGGTGAAGGGAAAAGAGCCTTACCTGGTCGATCGCAAGTTGTTGGATAGTCAGAAACTCTGCGTTTCACCATCTGGCACTTACAGTACTCTTCTTGATATATCTCGCTCCACGAGGACATGACCACACAGACATGTGAGTTCAAAATTAGCACTGCTGTTGTGAAATCGCCAGTAGCATGGTAGCGTCCCTGTCTCCTCATCCAGTTGTGTAACACGCCACCAAACTTTCACCTCATGGGGCGACGTCACCAGCTACACAACCAACAGGCTGGAAAGGACAAAAGGAATACTCCAGTGAAGACTTCCTATGTCTCACCAGCCAACCAACATCTGAGTCTTCTTCTGCCAACTGGAAAGGCTCTAAGAAGTCAAACAAAGGCGAACGATCTTCTCCTTCAGCGACTCGAAGATCCTCTTTGGCAGTGTCGCCATGTGATACCCTCGCCCAGTCGATCTCCGTATTGCCTGTGCTCACCACCAACCGTCTTTCTGCCCTTGACTCTGCAGACTGATAGAAGAATGCCGATGTTTTTGTAGACCCCATGGAGCAGAATCTCCTGCATTTGTGCCCTGTAGCAGCGAGTATTCGAAGGCTGGCACTCGGCAGCCACCGAGGTGACACCCCTTCGTTTTTTTCTCGTCACGATTCCTCTCCAATGGAACGTTCACGGTCTTCGATCCAACAAAGAGGATTCACAGCTGCTCTTAGAATCACAGCGTCCACTTGTTCTAAGCCCTCAGGAAACAAAATTGCGTCCTCATTATCGCCTTGACATCTCGCATTTCTTCCTGGACCGTTTTGACCTTCCCCCAAGGACAGCATTCCACCTCGTTGGGGGAATCATGCTGCTCATACGGGATGACGTTCATAGTCAGCCCATCTCCCTGACTACCCGCCTTCAAGCTCTTGCAGTTCGCCTTTTTCTTTGTTCACCTTTAACCCTGTACCATTTACATCCCTCGATCATTTGATGTCATTAGGGCAGACTTACTTCAGCTTATTGTGCAGCTACCTCAGCCCTTTCTGCTGCTCGGTGACTTTAATGTGCACAATCCCCTTTGGGATTCTATCAGGACTTGTCCGAGAGGTACCCCCTTGGCCGACTTCCTCAATCAAGTTAGCCTCTCCCGCTTTAACACAGAAGCACCCACATTCCTTTCAGGCTCCACTCACACCTATTCCCATTAGGACCTATCCTTCTGCACTGCCCAGCTTGCCCATCGTCTCCAGTGGTCCATTCTCTCTGATACATACTCGAGTGACCATTTCCTGTGTGTTATACATTTGCTGACATCTACCCCATTTAAGTGCACACCCAAATGGCGGCTTACTAAGGCCGACGGGAGACTTTACTCTTCCCAGGCGACCTCCAGCGAACAACATTTCCCCAGTTGTGAAGACCAAGTAGAATATCATATAACCGTTAGCCTTACCACCGCAGAACGTTCCATTTCTCGCTCTTCCTCTTTACCACGTCGTGCCCCGGTCCCTTGATGGACTGGCGTGTGTCGCTACGCAATTTTCGCGCGGAGACGCGCTCTCCGCGTTTTTAACCAACATTCTACGATGGAAAACTGCACTGATTATAAACAGTTGCGTGCACAGTGTCATCACGTTATTTGGAAGAGCAAAAAAGCTAGATGGATTCCATTCGCTACTTCTTTTAACAGTTGCACTCCCTCTTCCATTGCGTGGGCCAGCCTGCAACGGTTCTCTGGGACCGAGATCCATTCCCCAATTTTTGGTTCAAATGGTTCAAATGGCTCTGAGCACTATGGGACTTAACTTCTGAGGTCATCAGTCCCCTAGAACTTAGAACTACTTAAACCTAACTAACCTAAGGACATCACACACATCCATGCCCGAGGCAGGATTCGAACCTGCGACCGTAGCGGTCGCGCGGTTCCAGACTGTAGCGCCTAGAACCGCTCGGCCACTCCGGCCGGCCCCAATTTCTGGCCTAACAGTTCCAGACATTGTCATCGTGTACCCTATTGCTACCTGCAACTCCTTGAGCCGCCATTTTGCGGAGATTTCAAGCTCCTCCCACTATCAGCCTGCCTTCCTCTATCGGAAACGAGCGGAGGAGGCTTGGGCGATACCCTTCTCCTCTCAGAATCATGAGAGCTACAATGCCACCTTTTCTTTGAGGGAGCTAGGTCATGCTCTCACTTCATCTCGATCCTCTGCCCTAGTGCCAGACGATGTTCACATTCAGGTGTTGCAGCACCATTCTCTTGCGGGCAAGCATTTTCTGCTTCATACGCGCAACCGCATCTGGGCAGAGGGCACTTTTGCCAGACTCTGGCGTAAAGCCACTGTCAAACCCACACCTAATCCAGGTAAGGACAAACACGTTCCTTCCAGCTACTGCCCCATTCTCTCACCAGCTGTGTTTGTAAGGTGATGGAGCCTATAATTCGTGCCCGGCTGGTTTGGCGGCTCGAGTCTCGCAATTTACTAACCACTGCACAGTGTGGATTTCGAACGCGCCGTTCTGCTGTTGACTATCTCGTCACCCATACAATGAATGACTTTCTGCCGTGTTTTTCGATTTGGAGAAAGCCTACGACACCTGCTGGAGGACAGGTATCCTCAGTACTTTCTGCATGTGGGGCTTCCGAGGCTGCATGCCTCGTTTCCTTCAGGAATTTTTAAAAAACCGAGTTTTCAAGGTAGTGTGAATGCTTCCTTGTTGGACGCCTTTATCCTGAAAAGATGTGCCTGGGGTTTCCATCCTGAGAGTCGTCCTCTTTGCTATCGCCATTAACTCTACAATGGCCTTTCTCTGGCCAGGCATCTCCAGCTCCCTTTTCGTTGACACAGGCTTCTCTCCACGACTTGTCTCATTGAGTGGCATCTTCAGCGATGTCTTTATCAGCTTTACTCATGTAGCATCGACAATGGGTTTCGTTTTTCCACTGACAAAACCGTTTGTATGAATTTCTGGCGGCACAATTGGTTTCTTCCACTGTGTTTACATCTTGGTCCTGTTGCTTTCCCATTCGTTGAAACTACGAAATTCCTTGAGGCTCCTGCTCAATAGGAAACTTTCTTGGTCCTCCCAGATCTCTTACCTGGCAGCCCACTGTATGTGGTCCCTCAGTGTCCTACGTGTCCTCAATGGTACTTCCTGGGGAGCGGATCGAACCACCCTCATCCATTTGTACCGGTCCCTTATATGTTCGAAACTAGAATATGGGTGCTTCGTTTATGCATCTGCACGTCCATTCCTCTTACGCTGTCTCAATACTATCCACCATCAAGGGATCTGTTTGGCCACTGGTGACGTTTATACCAGCCCAATTGAGAGTCTGTATGCAGAAGCCGGCGAACTACCGCTGTCTTACCACCGTGACTTTTTCCTCATCAGATATGCATCCCGTTTGTCTGCCGTCTGTGGCCAACCATCCGATGCCTCTTTCTTCAATGACTCCTTTGGTCGACAATAAGGGGCGCGTCCCTCTTGCTCCAGCAGCTTAACTTCACGCTACCTGCAACTTTCCCAGTGGGTGTGAACTCTTCACAACCTTGACTTCGTGTGGTAGCCTGTGTTCTCCTTGGACTTCGTTCGCTTCCTAAAGACACTACTACAGACTCGCTCTATCGCCATTAAGTTACTCGACCTTTACATGGAACTGTGCGATAGGACATCTGTGTACACGGATGGCCCTCGGGCTGACGGTGGTGTCGAGTGTGCCTTCGTCATTTGCGCCGACGTCTTCCGGTATCGGCTTCCAGAACTTTGCTCAGTATTTACTGCAGAGCTCTTCGCCCTATATCAGGCCATGCAGTACATCCGGCGACACATGCTTTTCAATTGCATCATCTGTTCAGACTCTCTCAGTGCCCTTCAAAGTCTCTGCGTGCTGTACACCGTCCATCCCTTAGCGCACCAGGTCCAGGAAGGCTGTCAACAGCTTACTCTTCATGGAGCCGCTGTGATGTTTATGCGAGTTCCTAGTCACGTCGGTCTGACAGCAAACGAGACCGCTGAGGCTGCTGCCAAGGCTGCAGTCCTCGTACCTCAGCCCTCTGGTTCTTACATTCCCTCCAATGATCTCTGTGTTGCGGTCTGTCAACAGGTGGTGTCACTTTGGCATCACCATTGGTCCTCCCTTCATGGGAACAAGCTCCAGGTTATTGAGCCTCTCCCAACGGCTTGGACGACCTCCTCTCGAACCTCTCGCCACAAGGAGATAATTTTAACTGGGTTGTGTATTGGGCACAGTCCATTTTAGCCATCTCCATTTGTTAAACGGTGCTCCCCCACCACTTTGTGCACATTGTGCTCAACTTTTGATGGTCCACCATTTCCTGATGAAATGCCCTTTTTTTACCCGCTCATGTTCTCATTTGTGTTTTTCGTCTGAGTTATTTGCCTTTTAGCAAATGCTGCAAACTCTGTCGACCGCCTATTTCTTTTGTCCATTCCAGAAATATGGCGAAAGCCTTTTAATTTTTAGTTCTGGGCCTCCGTTTATCTATTTATAGACCTTTCTCCAGGTGCCTGTTTTTGGCTGTCTTCTCTTCCGTCGATTGGGATTGACATGTAGTCGCTTTTAACTTCTCTCTTTGTCTTTGCGTTCTACAGTTTTGACGTGGGCACGTATAACCATAATTGTTTACACCCTAAAACAAAATAAAACAACAACATGAACAACAACAACAACAACAGTCAGCAATAAAAAATACCTGTCAGACAAACGAGTGGTTCCTGAAGAGGGGCAGCAGCCTTCTCAGTAGTTGCAGGGGCAGCGGTCTGGATGATTGACTGATCTGGCCTTGTAACATTAACCAAAACGGCCTTGCTGTGCTAGCACTGCGAACAGCTGAAAGAAATAGGCAACTACAGCTGTAATTATTCCCAAGGGCATGCAGCTTTACTGTATTGTTAAATGATTTATGGCGTCCTCTTGGGTAAAATATTCGGATCTCCAGACACGGACTACTCAGGAGGACGTCGTTATCAGGAGAAAGAAAACTGGCGTTCTACAAGCCAGAGTGTGGAATGTCAGATCCCTTAATCGGGTAGGTAGGTTAGAAAATTTAAAAGGGGAAATGGATAGGTTAAAGTTAGATATAGTGGGAATTAGTGAAGTTCGGTGTCAGAAGGAACAAGACTTCTGGACAGGTCAATACAGGGTTATAAATACAAAATCAAATAGGGGTAATGCAGAAGTAGGTTTAATAATTAATGAATAAAAAAATAGGAGCGCGGGTAAGCTACTACAAATAGCATAGTGAACGCATTATTGTAGCCAAGATACACACGAAACCCACGCCTACCACAGTAGTACAAGTTTATATATCAACTAGCTCCGTAGATGACGAAGAGATTGAAGAAATGTATGATGAGATAAAAGAAGTTATTCAGATGCTGAAGGGAGACGAAAACCGATATCTGAAGCTGGCTGCAGAAGGATTCTACTGCAGCCAACGTAAATTTAGTATAAAGACCGTGGAGGAAAGATATGATAAACTAGCGCTAATAGGGTAGTTTTTTTCCCTTAATCTATTTGTGAGTGGATTAGGAAAGGGAATGATACCCTCAGACACACACCTTATGATGGCTTATGAAATAAGCATATGGATGTAAATGTAAATTTATTGTACTTATTAAGATGTCAAGCTATTCATTTATGGGCACTCAAAACTCAGTGACAAATGTTGTCTCTTATTTATCGAGAAAAAGAAAGACAGGACTACTGTTGTTGATTGTCTTGCAATAGAAACCTTCATATTAACCCCTAATTTTCTCATTGCATTCAATTCACAAGACGTATGTGTGAGGTTGTAATATGTCTGTCCACAGTACTTAGAAGAAACGGTATAGAGTTCACGTCTCAAATCCCCCTTCGTCACAGTATCGCTTACCCGTCGTGTTCTCACGAATCTCCCATCCTTTCACACACAGCATCAGAATCCACCTGATTTCGGTGAGTGAGAGTTGTCCCTCACCACATTACAGATCCCATAATCCCACCACGTTCCCACAGCACTGTTCCATTAGTTGGAAGGCTGCCAAGTAGAGAGCTATTAAAACGAGAAAAATAGCACGCTAATACACGGGAGGAAATTCGCAGTCCGCAGCTCGTGGTCGTGCGGTAGCTTTCTCGCATCCCACGCCCGGGTTCCCGGGTTCGATTCCCGGCGGGGTCAGGGATTTTCTCTGCCTCGTGATGACTGGGTGTTGTGTGATGTCCTTAGGTTAGTTAGGTTGATGTAGTTCTAAGTTCTAGGGGACTGATGACCATAGATGTTAAGTCCCATAGTGCTCAGAGCCATTTGAACCATTTTTTTTTTTTTTGAAATTCGCAACCATGCAGGGTATACATGGGCTGCACACAGAAATTCAGAAGCATAACATTCACATACGTTGATATCAGATTACAGTCTATAAATACACTACTGGCAATTAAAATTGCTAAACCACGAAGATGACGTGCTACAGAAGCGAAATTTAACCGACACGAAGAAGATGCTGTGATATGCAAATGATTAGCTTTTCAGAGCATTCACACAAGGTTGGCGCCGGTGGCGACACCTACAACGTGCTGACATGAGGAAAGTTTCCAACCGATTTCTCATACACAAACAGCAGTTGACCGGCGTTGCCTGGTGAAACGTTGTTGTGATGCCTCGTGCAAGGAGGAGAAATGCGTACCATCACGTTTTCGACTTTGATAAAGGTCGGATCGTAGCCTATCGCGATTGCGGTTTATCGTATCGCGACATTGCTGCTCGCGCTGGTCGAGATCCAATGACTGTTAGCAGAATATGGAATCGGTGGGTTCCGGAGGGTAATACGGAACGCCGTGCTGCATCCCAACGGCCTCGTATCACTAGCAGTCGAGATGACAGGCATCTTATCCGCATGGCCGTAACGGATCGTGCAGCCACGTCTCGTTCCCTGAGTCAAAAGATGAGGACGTTTGCAAGACAACAACCATCTGCACGAACAGATCGACGACGTTTGCAGCAGCATGGACTATCAGCTCGGAGACTACGGCTGCGGTTACCCTTGACGCTGCATCGCAGACAGGAGCGCCTGCGATGGTGTACTCAACGACGAATCTGGATGCAGGAATGGCAAAACGTAGTTTTCTCGGATGAATCCAGGTTCTGTTTACAGCATCATGATGGTCGCATCCGTGTTTGGCGACATCGCGGTGAACGCACATTGGAAGCGTGTATTCGTCACCGCCATACTGGCGTATCACCCGGCGTGATGGTATGGGGTGCCATTGGTTACACGTATCGGTCACCTCTTGTTACCATTGACGGCACTTTGAACAGTGGACGTTACATTTCAGATGTGTTACGACCCGTGGCTCTACCCTTCATTCGATACCTGCGAAACCCTACATTTCAGCAGGATAATGCACGACCGCATGTTGCAGGTCCTGTACGGGTCTTTCTGGATACAGAAAATGTTCGACTGCTACCCTGGCCAGCACATTATCCAGGTCTCTCACCAACTGAAAACATCTGGTCAATGGTGGCCGAGTAACTGGCTCGTCACAATACGCCAGTCACTACTCTTGATGAACTGTGTTATCGTGTTGAAGCTGCATGGGCAGCTGTACATGTACACGCCAACCAAGCTCTGTTTGACTCAATGACCAGGCGTATCAAGGCCGTTGTTACGGCCAGAGGTAGTTGTTCTGGGTACTGATTTCTCAGGATCTATGCACCAAAATTGCGCGAAAATGTAAAAGTTCTAGTATAATATATTTGTCCAATGAATACCCGTTTATCATCTGCATTTCTTCTTGGTGTGGCGATTTCAATGGCCAATAGTGTATCACTCTGTACATGTCCTAATCTCCTATATTGTGTGCCTATGATTACTTCACCAGAAATGCGACAGTAAAATGATGACAATTTCTTCGTTGACAGAACAGTATCTCACTCTCCCCTTGTTATTTTTGTAACATCCAGCGGAGTGAAACTATGAGCTATAAAAAACTTCGCTAACGTTACATGGTAGAGAACCCAATAAGATTTTACTGCATCTCTCTCTTCCAATATTTTGGGGAAACAAATACCGTCTATGTGTGGACATCGACCATATGTGGTGATCCCATCAAATATACATGTACTGGTCGACTGGAACAGATGACCGGTGATTGGAGGTGCTTCCATGGACCTATGTAAAGTTTTGCTGCCTTTACTGTAGGAAGACCATATCGACTATCAGCCACAATGAGAGGGTTCTTGTGTTGTTCTTTCATAAGCAGTTTCATATATTGCTTTTCTGCTGCAACACATCCAAGCAGTGTACGACTACAGCTTTGAACACCACCACGCCGGCCGGTGTGGCCAAGCGGTTCTCAGCGCTTCAGTCTGGAACTGTGCGACCGCTACAGTCGCAGGTTCGAATCCTGCCTCTGGCGTGGATGTGCGTGATGTCCTTAGGTTAGTTAGGTTTAAGTAGTTCGGAGTTCAAGGGGACTGATGACCTCAGATATTAAGTCCCATAGTGCTCACAGCCATTTCAACCATTTGAACACCACCATGCATTTTGCTATTCCACCACGATTTCGAGGTCCCTATCAAATGCTAAACCGACATCAACACGTTTGATCCACTGGCTCTCACAGAAAGCTAGACATTACATAGTGTAAACTATGCTGACCCCACAGTATACAGGATGGCAGAAATATGGAGGACATCGCAACTTATGGGAACTGGAAGAGTTTGTGGCATTGTGGAGCGTTTCCAAACAGTTGTCTGAAGGTGATGAACTCTACATTTAATCCCATCTTCCACAGTGATGGGGCAGCAGATGTCTTGGTGTTCCATTTCAAAGAGACCAAGAGCATTGATTCCTCATTTTGCAGTCGTGTACACGATCACAGATTCAGTGGCGACTTCCGAAGGTGTTGCTCCCACAAAGACGCTCTCCATTTCCAACATGTGTTGACAGTCAATCAATATGTGGTAATCAACAATGTAACAGTGGACGGATGTGATGGAAATAACACTCTCAATATGGGGCGATGTACTGTAATAAGCACCACAATTGATAGTGTGATCAACTTAAGCAATTTCACTAGTTTTTGCGTAATCTCAATGCCAACCAATGACGTGGCTGTATGCTACCCAATTTCTGTTCATCACTAAACCAATCCTCCATTTCTTTGCGAGTGCCATATATAGGTAGCTGACTGTGCAGTATGCCCATTCTCTGTTCCCAGACATGTACACCGAAGTATACCAGACAGCGTCCTATACCGTTGCAGTTAGGTTAACTACATATTTCTATCACTTCGATCATAATGTGGAATTTACAGTTACTATTGGTCATCTTTCCCAATGTGGATGGGAATCAAAGAGTATTCTCGCATTCACAGGATAAAGTTGGAGATTGGAAGATTGTCTTTGAACAACCCTCCCTGCAGTACTGTAGCCGATTTAATTTGCAGCTGACCATAGGTAAGACGGTACTATACCGACAACATTCCACATCTAATGAAGGAACAGAGTGAGCCGAATCTGTAACTGCTGGTCAGCGTATGACTGAAATCACTTTTTTGTGATGGAGAGAGTCTTGGTGGGAGCTACACCATCTGGGAATGGCCACCACTGAAACAATGGTTGTTTACATGACTGCAATATGAGGAATCAATGCTCTTGGTCTCTTCGAAATTGAACACCGGGACATCTGCTGCTCCACCAGTGTGGAAGATGAGATTAAATGTAGAGTTCATTACCTCTCGACAGTTGTTTGGAAACGCTCCACAATGCTGCACCACTCTTACTCACGGCACCCATGCAAGTGCACAAGGTCTCTCCAGATGCACGCACGTCGAGGAGGTTAGCACCCTTTATCAAGGTATGGTAAGTATAAGAGTGTTGTGGTGATATTATAGATGGTTAAGAAGAAACGTGTGGCTTATGCTTGATGGAGCTTCAGACGAACAGGGTTTCAAGCATTTTACGTAAATCATCTGTGATACCAATTCTGAAGTATTGTTATAATGTCTAGGGTCAGTACCAAGAAGATATTGGCAAGAGAGAAATAATCGTAGAACATAAACACACGCACTCCTAAGGCTGCACGCTTCTGCACTTCAACATGCTATAATGTTGAAGCCATGTGGTTTACGAAATATTAGTCACAAGGAGTGCAATGCTCTTAATACTCTAATACAATGCATATACACTCCTGGAAATTGAAATAAGAACACCGTGAATTCATTGTCCCAGGAAGGGGAAACTTTATTGACACATTCCTGGGGTCAGATACATCACATGATCACACTGACAGAACCACAGGCACATAGACACAGGCAACAGAGCATGCACAATGTCGGCACTAGTACAGTGTATATCCACCTTTCGCAGCAATGCAGGCTGCTATTCTCCCATGGAGACGATCGTAGAGATGCTGGATGTAGTCCAGTGGAACGGCTTGCCATGCCATTTCCACCTGGCGCCTCAGCTGGAGCAGCGTTCGTGCTGGACGTGCAGACCGCGTGAGACGACGCTTCATCCAGTCCCAAACATGCTCAATGGGGGACAGATCCGGAGATCTTGCTGGCCAGGGTAGTTGACTTACACCTTCTAGAGCACGTTGGGTGGCACGGGATACATGCGGACGTGCATTGTCCTGTTGGAACAGCAAGTTCCCTTGCCGGTCTAGGAATGGTAGAACGATGCGTTCGATGACGGTTTGGATGTACCGTGCACTATTCAGTGTCCCCTCGACGATCACCAGTGGTGTACGGCCAGTGTAGGAGATCGCTCCCCACACCATGATGCCGGGTGTTGGCCCTGTGTGCCTCGGTCGTATGCAGTCCTGATTGTGGCGCTCACCTGCACGGCGCCAAACACGCATACGACCATCATTGGCACCAAGGCAGAAGCGACTCTCATCGCTGAAGACGACACGTCTCCATTCGTCCCTCCATTCACGCCTGTCGCGACACCACTGGAGGCGGGCTGCACGATGTTGGGGCGTGAGCGGAAGACGGCCTAACGGTGTGCGGGACCGTAGCCCAGCTTAATGGAGACGGTTGCGAATGGTCCTCGCCGATACCCCAGGAGCAACAGTGTCCCTAATTTGCTGGGAAGTGGCGGTGCGGTCCCCTACGGCACTGCGTAGGATCCTACGGTCTTGGCGTGCATCCGTGCGTCGCTGCGGTCCGGTCCCAGGTCGACGGGCACGTGCACCTTCCGCCGACCACTGGCGACAACATCGATGTACTGTGGAGACCTCACGCCCCACGTGTTGAGCAATTCGGCGGTACGTCCACCGGCCTCCCGCATGCCCACTATACGCCCTCGCTCAAAGTCCGTCAACTGCACATACGGTTCACGTCCACGCTGTCGCGGCATGCTACCAGTGTTAAAGACTGCGATGGAGCTCCGTATGCCACGGCAAACTGGCTGACACTGACGGCGGCGGTGCACAAATGCTGCGCAGCTAGCGCCATTCGACGGCCAACACCGCGGTTCCTGGTGTGTCCGCTGTGCCGTGCGTGTGATCATTGCTTGTACAGCCCTCTCGCAGTGTCCGGAGCAAGTATGGTGGGTCTGACAAACCGGTGTCAATGTGTTCTTTTTTCCATTTCCAGGTGTGTATATCGAACACCTGAAATACATCCATACTGCAAGTTTTCTAGCTCACTCTCTACAGTGACAAACTTCAAGATGATAAAACTACTTCCTTCTACACCAAAGAAACACATAGATTCTTTGTGATACTTGCACAACATACTTTCCTTAGGTGTGTAGCGCCTTTTGCTAGCATCCGATTACGATTCATGCATTATACTGCACTCTCATCAGTCCTATAAAACGATCGCCGGAAATGGAAAACGCATCTTATGGGGATACAGAGAAGTGCATAGCAACGGCGTTTGACTTGTAAAATTACTCACCATGCTGCACCAGGTCCATCTACATCTACATCTACATTTATACTCCGGAAGCCACCCGACGGTGTGTGGCGGGGGGCACTTTACGTGCCACTGTCATTACCTCCCTTTCCTGTTCCAGCCGCGTATGGGTCGCGGGAAGAACGACTCTCTGAAACTCTCCGTGCGTGCTCTAATTTTACATTCGTGATCTCCTCGGGAGGTATAAGTAGGGGGAAGCAATATATTCGATACCTCATCCAGAAACGCACCCTCTCGAAACCTGGCGAGCAAGCTACACCGCGATGCAGAGCGCCTCTCTTGGAGAATCTGCCACTTGAGTTTATTAAACATCTCCGTAACGCTATCACGCTTACCAAATAACCATGTTACGAAACGCGCCGCTCTTCTTTGGATCTTCTCTATCTCCTCCGTCAACCCGATCTGGTACGGATCCCACACTGATGAGCAGTACTCCAGTATAGGTCGAACGAGTGTTTTTTAAGCCACCTCCTTTGTTGATGGACTACATTATCTAAGGACTCTCCCAATGAATCTTAACCTGGCACCCACTTTACCAACAATTAATTTTATATGATCATTCCACTTCAAATCGTTCCGTACGCATACTTCCAGATATTTTACAGAAGTAACTGCTACCAGTGTTTGTTTCGCTATCATATAATCATACAATAAAGGATCCTTCTTTCTATGTATTCGCAATACATTACATTTGTCTATGTTAAGGGTCAGTTGCCACTCCCTGCACCAACTGCCTATCCGCTGCAGATCTTCCTGCATTTCGCTGCAATTTTCTAATGCTGCAACTTCTCAGTATACTACAGCATCATCCGCGAAAAGCCGCATGGAACTTCCGACACTATCTACTAGGTCATTTATATATATTGTGAAAAGCAATGGTCCCATAACACTCCCCAGTGGCACGCCAGAGGTTACTTCAACGTCTGTAGACGTCTCTCCATTGAGAACAACATGCTGTGTTCTGTTTGCTAAAAACTCTTAAATCCAGCCACACAGCTGGTCTGATATTCCGTAGGCTCTTACTTTGTTTATCAGGCGACAGTGCGGAACTGTATCGAATTCCTTCCGGAAGTCAAGGAAAATAGCATCTACCTGGGAGCCTGTATCTAATATTTTCTGGGTCTCATGAACAAATAAAGCGAGTTGGGTCTCACACGATCGCTGTTTCCGGAATCCATGTTGATTCCTACATAGCAGATTCTGGGTTTCCAAAAATGACATGATACTCGAGCAAAAAACATGTTCTAAAATTCTACAACAGATTGACGTCAGAGATATAGGTCTATAGTTTTGCGCATCTACTCGACGACCCTTCTTGAAGACTGATACTACCTGTGCTCTTCTCCAATCATTTGGAACCTTCCGTTCCTCTAGAGACTTGCGGTACACGGCTGTTAGAAGGGGGGAAAGTTCTTTCGCGTACTCTGTGTAGAATCGAATTGGTATCCCGTCAGGTCCAATGGACTTTCCTCTGTTGAGTGATTCCAGTTGCTTTTCTATTCCTTGGACACTTATTTCGATGTCAGCCATTTTTTCGTTTGTGCGAGGATTTAGAGAAGGAACTGCAGTGCGGTCTTCCTCTGTGAAACAGCTTTGGAAAATGGTGTTTAGTATTTAAGTTTTAAGCGTGTCGTCCTCTGTTTCAATGCCATTATCATCCCACAGCATCTGGATATGCTGTTTCGATCCACTTACTGATTTAACGTAAGACCAGAACTTCCTAGGATTTTCTGTCAAGTCGGTACACAGAATTTTACGTTCGAATTCACTGAACGCTTCACGCATAGCCCTCCTTACGCTAACTTTGACATCGTTTAGCTTCTGTTTGTCTGAGAGGTTTTGGCCGCGTTTAAATTTGTAGTGAAGCTCTTTGCTTTCGCAGTAGTTTCCTAACTTTGTTGTTGTACCATGGTGGGTTTTTCCCGTCCCTCACAGTTTTACTCGGCACGTACCTGTCTAAAACGCATTTTACGATTGCCTTGAACTTTTTCCATAAACACTCAACATTGTCAGTGTCGGAACAGAAATTTTCGTTTTGATCTGTTAGGTAGTCTGAAATCTGCCTTCTATTACTCTTGCTAAACAGATAAACCTTCCTTCCTTTTTTTATATTCCTATTAACTTCCATATTCAGGGATGCTGCAACGGCCTTATGATTTCCATGTTCTGCACATACAGAGTCGAAAAGTTCGGGTCTGTTTGTTATCAGTAGGTCCAAGATGTTATCTCCACGAGTCGGTTCTCTGTTTAATTGCTCGATGTAATTTTCGGATAGTGTCACTCGATGCTCTGTCCCTACCACCCGTCCTAAACATCTGAGTGTCCCAGTCCATATCTGGTAAATTGAAATCTCCACCTAAGACTATAAGATGCTGAGAAAATTTATGTGAAATGTATTCCAAATTTTCTCTCAGCTGTTCTGCCACTAATGCTGCTGAGTCGAGAGGTCGGTAAAAGGAGCCAATTATTAACCTAGCTCGGTTGTTGAGTGTAACCTCCACCCATAATAATTCACAGGAACTATCCACTTCTACTTCACTACAGGATAAACTACTACTAACAGCGAAGAACACTCCACCACCGGTTACATGCAATCTATCCTTTCTAAACACCGTCTGTACCTTTGTAAAAATTTCGGCATAATTTATCTCTGGCTTCAGCCAGCTTTCTGTACCTATAACGATTTCAGCTTCAGTGCTTTTTATCAGCGCTTGAAGTTCCGGTACTTTACCAACGCAGCTTCGACAGTTGACAATTACAATACCGATTGCTGCTTGGTCCCCGCATGTCCTGACTTTGCCCCACACCCGTTGAGGCTGTTGCCCTTTCTGTACTTGCCCAAGGCCATCTAACCTAAAAAACCGCCCAGCCCACGCCACACAACCCCTGCTACCCGTGTAGCCGCTTGTTGCGTGTAGTGGACTCCTGCCCTATCCAGCGGAACCCGAAACCCCACCACCCTATGGCGCAAGTCGAGGAATCTGCAGCCCACACGGTCGCAGAACCGTCTCAGCCTCTGATTCAGACCCTCCACTCGGCTCTGTACCAAAGGTCCGCAGTCAGTCCTGTCGACGATGCTGCAGATGGTGAGCTCTGCTTTCATCCCGCTAGCGAGACTGGCAGTCTTCACCAAATCAGATAGCCGCCGGAAGCCAGAGAGGATTTCCTCCGATCCATAGCGACACACATCATTGGTGCCGACATGAGCGACCACCTGCAGATGGGTTCACCCTGTACCCCTCATGGCATCCGGAAGGACCCTTTCCACATCTGGAATGACTCCCCCCGGTATGCACACGGAGTGCACATTGGTTTTCTTCCCCTCTCTTGCTGCCATTTCCCTAAGGGGCCCCATTACGTGCCTGACGTTGGAACTCCCAACTACCAGTAAGCCCACCCTCTGCGACCGCCCGGATCTTGCAGACTGAGGGGCAACCTCTGGAACAGGACAAGCAGCCATGTCAGGCCGAAGATCAGTATCAGCCTGAGACAGAGCCTGAAACCGGTTCGTCAGACAAACTGGAGAGGCCTTCCGTTCAGCACTCCGGAATGTCTTTCGCCCCCTGCCACACCTTGAGACGACCTCCCACTCTACCACAGGTGAGGGATCAGCCTCAATGCGGGCAGTATCCCGGGCAACCACAGTCTTAGTCCTATTGGGGGATGCGTGGGACGAGCTGGCCGTCCCCGACAAACACCCATCCGGACCCCCACAGTGATGCCCATTGGCAACAGCCTCAAGCTGTGTGACCGAAGCCAGCACTGCCTGAAGCTGGGAGCGAAGGGATGCCAACTCAGCCTGCATCCGAACACAGCAGTTGCAGTCCCTATCCATGCTAAAAACTGTTGTGCAAAGAACGTCTGAACTAATCTACAGAGAGCGCAAACAAATCGACAAAATTTAAACGGTTATTAAAATACAAGATTGCCTAGTAAATGCAGTAATGCTGCTACTTGCGCACTGCTGACACACTGGTCGGCGGCGGAAGGAGACTACGCGATTTTACACTATTCAGGTACTAAAACGCGATGCTACAACTCTCAAATACTATAATACGCCCGAATTTATGAATTAAACAATGCAAGTACCAAAAACACGCAAAGAAATTAAGAATTAAACTATGTAACAAATGAGTGAGCTAGGGGTATACGACTTGCTGCTACAGCTGCTTATCCAACGGCGGTAGGGAGCACACTCCATAAACAGGACAACTGTCAAGCAAATGTGAATGGTTTTGCAGGACCTTAGAAACCTCTGTCAGTGACTTAGAAAAGGAGTTTGAAACATTTCACGTGAACCGCTTGTGCTAACAGTCCTGAAGTATTGTTCCGGTGTTTGGTATCCATACCAAGAAGGTATCGGAAAGAGAGAAATGATTGTGGAACATAAACACATTCCACGGGCTACACGATTCTGCATTTAAACGCGGTGTAATGCTAGAGCTGCGAGGTTCTCGACCTATTAGTCGTGTGGAGTGCAATGCTGTTAATATTTAAATGTGAGAAATATATTTCCAACGCATTGCATACACTCTCCGTGCAAGTTGCTCTCCGATGAACTATGGTGAGAAACTGTATGGTGATAAAACTACTACGTTGCACACCAAAGAAAACATCGATTCTTTGTAACACAAGCACTACATAGGTTTCTGGGGGTGTATAATGCCTGCTGTTTACGAAGGTCAAGCATGATTATGGTTCAGAAATCGACACATTTTCACAACAGTTCTATAAAATGATTGTTGGCAGCTGAAAATGCATACAAGGAAACAGCGACATCTTACAAGGAAATAAACACATCGATAAGTAGCCAGAGGAAATGTAACAGTCTTATCGCAGTTTACCACTGCCCCTGGTAACATTCCTCTTGCACACAGAAGTCATGGTCCAAGGCTAGTTTGTATTAATGATGTGTGAGGTAACATGTCCATTTCGCCTTGACACAAGGTCTCTAAAATGACTCTTCTTTCCACTATTAAGGTGTCTATATGTAGCATGAGTTCACTCTCCTTCTCCAGAACACAGAATTTTATTGATATCGGTCAGTGCCCATTTCATAATATTTTTTCTCTAATTTCATGTATTCTCTAGTCAATTTGGTAATATTTCATCCTATTTCCGTCAATTTTTACATATTTCACAGCAATGTTTCGTGATTATACCAGGTTTTCCTGGAATTTCAGCGATTTTATATAATTCTTCAAATTTTTTCGACAGTTTTCCATATGTATATGCTCATACTGCTGACACACCACACGGTATTTGATTTTGCGTCTCATACACCAACCTTCTAAAATACCTGTGACTTCCTCTCTCCTTAAAGATCCACATGCATGCATTTTGGGTGGGACGATCGTGAAAAGTATACTCGCATTCGCTTCATACCTATATGAGACTCAACGAGTGGTGCAGATGATGGTTGTATTGGGAAATCAAAGTCTGGAAACAATACTGTGTACTGCTCTGACCCATCAGAGAACCTGTCTCCAGACTCATGTACTGCTGCACTTGATGGAAACTTAAGTCTGGAAACAGATCTAGATCTTCATTTGACTTCCACTCCCTTGTGTAGCCGTCTGTAACAGCAACTTGACATGTACACTCCTGGAAATTGAAATAAGAACACCGTGAATTCATTGTCCCAGGAAGGGGAAACTTTATTGACACATTCCTGGGGTCAGATACATCACATGATCACACTGACAGAACCACAGGCACATAGACACAGGCAACAGAGCATGCACAATGTCGGCACTAGTACAGTGTATATCCACCTTTCGCAGCAATGCAGGCTGCTATTCTCCCATGGAGACGATCGTAGAGATGCTGGATGTAGTCCTGTGGAACGGCTTGCCATGCCATTTCCACCTGGCGCCTCAGTTGGACCAGCGTTCGTGCTGGACGTGCAGACCGCGTGAGACGACGCTTCATCCAGTCCCAAACATGCTCAATGGGGGACAGATCCGGAGATCTTGCTGGCCAGGGTAGTTGACTTACACCTTCTAGAGCACGTTGGGTGGCACGGGATACATGCGGACGTGCATTGTCCTGTTGGAACAGCAAGTTCCCTTGCCGGTCTAGGAATGGTAGAACGATGGGTTCGATGACGGTTTGGATGTACCGTGCACTATTCAGTGTCCCCTCGACGATCACCAGTGGTGTACGGCCAGTGTAGGAGATCGCTCCCCACACCATGATGCCGGATGTTGGCCCTGTGTGCCTCGGTCGTATGCAGTCCTGATTGTGGCGCTCACCTGCACGGCGCCAAACACGCATACGACCATCATTGGCACCAAGGCAGAAGCTACTCTCATCGCTGAAGACGACACGTCTCCATTCGTCCCTCCATTCACGCCTGTCGCGACACCACTGGAGGCGGGCTGCACGATGTTGGGGCGTGAGCGGAAGACGGCCTAACGGTGTGCGGGACCGTAGCCCAGCTTAATGGAGACGGTTGCGAATGGTCCTCGCCGATACCCCAGGAGCAACAGTGTCCCTAATTTGCTGGGAAGTGGCGGTGCGGTCCCCTACGGCACTGCGTAGGATCCTACGGTCTTGGCGTGCATCCGTGCGTCGCTGCGGTCCGGTCCCAGGTCGACGGGCACGTGCACCTTCCGCCGACCACTGGCGACAACATCGATGTACTGTGGAGACCTCACGCCCCACGTGTTGAGCAATTCGGCGGTACGTCCACCGGCCTCCCGCATGCCCACTATACGCCCTCGCTCAAAGTCCGTCAACTGCACATACGGTTCACGTCCACGCTGTCGCGGCATGCTACCAGTGTTAAAGACTGCGATGGAGCTCCGTATGCCACGGCAAACTGGCTGACACTGACGGCGGCGGTTCACAAATGCTGCGCAGCTAGCGCCATTCGACGGCCAACACCGCGGTTCCTGGTGTGTCCGCTGTGCCGTGCGTGTGATCATTGCTTGTACAGCCCTCTCGCAGTGTCCGGAGCAAGTATGGTGGGTCTGACACACCGGTGTCAATGTGTTCTTTTTTCCATTTCCAGGAGTGTATATGGAGTTGATTTCTGTTGCTGCTCAGAATTTTTTCCCATATGTTATTATTGTTTACCAGATGTGCGTCATCATTTGTTTTCGTACTTTCCAACTCTGATATGTACCAACAACCCTGTCAGGCCATCTAGAAACTATAGCTTTTGGGTATTTATTTTTATTACACTAGTACTAAGTTATTCGTTATTTGACAGTGTGTCGACAGGCAACATCTCGAGCCGTAAGTGTTTCCCTCTCTATCTATACAGTGCATCTCCTCGGCAGTGTCATTTACAGACAACCAGTATGCGTCCAAACCGCAACTCCAAACCGCAACCATCCACCGCTGACAACTCTACACACACATACATACTCTGCATGCATATTAATCGCGAAGTTTCAATTTCGGCCACTTGTACCTTATTTTAGACAGAGCTACAGCTCTGCAAATAGCGAAGTACTCTTCACAAAACGGTGCTGCAGCAGGTGTAAGCACATTCGAATTCCTCCAGCTTAAGAGTATAACATATAGTTTTTATTACCAATATCCATAACAAGATTGTCTAGATTCTCCAATCATAACAACCATCTAAGGCATCCCACTGCACCTATCACACCTCATTTATACTCTAAAGATTCGTGATGACGGCACAAGATCACTCCAACATGCTGTTTGGTTTGCTAGATGTCCAACGGATGGAAGAAGACAGTCATTTGGGAGTATCGTTATTAAATATGAGATTTTTATTTATTTAGTTATATGTGTCCAGAACATAACATATAATACAAATATCGTTGATGATCATACATATACATATAAATACACAAGGATTACAAGATATATACACACGATTATATTCTATGTGAAGCCCAGAATTCCGCTGTATCAACTGCCTTATCATTGGCAACAACCAGATCGTCCATCGAGACAGGTTCTGCCAGTTCCATGCAGTTGAGTAGATGCTGGTCATCTTGAAGTTCGCCACACTCACATAACTCGTCGTCTGATATTTATCCCTATTTCTTCATTTTTACCTTACACAGAGATACTTCAGTTCACAGTCTACTGAGGACCTTCCATGTCTCGTGTGGGAGGTAGTGACCTGCACCAAGCCCTTCTTTGGGGTCATACCAATATTCTTCTGATGATGAACTACACCAGAGTCGTATTCTATGCATTGCAGATGGTGTCGCAATTGGTTGTGTTGCCTGCAGGAAACTTTTTCTCGATTTCAGTCTTGGTAACTGATGTTCATGTTCAAATAGAGGATGTCCTGGGTCTGTGTCCTGCGTCTTTCTTTTCATTTCAGCTGCAGTTCTCCTTCGGATATCTGGAGGTGCTACACCAAAGAGGTAGAAGATTTGTTAACCGGGATTGCCCGCAAGCACCCTGTTGCAATGCATTTCCGTTGCATTTCGGGCAATTTTTACGTGTTTGGCACGGCTGGGGTTCTGCCATACAGGTTGGTTGGTTGGTTGGTTGATTGATTTGGAAGAGGGGACCAAACAGTGAGGTCATCGGTCCAATTGGATCAGGTAAAGATGGGGAACGAAGTCGACCATGCCCTTTCAAAGGAACCATCCCAGCTTTTGCCTGAAGCGAAGTAGGAAATTACGGAAATCTAAATCAGGATGGACGGACGCAGGTTTGAAACGTCGTCCTCCCGAATGCGAGTCCAGTGTACCAACTACTGCACCACGTTGCTTGGTGTCACACATGTGCTGCATATTCTGCAGTGGAGGAACACAAAGAAATGGAAGATGTGTGGATGACATCCAGATGTGCTCCCCAGTTGTTGCCTGTCAGTTTTTGGATGATATTGTTCCTAGCACAGACTTTAATTTTTGTGTCTGTGCAGTGGTCTTTGAAGTTGAGGCAGCAGTCCAAGTTTACTACCAGATATTTTGGAGTATCGCAGTGTTTTAGTTGTTGGCCTCTCCAGATTATGCTCAGTCTCCTCCTGGCCTCTCTGTACGGTAAGTAGAGTGCACACACTTTTGGCTTTGAAGGGTTTGGTTTTAGATAGTTTACTATCATAATCGTCAGATAGTGTTTTAGGACCTATTTTAGTGTTTCTTCCACCTCCTCAAAAGTTCTCACTTGGGCAGTAATTGTTGTATCATCTGTGTAAATGAAACACCTTCTGGTAGTATTAATTGGCTGGTCATTAGTATAAATATTATAACAATGGGGCTAACACACTTCCTTGGGGGATACCATTTCTCTGTGTCCTCCAATGGCTCCTTTTGTTTTGTAGAGTAATTAAAGAAATGTCTGTTTTGAAGTAGACATCTCCTAAAATGTGTTAAATACAAGTCTTTTGTGATGGCATAGATCTTTAGATCTTTGTTAATAATTTCCTATCATTGAAGGTGTTGTATGTGGCAGTAAGATCAACAAAGGCAACACTGGTGATCTGCCTGCGTTCATATCCAGCTTCTATGTGTTGTGTCAAATTCAAGATCTATACACAACATGACCTCCCTGGACAAAAAGCCCATTGTTCCCTAATTAGTGTTTGGTCGACATGGTCTGAGATTCGATTCAGGATAATTCTCTCTAAGACTTTATGAAGGTGTCATAGAAGTGATATCGTTGGTACGTTTTTCCATCTGTTGGCTGTTTCCCAGGTTTCAATACGGCCACAACGATGGTTTGTCTCCAGATCTTTGGTATTTACAATCTTGAAACACAGTGTTCGTCGTATCTAGATTCCATTTCTTGTTGCTGGTGCAAACATTTTTATTTGTTCCGTTCTCATTTCATCAAATCCAGCACGTTTATTGTGTTTCATTGAGCACATTGCGGTTTCTATTTCTTCCAAAGAGAAATGTGTGCCAGTATAGTTATTCTCTCCAACAGTTCTTTGTATCTTTGGGGTTACAGATTTTTTATTAAATTTACCATTCAGCAATAACTGCTGCGCTATCTGGTGAGGTGTTATATCAAGAATGACTGAGAGAGTAACTGTTGGGTCGTTTCCAAGGCTATTCAGCGGTTGCTATGGCTTTCTACTGTTTTCTTTCATATCTAGCTGCATCCTAAGGTCGCACCATTTTTCTTTTCTTGTATCTGATATGGCTAGCATCAGGTCTTCGAAGTGGTGTTCATATTTATTCAGGAGTGTCTTTGTATCTTTGTCCAGTCTCGGTATAGAGGTTGCTCTACATCCTCATGATATGTGCCTACGTGAGACCGTTTTGACCAGCTTTATAAAGGACTCATATTTGTTTGGAGAAGGATCGAGTTCAAGGATTTTGGAGCCAAATTCCTCAACAAGTTATCCCATTGTGCTTGTTTAAAGTTAAGCCTTCTCTTGAAGGTGGTATACTTGGTTTTGATGACTGCTTCTATAGTGCATATAATAGCTCAGTGTTGTGTCCTTTAAACTGGATCTCCCATTTCTTTACTCACTTGATGGGCAACATTTTCACTTGCAAAGATATTATCTGGGTTATATCCATGACCCCATCTTCCACTCCGGAAGGGGTATGGTAGCTTTGGATCATGCATTTGCTTCAGGCCCGTGCATTCTACCCAGTTTTCAAGGTCTTCTCCACTTTGGTCTGTTTCTCTATAACCCCATGATACACTGTGGCAGTTAAAATCTCCCATGACCAGCTTCACTGGTAACAAACAGAAATTATCTGGTTCCTTGAAACTAAATAAATTATTTGGGGGTTTGTACATGGATGTTACCGTATGAGATTACGTTCCTACAGTCAGTGTTTCTGTGTCCTTGTATTCAGTTAAGTTTGCGTGCGAGATATTCAGCCCTGGCATAGTAAATATTACACTGCCATATTGCGTGTTGCGTCTCTCAGTGATTGTCATTCTGCTTATCTTTGGCCTTACGTCATTCACGCCTCTATGAGTTTCCTGGATGAGGTCACAGTTCTTTGTCTTACACATATTGGATAGTAATATTTCTCTCTCTGATGATATTCCCTTAATATTTTTGGAAATTTTTCTAAGATGTAGAAAAGCGCATTAGTTGGACAGTATAGTATAGCACTGCACTTGAATGCATCCAGTGACTTCCAACCACTTATTCTACAGTTGCACAACGTTGGTTGTGTCACGGATCTCTCCCGTGACCCAGAGTAGACCCAAATTACTTTTCAAGTGTGGACCCGCCAAACGTTATATCCAGAGTGGTGTTTCGATTCGGATTCACAATAATCTACATCTGGGATAGGATTCAAAGGTGGATCCACCGTGCATTATATCTGGTGTCCGTACAGCCACTGATTCTGCAGTTGCAATGCGTTTGTTTTGTTTTCTGTATGGCTGTGTTGTGGATCTCTCCCATGACCCAGAGTAGACTCGAGTTAGTATTCGAGTGTGGAACTGTCACTCGTTATATCTGGAATGGTGTTTGGATGCAGATCCACAATACGCTACGTCTGGGATTCGAAGGTGGATCCACCACGCGTTATATATGGTGGCTAGAGGTGGCGCAGTGGATTACGTGTGGGATAGGGATAGGGTTTGATGTGGATCCATCAAGCCTTATGTCCAGAGACATGTTGTATGTCCGAAGGTGGTTCCACCAGCGCGAGGACTAGGTCAAGCTCTGAACTCTGCGGTGTTGGATCCATCTTGCTTCCTTAGGTACTTCGACGATACCTTCCTGATATGGCCTCGACGTGAAAATACAATGTAGCAGTTCGTGGATCACATGAATGGTGTCCATCCCAACATTAAATTTACCATCGAGATGGAGAAGGATGGCAAGCTGCCATTCTTGGATGTTTTAGTTGAGCGGAAGGCAGGAGACTGACGCACATTGATCGACATTTGAACGCCAGTAGTTTCCACCACGCTGTGCAGAAGAAAGCAGTCCTGAACACGTTAATAGACAGAGCGCAAGTTATTTCTGATGACGACCGTCTACAGACTGAATTGCAGCAGTTGAAACACGTGTTCAGAGAGAATGATTACAGCAAGAAGAATACAGCAAACACTTTCAGGTACCACGGAAGAAGGACCCTTTGTGAATCGGTAGAGGAAGCCAAGTCGGCGGCTTTCTGCCATACTGTGGTGCAACGAGCGGCAAGTTAGGACGTGGAATACAGAGACATGAACTGAGACCAGAGCTCTGGCCCGCCCCCAAGATACGAGATATACTGCGCCCTGCTAAAGTCAACATAGCTCTCGTTTGCCCGGTGTGTATGGTGTTCCTTGCGAGTGTGGCAGTGTCTATATAGGTCAGACAATTTGCACGTTTGCGGAGCGTTGTACCGAGCACAAGAGACATACTGAACAAAGGGAGATTCACAAGTCGGCCATAGCTGAGCATTTCCTGAAAAACGGACACAAAATACGGTTTGAGAATACAACAGTCTTGGCTCACATGTCAAAACACTGGGAATCGTTATGAAAGAGGCGGTTGGGGTCAGAATAAACTGCAACAAGTTTAACGGAGACCAGGGGTACACATAAGTAGAGCGTGGGGGCGGGCTTTGGATGTCGAAAGGAAGCAACGACGGATGCTTAGCGCTTGTAAGAAGGCAGGAGCGCCGGTTTCAAACGTGGGGCCGGCCCTCGCCACACCTGACGTCACTCAGTCCCGCAGAGGGACGAAGTTGCTATGAGCTGCCCAGCTCACCATCCGCCAACGCGTCCTTTCGGGCCTGTCTGGTTGGTGCCAGCGGCATAATCGTGGTTATATAAGCGGAAAATCGTGCCAGGCTCGGCAGTCAGTAGCTTTCTTCCTGACGACGATGGTGGAGATAGCCATTGAAAACTCGAGAATTTTATTGTAATTGAAGAAGCTTGAAAATCTAGAAGATTTTATTCAGACATGTCGCCATCAAAGACTCCTCGGATACACGATTTTCAGTATCCTATTAAATATATTATCAATGTATTTTAACTCTTCTGGAGCTGACAGTCACAAAAACTTTTTTTCTTAGAAACATATTTAATCACCTGGTATTTCAGCTCTTTAGAGCTTTTTTGCAGCTTCTTGCGAACTGCAGTATAATGAACATGAACAGTGGTTAACTTAAGAAATAGGGCACTGTTCATAGAGTTCATCAATTTCTAGGGAAATAGTTTGATATTAAAACTAATACCTAGCGAACAGGAGCATTCTTGCCATCTATGTAGAAGAATACTGATCGTTTCTTTCTGTCCAGAGTGATTTAGTTCATGTTTTCTTTAAGTCCACTATTATTTGCGTACTGGACGCACTTGGAGTGTGTGGATGGACCATAGGAAAATTTTATGTTCCACATCTCGTCATAAGCGACTTGACTGATTTTAATCAAACTTGGTAGACATAAGACTTATTGCCTGGAAAGAAGTACTGAGGAGGTAAGAACTACCGAACTAGCACTGGAGCTTCGGTAACATATGAGGTGAACTGAGATAGGGGGGAGGAGACATGGACAGACAGAGAGTGTGGAGGAGGAGATGGAAGAGAGGGGGAGGAGGAGATGGAGAGAGTAGGAAAAGGAACATATGGACAGAGGTATGGGGAGGAGGAAATGGACAGAGAGAGGTAGAAGAAGCAGATGGTCTCAGAGAGGGTGAGGAAGGGATAGAAAGAGAAAGTGAAGAGGAAGAAAGATATGGAGAGATGGAGCAGAGGAGGTGGACAGAGGGAGGAGAAGATGGACAGAGAGGAGATGATCAAAAAGATTGAAGAGGAGGAGAAGATCAAGGAGAATGTGGAGGAGGAGATGAGCAGAGATAGTGGAAGGAGAAGATGGATGGAGGAAGAGGAGAGAAAGAGACTTTCATAGAGAAGGGAAGGAGGAGATGGACACAGAAAGTGGGAAGAGATATGGGGAGAGTATGGAGAGAAGAAGGTGGACAGAGGAGTATGAAATGGAAAGAGCGAGACGGAGGAGATGTGTGCAGTATATGTGGTGTAAGTGAGCATGGGTGAAGCTGCACCGAAAATGTGTGTATAACAAAGGATTTATATCTTTGTGATATTCCATATAACATCCTAAACCACTTGGTTGATTTAAACCTAATTTGGTACACATACTTCTTATTGTATGGAAAGAAGCACTGGGGGTAAGAACTATCTAGCTTTCAAAGGGGTGAGGATGGGCTTGAAAAGGTTAGTAATGCCTGACATCTAGATTGCTCTGCATGACTGGCATATTGTGCTGGTAGTATAAGAATATTTTTCAGGGGTGACATATGTGACTGGGCATGTCTGAACAGAGAGAGGGGGAAGAGGAGGTGAATAGTGAGAGGGTTGATGATTAGACGGAGAGAGATAGAGATGAGAAGGAGATGGACAGAGAAAGGGCTGGTGGACGAGGAGATAGGAAGGGAGAGGGTTGCAGGAGGAGATGGATAGAGAGACGGGTAGGAGGAAATGGACAGAACTGTGGATAAAGGGATGGACAAAGAGAAAGAGGTTACGAAATCGACAGAGGGAGGAAAAGAGGAGTTAGACTGAGAGTGGGGGGAGGAGAACATACAGAATGTGCAGAAGAGTAGATGGACAGAGAGAGAGGGAGGAGGAGATCGATTGGGAGAGTAGGAGGGGAAGAGGGATAGAAAGAGGGGAGGGGAAGAGATGGACAGGAGGCAAGGAGGAGGAAGGAGGAGATGGACAGAGAGATGGCGAAGGATGAGACACAGAGAGAGGGGACAGTAGGAGATGGATAATGAGAGGGGCTGGAGGAGATGAACAGGACGAAGAAATGTGTGCAATATATGTGACATAAGCATGCACATGTGGAGACGTGGGGGAAGACTCGTTAATACTAAAAAAGTGGAAGCTTTGTTGTGTAGAGTCCTGCTTAACCAACTTCCTCGATTATTGTATCTTCAAAATATGAAGGATAGCGCGAAAACTACTTTGCCTTGGTGTTGGAATAATTTTGTATGCTCATCAGATATATCCAGTTGTGGATAGTTGGGTTTTCCAATATATCAATAAAATTATATTGATATTTGCATACATACATTGGTGACAAAATCGCTGTTACTTTTTAACAGCCACCGTTAAGGAAGATTGTTATCACCTTTCAACACAGAGCTACGACTCCCACTGTGAGAGCAACCAAGCCAACGTGACTATATGCCTTGTTGCCTATCTTGTATGTTATAGGGGGCACTGTCTCCGTCCTTTGATGGAGATAAGCGATGGACGCTAAGCAGCAGGGATCAAGGTTTCAATTCTTATAAATTTCTCTCAAACTACCACAGATTAAGATGAAAAAAATATTACCGAAACTGGATGGAGGACATGTTGCATATTAGGGTGTGTTCCGATCAAAGATAGCTGATGTTTAGTTTGGTATTTTAATCACACAAGCAATCAGCTATGACATTGGGTCAATCATTCATCCTGTAGTACTGCAGCATGCTTTATTTCATAACGCAGATTAAATTTTTGAGGGAATATTACCAGCGTTTAGACGTGTCACAGTTTTCAGGTAGTTAGATTTCTTCGAAAGTGCATAGACCATCCACACTCACCACATACATGAAAGTGCATGTGAAGTCGGTCGACTAGCTCAGAGTCCAGCAACCAGAACTGCGATCAGGATATTGTGGCATGTGAGGGGGAGAGGAGTGTGGTATGATCACTATGCCCAGGGTGCTCGATAATTTACACAGGCTGGGTTGTCATACGGAATGGCGACCACCACAGGCGTTTGAAAAGTTATGGCTAGGTGTTGGTTTGGCGAACCTAGGTTACTGAGCTATGGACTGGTCAAGGCCACATCTAACAGTGTAACATGTAGCTTCACTACAGCCACCATGATGCAGAGTGTTGTGTGTCGCTGGAAACTGGAATTTTGGCTTAAGTGCCCAGATCACCAGTGGAGGATAAACCTCTGCAAAAAAATAAAAATAAAAAAAAACTTCAAACTGCGTTACATTCCAATGGAGCGGAAGGCTATTGAGAAGAAGCAGTCGTTAGGAAGCAATCCCCCTGCTACATATCAATTGTCAATAAAACTCTTCTGGGCTGCTGACCACATTGTCAATATACAGGGTGATCTTTTCCACTGTGCACAAACTTTAGAGATTTATCGATGAGAGGACAAGGAACAAAAAAGGTCTAATGAACTTATGTCCAGAAATGCGTGATTCCCATGCTAGAGACCATTTATTCAATCATACATTGTTATAGAGACTGTGGTCTGCAGCCGTAGCACGTTCTGTCTCACATGTTCACATCGACCAGGCTGCATCTGAACAGTATCAAAGGCAGCGTGAATGCGCTGCTCCAGTGTCTCCACATCTGCAAAGAAAGGGCTCATAACCAGAAATCTCATGGGTTGAGATGAAGTGAGTGAGCAGTCCATGCAACTGGACCCCCCCGTCCAATCCAAAGATCAGGGAAGACACGATTGAGATGCATCCGGACGCTAATGGCGAAGTGGGCTGCAACACTACCATGTAGCAACCACATAACCCTTCGAATGTACACCATTTATTGCCTGAACGGTCCGTTTTTGCGCCAAAAATACTCTTCGAGAATGGGAAGAGTTTTCCAAAATATTATACCATACCTCATAAGTGAAGGAAAATAAGCAAAAGCAGACTACTTTTCGTGCTGACCTATCACTTACTTCAGATACTGCTCTGTTAGTAAAAATGACAGCATTAAATCTTTGAACAAGATCCTAAACACCGGTTTTCCACGACAGTTAACTTTCTGAACACCTACAAATTTTAAATGCTCAGTCTCACTAAACATATGCCCATTCCGTGTAATTAGAACGTCGGTTTTTGTTGATCAGTGTATTATAAACTATAAAAACTGAATCTTACTGTGATTTAGCATTAGTTTACTTTCTATGAGCCTTGAACTTACGTCTTGAACTGCACTATTTGAAACAGTGCCAGCGTCGCACACAACATCCATTAGCAAACAGATAGATTTTAGAATCATCAATAATATTACAAGAAACATCATTTGTATAAATAAGGAACGTGAGTGGCTCCAGCACTGATCCCTGGGGCACCCCCTATTTAACACTGCTCCAGTCGCACCCCTCATTACAGCCGTTGTCAATAGTGTGGAGAATGGCCTTGTGCTATCTGTTCTTAAAGAAAGAGGTGAACCGGTTGTGAGCTACTCCCCATATTCCATAATGAAGTAGTATTTAGTGATCAACACTATCAAAAGCCTTAGTTAAATAAAAAAAAGATGCCTGTCTTTCGAAACCTTTTGTTCAATCCTTCCAGTACCCCACATAGAAGAGAGAATACAGCATTTTCTGTCGTTAAACCACTACTAAAACCAAATTGTACATTTGGAAGCAAATTATGTGTAATGAAATGATCAATTATCCTTACATACACAGCCGTTTCAATGACATGAACAAACACTGATAGCATAGAAATAGGTCTAAAATTGCCTACATTATCCCTTTCGCCGATTTTTTATAAAGTGGCTTTGCTACTGGCTACTTAAATCGTTCAGGAAATTGGTCAAACGTAAAGGAAAAATTACAAATATGGCCAATTGAAAGGGCTAACATGTGCAGCACAGTACTTTAGTATTCTGAGAGGTACTCCATCATGTCTGTAGCCTTCAATGATTTAATCATTGACTCATTCTCCCCTTGTCAGTATGACAGAGAAGTATTTCAATTATCAGTCTCGGAAAGGCATTTTCCAAGAGAATTATATGATTCTCTGTAGAAACTAAGCTTTTTTTAATTCACCATCAGTGTTCAAAAAATGATTGTTAAATACTATACACATATCTGACTCTACCGTTAAATTGTAATGTGACGTTAATCAAAGCATTTAGTCAAGATGAAATGAGCAACTACGATTTTACAGCATAGAGATTCCACAAACATGAAAAATCTTAACCAAGATCTGCTCCTCATTTGTCTCGTCAACCGTTATCAAAATTTTGCCTTAGCGCAAGATTCCTTAAATACTTTAATAAATTTTTGTAGTAGAGTTTATAAGCAGCGTGGTCCTCACGAGGTTCCTGAATATTTCTTTTCCATGTAAGAAGTTCTATACCGACTAAATAAACAGACTACAAATGAAAGGCTCTGCACATGTACCTAAGCAAACAGTCAACTCACGATTCATACGTAATACTTCTCACATGAAAGATCATCTCGTATTCATTAATGTGGTTATTCTGACACTGACTCCCAAGGCTGTTGTGCAGAGAGGCTTGCAGTATTATGTTGCATGCATTTTCAATAAGTTACCACAAGAATTCAAAATTCTTAGCAGTAATCCACGCGCTTTCAAATGTTAGGTGAAGAGTTTCCTCATGGATCACTCCTTCTACTCTGTCGAAGAGTTTCTTGAAAAATTAAGCTGATTCCTGTGTTATTTTGTTGATTGCGTTTATATAAGCTTATAGCTTGTCGTCTTTTTACAATTTATAAACATCCCAGTTGTAATTTCATGTACTGTCACATTCCATGATCATGGAAACTTGCTCCTCAATTTGGTAATACGGAACTAGACGTGTAAAAAAAAAAAAAGTTATCAAGCCGTGTTTATATGTGTTACGTCAGTTATTAAGTGAAACGGTTTGAGAAAGCTGTCTGTGGATGAATTTACGACCGACGTAGATAAAACGAGGACACTTAGTAGAAAAGGTAAAACAGTATATTAAAAAATGGCATAACCATCAACTAAGCATTGGTCAAAGTCAGGTTCCGAGGAAAACCGATGACTGAAGACCCAAGGGTAGAAGAAGGAAGGGACGATACAAAGAAAACGGTTTGATCATCCTTAAATCGTACAGTTTCGGAACGGGCAAACATGTGTAACCTGTAAATGCACATGACGACAATTAGTGCTTGAGACCCATAATATTCGTAAAGGTAAGGATTCAAAACGAATCGTCAAGTCCTTTTAAAGCGCGTTCTGGCGAGTGCCGGTATAAAGGCGGTAAGAATATGTGAAGTATCATGTATGATAGAGTATTGAAGTTATGCGACAAATGGTAGCTTTCTCATATCTACGTTATACCAGATTTACAGACACTAAGTAGCATAGATATTAGAGTTACTATCAGGAAACTGTTCAATCGGTACCAACACCAGCATAAGAGGCCGTAGGAACCCAATATGTCGAAATATTTGAATCACGATGTGGTATCGATAGCTACGATGCCACGGCGGGGGTAAAAGTTCTGAGGTTGGCACTACGACACCGACACAGACGACAGCGCCCTCTAGCCGGCGCTCTGCAGCTCTACGAGCGCCGCTCCAGATTCAGCCCATTTGATTGTGAGTAGACGACCAAGCAACATTGTTTCTATTTCATAGTGGGCGAGCCACTACAGATTTTGCCTGTGTAACTTCTGTGGGCTTTGATACGTCCGGCTTCGCACCTAAGTGCTCCTCAGTGCAAAGTTATGTATTCATATTCTCCGTATAGTAAAGGTGATTTAAATTTAAACGCAGTACCGAAGCATTTTCACCTATTCCCCTACCCTTCAGTTTACAGGAGCAGAACCACGCGCCACCTTCCAGGCGGGATACAAAACACGATAACATCAATAATAATAAAAAACACAACAGCAATCAGAGTCTGCAAAGTCGAAATACGTGAAGGACTAGGAACTACACCACGGCAGAAGTAAAATAAATGGGGAGTTCATTGATGAGACAGTACTACTTTTATGTTAAAAAAAGGAATGATTTTCTATCACAAAATGACATGTGGTGACAGATGCAATATTTTCGAGCTTAACAGTCACGTTATGGAATCGTATCTGGAAGAGTATGTTGGTAACTATGTATCTGATGTGACTAACTTGAGAACATCATACATTCTACCTCACACACTGTTCTCAGTCATAAGACTGCAGCCAACAGTATAGTTTTTTCCCTAAATGAAACTACTGGTATACTAGTTAGTTAGTAGTCTGTTTATCCATAGCGCATTTCCAAAAGATATCAGATATGTCATCTTAATTGAAAAAGGAAATAATTAAAAAATTAACTAATTCATATATACAGTAGTGGCTCATGTAGGCCTAGCTTAACATGTTGTGTCTTTAGTTTTATACCTTGTGAATAGTGTCTTTTATAAATATTTGCAAACAAGTTAACAATTAAAAGACAAAGCGGAGATTTGTTAAATTGTTCATTTGGAGGGTCAATAAACAGCAGACATTCGTAACATGTCCCACAAGAAAATAGAAACTCAATAAAATCAATGTCTTATCCTAATGGGTAAAGATCTGTATATAAAAAACATCTGTCTCAGATAACTAGCCAAGTTAACCGTAGGAAGTACAAGCTCTTGACGATCTTGTCAACAGTAACAGCGATTTCCATCTAAGCTCGGCATGGGATGTGGCGTTAGCAAAAATACCCAGGAACGTTCTAATGCGAAAGTGGGTGAGGAAGCGGACAGAATGGACAGGCAGCACTAGCCGGTACCCCAGTGCCCCTCTAAATGCCCCATGCCCCCCCCCCCTTCCCCAGTCGCGCCTCCCCACGGAGCGCGATATTCCTTCCGGAGTGGTTGTTAACCCTGCAGAGCTGTCTGGGTCCAGCGGCTACAAACGAACTGAACGTGAACCCGACACTTCACCTTTGACGAGCAGTAAGAATCTCACAAAAACGTTGCAACAACACGACGCCATGTCTCGGGTGATAAGCAGAGAAGATTTTATCGCCTGTACAAGGACGTTAGGCATTTCGTCATCTTAACAGTCACTGAGATTTGTATCACATCTTTCTGAGTACTTGTTTCCTCTCTCTAAAAGTGGTGATTGTCACGTTGATAAACTACTTCTTATTTTCACGTGCAACAGAAAACAGAGGTAGCCATTTCACTGCAGTTTTTGTTACAAGTAAATCAACAAATGCGGACAGGAACAGCTCCGAGATAGCTGCGGGTTTTTACGTAATCTCCTTCGTTCAGAGACTGGAGTCGATATAAGGAAGCAAATATTCGAGAATCTGACTTTTAGCGCAGATGCCTACCTTAACTCCATTTAATTTTCAGGATGCCCTCGCCTCGCTTAAGGATGGACATGTTTCTAAGAGCACGGCAGTCAATGAAAAGCGTGCCGAAAACTGATTGACCCCTGCAGCCGCTAGGAAGGTGCGTCAAGAATGCACACTTGAAGGCGTGTGAAATTTTCTGCCTCAGATAACGGAAACGGACCGAAGATTCCAGCGCCCCACAGGCACTGGGAGGAGCGTACACAAAGCGCCAAGAATCCGCACAGCAAGGCGTGTGAAACTAAAGAACTGTGAAAGAAGTCAGCCTGCTTTAAAAAAAAAGGTTGTATGAACATTAAGGAAGTTTGTTATTAATCACGAATGCCAGCAGGTTCTCAAAATGAAGCAGAAATGTGAGACTGCCCAGGCCTCACGCAGAGACTGCTTTTATGAAGAGGTGTCGAGTGGCTGCATTCACGACGACTTAGGAACGCAGGAAAACATCGAAGCAATGCACGACCAGCGCTGGAAAAAGCTTTGACGGTGAAATCGGGAGAAAGACTACGAGGGTCACTCCAAAAGAAATGCACACTATTTTTGTAAAAATATAGTTTCCATTCTGCATGTGTGAAAGTTTTACGGTGTGTAAATACATCCTTCCCGCTTGTTTCAAACTTAGTTCAACCTGTTCCCGTGAGTGGCGCCGTCACAGCATGTCTTGAAGATGGCTGCCACACTTGACGTTCATCAGAAGCAACGTGCTGTCAGAGAATTCCTGTGCTCTGAAAACGAGACAGTGGGAAACATCCACAAGAGCTTGAAAGAGGTGTATGGAGATGCTGCTGTCGATCGCAGTACAGTTAGTCGGTGGGTAAGCAGGTTACGTGATGAAAGTGGGCACGGCAATATTGAGAATTGTCCTCGCAGCGGCAGGCCTCGTACTGCACACACCCCAGACAATGTGCACAGAGTTAACGAATTGGTGACTGCTGACAGACGCATCACAGTGAACGAATTGTCACGCTACGTTGGGATAGGGGAAGGAACTGTTTGCAGAATACTGAAAGTGTTGGCGTTAAAAAAGGTTTGTGCCAGGTGGGTTCCCAGGATGTTGACATTGGCTCACAAAGAAACAAGAAAAACCGTATGCAGCGAACTTTTGGAACAGAACCAAAATGGTGGAGATGAATTTCTTGGAATAATTGTGACAGATGATGAAACATGGTTCCATAATTTTTCACCAGAGACAAAGAGGCAATCAATGGAGTGGTATCATGCAAATTCACCCAAAGAAAAAAAAATTCGAAACCACACCTTCTGTTGTAAAAGTTATGGCTACGGTGTTTTTCGATTCCGAAGGACTCTTCCTTGTGGACATCATGTCAAGTGGAACCACCACAAATTCTGATGCATGTGTGACGACACTGAAGAAACTTCAAGCTCCACTTAGTCGTGTTTGACCACATCGGCAAAAGCAGGATGTTTTGCTGTTGCACGACAATGCACGGCCACATGTCAGTCAAAAAACCATGGAAGCGATCACAAAACTCGGATGGACAACACTGAAACACCCGCTTTACAGTACTGACCTGGCTCCATGTGACTATCATCTCTTTGGGAAACTGAAAGACTATCTTCGTGGAACAAGGTTTGAAGAAGATGACTCCCTTGTGCACGCTGCCAAACAGTGGCTCCAACAGGTTGGTCCAGAATTTTACCGTGCGGGTATACAGGCGCTGGTTCTAAGATGGCGTAAGGCAGTTGAGAGGGATGGAAATTATGTGGTGAAATGAAAATATTGTTCCTCAAGGATGTATCTACACACTGGAAAACTTTCAAACATGTAGAATATAAGATGGATTACAAAATAAGTGTGCATTTCTTTTGGAGTGACTCTCGTAAAATTCCCGAATCACACAAAAGGCCACGCAAGACATAGAATTTCACCCTGCACTGTGAGGCGTGGTCATGAAATGGCGATCACTCATAGGGTGGCGTTGCAAATTTAGTCCGTCCGTGGCTATGTCGAGAGGAGGAAAATGTTCAAGGAGTCGTTGAGCTAGGAGATGGATGAGGAGTAAAGAAGACTTTCGGCGAGACAGCGCGGAAGTGAGAGGAAACCTGCCATCCACTGCCATCATCCGCCTTCCGACACCGTGATGACTCTGCTTCGGGTACAGCAACACACGCGACCTATCAACGAGGAGACCGCTACGGGCCATCGCTGCAAAGGCGCAGCACACCAGCAAAGCTGCCGACTCGCCCCCCACAGCTGCGAGGCTGGACGCTGTCCAGAGGTAACGCCTGCCGCCGTCATCGCTACGCGACGAATAAACCTGAAGAATGATGGTTCGTTCCCCCCTCCTTCCCCTTAATAACTGAGTCGTGTCCAAGACCAGTAAAATCGGCCCTTAGACTTATAATTTCTGTTTTGTGTAAAAGTTGCTGACATTAATGCACTCATTTCGTGTTTTATTCATCTAAACAGTCTGTTCCATTCGCTTATCAATCCCTTAACCTTATAACCTTCTGTGTTTGATTTCAATTAATCTCTGATGGCTTATAATGTTGGGCGATCTCAGTAGTAATTTGCATTCTATGCGATATCACAAAGAATTTATTGATTAACAACATTTTTGGTGCTTGACATGGGGTCGCCTGACATGGGGCCGTCTCATTAGTCATCTACATGTCATTTCGTGTGACATGGGAGAAGTTTTCAGTTGACTATAATGGGGCCTGCAAAAACATATTTTCCTAGAAATCGACAAAAGAATCTTTTATGACTGACGCTTTATAACGATACGTTTACGTAATGTGTATACATAAACATACAGCTATAAATGTCTCCGTTCGTGGTCGCTAATTATAATCTCTTCTCGTAATGAAAATAATTCCTTTGACGTTTTCACATACACGTCGCACAATAAATCTACCGCTATGCAGTATTGCACTTTTACTTTACACTAAAATAACATTACTTTTAACAATAATAGTACGGCGGCAAGACATGCGCGCCCGACACAAGTTACAAGAGACAAGAGAAGAAAAAAATGAGTAACTGTTAATCGAGAATATTTCGTACATCAAAATAATGTGTAAAAGTGTTCTTCTTTTGTCCGTTTTTCGCGCCGCGTTTTTCAAATTCAGTAACTCACTGCATCTCTGACGGCGCTTCGACAATAAACAAATTACGTCACAGGTCGTTCACCTTTTACATTCTCGCAACATTATTTGCTAACTGTAGCTGTTGAAATGTTTACGTAATGTGTATACATAAACATACAGTTATAGCTTATGCACCTGTGATGCAAATGCTGTTCAACGAAAGTGATACTGGTGTAGCGAACAAGGAATATGTCTGGGAAGTAGAGAATAAATGTTAGACTCCGAAGTGCATTTTGCAGTTTCTTTTTTTTTGTTTAGAAATTGGTAGGAATGGGAGGGTTAATAAGGCGAGTAAACGAGTAATGAATAATAACAAAGTGAGCCGTGCGTGGTTCGTTCTCGTGCCATATCTCAGTTGACATCCTGTTTTTACTGTACTACCACCTTGTTATGTTAATTTCAAGTACTGGTGTCACTGAATTGCTGCCTTGCCTGCCCGTGAGCGGCATCAGCGGCGGTTATCGACATAAGCCCTGGCGTATTATCTTTGCTGACTGCTATTACTTCCCGGTTGTCGCGTGTTGGGAGTTAGTTCGATCTGCCAGTGAGTTGGGAGGCCCTAGCAGTGCAGTTCGGACGCGGCAGAAGTTCAGTCGGGGCGCGGCTGCAATGAGGTCCGGACAGCCATGACTCGCCCGACGGTTGCCGATACATACCACCTGAGTGCGGCCACCTTGGTTGGTCGTCGTTCGGTCGTCTTGTCGGACGACGTGTATGTTGGCCGGCGATCGCTTATGGGTTGCCTGTGTGTGCCGACTCTTGATTCATCCCTGATATTGCCGTTAGTATTGTCTAGTCCGTGCAAGTGTTCGTGAAACTGTGTGTAGCTTGTGATGTCGACTGCTCAGTTATTTTAGTACTGTCTCCGTGCTGATGTGCGGTAGTCGGTCGGTTTGTGTGGATCAGCCAGGAAATCTCCGCACGACACATTGGGCCGGGCCCGCTGGCGGTGTCTACGCAGTGACGGAGAATGTGGGAGCTATTCCGATTGCTACGAGGTTCGTGGCTCACCGACCCAGGACATCAAAGTTGAGTGGTGATTTAATTACCAAAGCCAGACTGTTCACGTTGTGCCGTTGGTTTTCATGGTTTGCTGTTGGGGGTATTCCGGTGAGCAACAGCGAGTGTTCGAGTTGGCGAAAGTTTGGCCACCATCCGGTGGAGTTTAACTGTATTTTGGTTATTTGAAGTCCAAGTGCTCCAGCGGAATTTTCTGCCTTGTGGCCGTTAGCGTTCCGTGTACCTGCCCTGCCCTGGCCGCCGACGTAAAATTCAGGCAGTGTCCTTTCCTCATCGTGTTGTCGCTGTCCAACACGTGTGTGTAGTTTTGACAGCTTATGCATACTTGATTGTGGGCGGCTACGCCTTTTACGTTTTGGCTTCGGAGTTCCTTGTGTACCGGTCGGTGTATCCGTTGACTGTCTTTTGGTTGGGTTGCCGACGGGTTGCCGACTACCTGTCTCCCCTAAGCGAACGTTAATATTTCAAGTGCAGACCGACCCCCGGAGACTACTGAGCGCCGCTGGCTGTACTGTCTTTTCTTATTGGTGTTTGATTGTGTATTTTTATGGCTCATAGCCGATGGTTTGAATTTGTATGCTTTTAGTTGGGTTTTAAATAATGAGTCTTCAACCGCTTTAAAATTGTTAGTTCCTTACTTGTCAAGTCTTGCATTGTTTGGGCCTTCAGCCTCATTTAATATATCAAAGCTTTATCAAATATATATATATATATATATATATATATATATATATATATATATATATATATATATATTTGATAAAGTTTTGGGCCTTCTGCCTTTTGAAAATATATTGTAGTTGTCTTTTTCAATAATGGGCCTTCAGCCGCTCTACAATTTAAATTCCTAACTTGTTAAATCTTAGATTGTTTGGGCCTTCAGCCCGTGTAAAATATTGTTTAAAGATAAAGATTTCTGCCTACTAAAATTATTTTAGTTGTTTTAAGTCATCGGCCTTCAGTCGTTTTTAAATTAAAGTTCTTGTCTTTCAAGTATCAGACTGAGTGGGGCCTTCAGCCTAATTGAAGATAAGGCCTTCTGCCTCTTTTTTTTGTAATTAATTTTAACTCCAGTCTTAAATCATGGGCCTTCAGCCGTCTTTAAATTAAACTTGTTTGCTTTTCAAGTGTTAGATTTGTTGGGCCTTCAGCCAAGTTATAGAACTTACTTACGTGAGTCCTTCTGCCTTCTAAATATGCTCTTTTGAGTCTGAATTTTAAGTTAATGGCTTTCAGCCGTTTTTAAAGTAAAGTGGTTGTGCCCTTAAGGCATGAGATAGTGTGGCCTATTCAGCCGATAACTAAGTTCAAAAAATTTTGCTGTATCGTTTGGACAACTAAATAAAGTTGTATGTGTTAGAGTGAAACTGACAGCCCCCTTTTGACCCCTTTCCACAATTCCAACTACCTGTCCTGTCCCGCGGATTTAAGCAGGGCGTTTCACAAGGTAGGTGAATAAGTTTCTAAAACTATTTGGATTACTAGAGAATTAGAAACTGAAACCTGGTCGCCTTACAATGGCTTTATCATTCAGTATTATATACTGTCAGTTTCCATCAAACTAGACGACTGGTATCTGATATATAATATTCTGCCGCGCAGAATGGCCGAGCGGTTTGACGCGCCATGCACGGACTGCGCGGCTCCGCCCGCCGGAGGGTCGAGTCCTCCCTCGGGCAAAGGTGTGTGTGTGTGTGTGTTTGTGTTTTCTCAGCTCATTATATTTCTTATACCTGAGACACGTGAACCTCCCTCCAATATTCCAACAAAGGCTTAATCAGTCCTATCAAACAACTAAATATTATATGCGGAGACAGGAAAACAAGGGAACAACTGAAATAGCGCATCACTTCACTGAAATTTGCACTTATTGTAACACTTGATAACACACCAAAAAATGTTGCGTGTTACACTTGACAGATAATAGCTCTACAACAATAATAAACACCTGATTCAGTTTTCTGCACTTAAGTTAAAGTTCAACAGGCGAACACAATTGAAGTTCTCCCATAAATATAAATATGCGCGTAGGCGCATTAAAGAACTGGTTATGAAACAGTCACTTATAACATCAAGGCAGGCACACTCCATTTAAAGGGAAACTAATTAGCAAGTTTACACATTGACTAGAACAATTAGGTGAATAACAGGAAAGTGCACCGTCCATAACACCTCCAATAAGTTCCTTTCTTTACAATATGGCACTATGTACAGCTCAATAGTAATTAAAAATACATTTAGGTTCCACCGATATATATATATATATATGTGTGTGTGTGTGTGTGTGTGTGTGTGTGTGTGTGTGTGTGTGTGTGTGTGCGCGCATAAGCACGATTAACAACTGGTGGAAAAACACTAAATGTGAAATTGACCAATCTATACTCGGAGTAGCCGCAATCCATCTAAACACCCTAAAAATGGCAACTTAATAGTTACCTAGAGTAACAAAATTAAGAATAGCATGCTTATAGATTGACTAGAATAAATAACACATACATGGCCTCTGACGGCTGAGAAACTGTGTTGGGCTATTGAGCAGTGATTAATTTTAGCCACAACATACGCTAATCAGGTTAGCGGCGTATTTAAAGATAAGCGTCGAGCAAGAACCCTGGCCAGAAGGTAATGGAACCAGTACTAATTTGCAACTAACTACAGCATTGAAATCAACTGATGACAGGTTGACCGTTACCGATGTAGAGTACGATGGACAGTCAATAGGCTGAACACTCAGCTGAAACCTTAGTATAATGCTGAGGGGCGAAACGCCTAGCCCAAAGGATGTTCAGGGCAAACACCTAGTCTGAGAACACAACAACCATGTAACAACAGGATGATATTGCAGCTAGCAGTACAAATGCCAGAGCCCGAATATAGCCTTAACCAAAGGCAGGACTAAAGCACACTAGTTTCTCCCTCAATTAAAGTTTCCAAAAAAATCAAAACTAGCAGGATTCCCTTACAAGGCAGACGTGCCAACACTTCTGTTCATACGCCAGAATCAACTAGCGCAACATAAATCATTGACACATTTCAGATAATATTTTAAAATATCACACTTAAATACCTTTGTTTACCACAAGCCTTAATTAGTTAACAGGTTAGGCTCTGTTATTGATGCCACCCAAATGAGGTAGCAAGTTAAGGTCTACAGTTCTACAAACTGCCTATTGGCTTCTGTCTCGGGTTCTTCGGCCGACGTTCATCTAATGATTTTTCTGACGTTTCGCCAGCACGAGTGGCTGGCATTGTCAAAGCTTCACCCTCCATTGCCAGTGAAGCTTTGACAATGCCAGCCACTCGTGCTGGCGAAACGTCAGAAAAATCATTAGATGAACGTCGGCCGAAGAACCCGAGACAGAAGCCAATAGGCAGTTTGTCAACAAGTGGCCACGAAAGCCTTAACAATTTTCTACAGTTCTACTTTGCCATTTAACACGTGTCGTGACGAGGAAAGAAAGGATCCAGCTAATTAATTGAAAGCCACTACTTGGATTTAATATTTGACGATGCGCGTAAAATCAACAGACAAAGGTGAGAGTCAAGTTTACACTCCCAAGCAGCACACGCAGAACACGAGCATAAGGTGAGCATTAAATAAACTGCTCCTTGTTCAATCATTTACACACCGACGAAACAAATAATCTTCGCCGAATTATTGCAGACGCCGGAATCCCCAGTTGCTTGGAAATGACGCAAATAATGGTCAAAACGTCTTACTTTAAGTCAGATGACGTCCATAGGATAGGAGTTTCAATGGACAACCAGGCCTCATCCCCTGGGATCTACCTGCGACCAAGACAGTAACATTGGCTGCTATCACGCGTTTAACGAGGCGTCACACCTGACACGAGTCACGCCAAACCATCAACAAAACGGCGTGGCCTCCTGTACACTCCCAGACGTCCGCAATCAGAGTTCCACCTCCGGGCCGACTCTCTCCCGCAAACACGGCAGCCAGCCGGCCGCAGCAAGGCCACAGCGCCCTCTGGCTAGGGTAAGAAAACAGCAGAGCGCGAAGCGGGAATTTCAAAAGCAACGCGCTACAGACAAGAAGGAAAGACAGAGAACCAACCGTGACATTTCGTCACGGTTCAATACCTAAATTGCTTTTGATACAAGTCACGCATCGGATTACATTGCCTGAAAAATCGGTGCTGAAAACTGATCGTGAATTACGCTTTGAATCGTTGTTGCATCGTCACGGTTACTGCTGTACTTCCAGAAGCAGATTGCAAATTTAAAGCCTCGAAACAAATTTTTCATCTTAACGATAAAAATACACATCACATGGCCGGCACACAGGTGTGCAGTTTGATGGTATTGTTTTTACCGTGCAAGTCTATTGAACCTCCTCATCTACAAACGTGCTACCATACACGACGGCATTAGTTCGTCCACCCCTGGAATCCAATATCAGACAAAACTTTTTATTAGCAACTTATGGTTTCAAATTTTTTTGAGATTTTTTAAATTGAGATTGTCAGTTTCACGGATTCGGAACAAGTGACGTAAACATTTTTTAACGAGTCGGTTAATCGGTTATCGTTTTATATATCTCGGGGACCAAATTGTCATCGGTATCTTATAAGCAGAGGGAAATCATAGGCAAAAATTTTCCAGAGGCTGTGATGAAATATTGCCCCATGTACGAATGCGTTACTTTATGATTACTGCCAACTGTGGAAAGTGTTCGTTGTTCCTCCTGTACGCGATAACGTGGTCGTCTTCGCAGGAATCCTACTCGGAAATGTTTTCCTACAAAAAGGCTTACAATTGTACATCATTACTAATCCAGCCATTTGAGAAATTGATTGGTGTACCTTGATATTACTTCTTAGTGATTTACTTATCTTGTTAACGCTCTTATTCTTAGCAATGTGGAAGTGAAAAAAAATCAAATGGTGTAAATCTGCGTAATGCATCTGCGAATCAGACACAGATTCGGTGCTCTCCGTCCAGATGCTTTGGTCGCTACACTAGCGGCTCTTTCGTTGAACGATGTTTGCCTTTTAGGTACATAGGCGACAGACGAAAAAGTTTGTTTCTTTGATTTCTAGGAAAATATGCGTTTGTGTGGCACATATATGATGACGAAAAATGCTCAAATTATCTATTGACACCTTCAGTGTTGGGTCGATTGCGTGTGATGAACTTCAGGGGCAGTTTTCTCGAACACGGAGGAGTGTTGTGCCAAAATATCATACAGACTTTTATTTTATGATGTATGTACGCAGACTGAAGCGAGGAATGAAAATTTGTATTATGGCTGGGATTCGAAGCCAGGTCTCCTGCCCACTAGGCGGATGCTCTAACCACTACGTCACCCTAGCACAGTGGCTTTGCACATGTGCGCAGTTTATCCTAGCCCGCCTCTCTCCTCAATCCAAATTCCGATTCACGCCTCAGCTCACTTAGTATTCTCCCTAAATTCTAACAGCGCTGCAAAGATCTCCATTTGCATTTGTATAGCACCTCAGCGTCGATCGAAACAGGAGATCCTGACTAGAACCCAGTCAAATGAAACCATACGGTTCCAGAGATCTTTACGCTGAGGCGTGAATGAGAATTTCAGTTGAGGAGGGAGGGGTGCGAGGATAATCCGCGCACTTGTGCAAAGCCACTGTACTAGGCTGACGTATTCGTTAGTCCGTCATCTGCCTAGTGCGCAGGAGACGTGGGTTCGAATCCCAGCCGTGACACAAATTTTCATTCGTCGCTTCAGTCTGCATGTATATACATCATAGATCTTTGAGACTTGAAAAAGTCTCTAGATCCATACACTTCAATTTTAGGTTGGACACAAACGACTTGTCAAATATGAGCCGAATCGGTTGGCCGTGTCTGAGGCTTTCTCCTTGTATGTAGGAAGGAGTAACGCCATCTGCTTTGTAACGTGCCAGGACATGGGCACTTACACGTTAGCTTACCAACATTAGTATTAATAATAAAGGGACTGGCAAGGGCATCAGATAATGACTCTATTAAATTATGATAAATATGAGGCACTCTCGAGCAGTCTTCCCTACATGTCTGCATGATTAAATCACTAACTTAAATCGTTGGTGCAAAGTGCCAATAGCAGATTCATGGTCTTATGATGACAAAATTTTTGCATTTTATGCTGCATATTTTTATGTCAAAAGACTTTACAGCTGGGTGGTGTTAAAGTACTTTCAAGTGTCCAGTTTTGTGTGACTTTCTCCAGAAAATGTTGTACCTTTCGATATCGAAAACATGGAAATATGGAATTCCAATATACATTACATTTAAAAGTGGCTTTCTAATATTCTGACAATATCCACGATTATAGCTTACATTTGTCCTTATGCCCAGAAAACATATCACCATCATCATATAGTAAGAAAGGAGAAATCTGAATCAAAGTTTGCAACATAAACTGGTTTCAGAAAAGATCAACGAATTTTATCATTTAACCAGGATAAAACCATGCGTTGAAATTAATGCACGAAATTGAATGAGCAACAGCAGCGAGAAGATTATTTTCAAATTAATGAACAATAGTGTGCTTGAAAAAATAATGCAAAATATGATAAATAAGGCTAGCGATATCCTGGCAAGTCAGATATGCAGGAGCTGTATTAATTGCCAAACCACATTTTCAAAAGAGTGTCGGTTGCCAAACTAGGAAGCATATTTTTCGCTAAATCGGAAACTTCCGTAATTCATTACAATAACTGAATTTTTCGTCACTCCTTGGCAGAATACGATAATAATATTAAAAAGTAGAACACTTCACATATGCTCATGCACGTGTGCTCTTGCATATGTGTGTGCGCAGCAGTTTACAGAATTCAGGTGAAGATGCTTGCATATTTTTAAATGTGTGTGTGTGTGTGTGTATGCGTGTGGGTGTATGTGTTTGACGCTGCCAGTTTACGGAATTCAGAGGCAAATAGATTTGAAAATGGCACCTATATTCGAATGAAACTTCAGTATCTTTTTGGCATGAAAATTGTATGTCTTTGAACATGACGCCATTTCAAGCAGTTCAAAGACAAATATCTTTGAACATAACAACATTTTCATATAGTTCAAGTGAAGATTGCGTAATCTGACAGCTACATTATGATTGGCATCATCGTTTTAATACTACACTGTTATTGGCTGGAGAGGGAAGACCCAGGACGAGAGTGAGGGGTGCAGAGTGCAACTGGGTTAGTTCTGCCACCCGGGTTTCTTAAAAATTTCCTGTCACCGCCATCGTCTTGTATATTTTAAATTTTACACAACCGCTAACTTGCATTTTTAAATTTTTCTGACAGTGTCACTCTGGATTTTTTGGTGGCTACAGTATCGACTATCGATGCACACATGAACTATGTGGCAGGTAGAGCTTTGTTATACTATTATCAAGAGTTGTGATCTCATTGCATTTATGAGAATTCTTTACAGGGCCATTAATTTGGCGGGAAACGCGTACGTTTCATATGTATTCATTACCAGCGATGGCGAGGCATGACAGAATCTCTGACCAGAGAGTTATTTATCGTTGCTAGTCTGCGCTTGACCGCGCGAGAGTGTGCAGTTGCGAGTTGTACTCTGTCTGTAGTAGCAGTCTGGAGCAGTTGCGTGTACCGAGTCGGCAGGAGCAGTTGCGAGTTGTACTCTGTCTGTAGTAGTCAGTCGGAAGTTGTGTGTAGCGAGTCGGCATGCGTCCGCGGTGTGCTCTGCCCACGAGTCTGGTCAGGAATGTGGTGGATGATATGTATATTATTGTAGAAGGTAATTAAGCAGCATTGCGCTCAGCTAATAATGTATGGTAATTGTAATTAATTTGTTCAAAAAATTCCCCAATAATAATTTTTCTATAAAGTAAATTTTTTAAAGAAAAGTAATCATTTCAATTTAAAGAATTTTTCCACTCTTTTGAAGAGAAAGCATTCATTTCAATTTAAAGAATGTTTCCTATGCATTTCCTCCAAGAATCAAAATTAAATATACGCCAGCATTGCACAGAGCTGTGCCGAAAAATACGAGCAGATATAGATGCAGTGTTACAGAGGTAAGAATTTATCAGATTTAATTATTTCACAGGGCCGTAGGTCAGCGCTGCTGTCCTTATAAAATTTATCAGGTTTAATTATTTGTGTTAATATGTTACATACAGTTCATGGTTCATTATATAATTAATATTATTGTGGGCTTAATGAGTAATCTTCATTAGTTAATGTTTGTGGGGAGTTTACATTTGGGCCATTATTATTCTTTAATTTTGCAAGGAGGTTACGCTTGGCTCATTTTTATTATTCACTTTTGTGGGAAGACAACATTTCGCTTAACATTGACTTTCATATTCTTGCTGGGAGGTTACAATTTCACTAATATTGACTTTTAAAATTTTTGTGGGGAAGTTACAGTATCTTTGAAATATCTGATTCTCAAATAATTCTCAGCTAGAGTAATTCTCGATCTCTGTGGTGCGTCCTTCACATTATTAATACATACATCGATTTTTTGTCGTTATGGTCACGTTTTTGAATATGCACTTTTGAAACGCTTCGCAAATGTAAGCACACCGATACTTCAATCTAATTTAATCTCCTAATTGACAAATATTCAAGCAATTATAGGTGATTAAATTGGTTACAGCAATCATAAATTTCAGGCATTTCTCTGAAAACGATGCACTGACCTCCTTCAGTAATAATTTTATACAAAGCCTAACAGTCTGAGATTGATTTTTAAATTTCCTACTTTCACTGCTAACAATGCTTGTTCTCGCGGAAGAGAGAAAAAAGATAAAAAAAGGCTGTTGATGAGATTGTCCTTTTGCCGGAATTTTTATTAAATCGACGAGTGCCCCAGGTTCTTTATAACAAACTGGTAACGGTAATAATCTATACTGGTGATTATTAAAGATGTCAAAACCAAAAACCGGCTTCTTATAATTCACGAGGACGGAGCTATAAAAATTATTTACAGTGAGTAGATGTGCCCTCCAGATTCAGTAAGGCTTGAGACGAGATGTTTTTTTTTCTACAATTTTGATTAGCATTTTTACGTTTTTGAGTAAACCATTATACTACAAGAGAGAAAAATATAGCTGTCATGACGAGATGTGAGAAGCTAATGATCTTCACTCCAATCCTAAGTATTTACTAATACAGTAATAAGCATGGATAGCGACATTTTGAGACCGTGGCTGTGTACATAATATAGGCTGATTCTTTCAAAGAAAGAAACAGAAACCAGCCACTATTAATAATGCTATTTCTTTAAGTAAATACCGCCGTAACCGGTTTCGAGATGGCTGTTCACAAGATGAACATTTAGATGTTTTTCTCATAGAAAAATATGGAGCTGAGTCATAGCTGTCAGATCCTACATGGCTATCAAAGTTGTCATTTTTGGCTGACACCACAATCTCATGAATGAACTGAACTTGAAACTTTAGAGAAAGAATAACCTCGTTTGTGATCCCTACCGATTAATCAAAGGACTTGAGAGAAAGCTGACATTGTAGTACAACACGAAGGAGAAAAAGTTACCCATTTTCACTGCTTTAAAGAGTTTTGTGCTATCACCCCGATGATGTCAACCTTCATTTTCCCCAAAAAATTATTTGTGGCTTGGAGAAGCACTTTTTGGGGAGGCTGTCACATCTCAACAGAAATGAGAATGATATTCTTCTGTTATAGAATCCGTTTGATTGTTGATGTGTCGACAGAAGTGCCGACACAGTGTGGTTTGAGGAGACCGAAATGCACGCTATAAGCTCACGCAGGATGGCGTGAGGTCTGAAACACGATACGTAATGAATGCTATAAAGAAAAGTACGTAGCTCCTGGAATACTTAACTTTAATCCATCATTTGTATACATCGTTCTTGATGAGACATGCTTCATACGATAACTATCAATTGCTATGGCGCCTTGCTAGGTCGTAGCCATTGACTTAGCTGAAGGCTATTCTATCTGCTCTGCAAATGAGCGAGGCTTCGTCAGTGTGCATCGCTAGCTAAGTCGTCCGTACAACTGGGGCGAGTGCTAGTCCGTCTATCGAGACCTACCGTGTGGTGGCGCTCGGTCTGCGATCACTGACAGTGGCGACACGCGGGTCCGACATGTACTAATGGACCGCGGCCGATTTAAAGCTACCACCTAGCAAGTGTGGTGTCTGGCGGTGACACCACAATTGTAACTTTGATTTGCAAGCAAACGAACTGTCGAAAGAGAAGGAAAACTTGTCGAATTTTACTGTTGCATTGTATTGTATTGTATGTTAACCGTGGACCTAGAAACGACGGAGAGGCTCCGTCCCCGCCGCAGCCGCAATGGTCCACAACTCAACGACGCCTACCGGAGTCCACTTCACCCCTCCGCCGCCCCACACCGAATCCAGGGTTATTGTGCGGTTCGGCCCCCGGTGCACCCCCAGGGAACGTCTCACACCAGACGAGTGTAACCCCTATGTTTGCGTGGTAGAGTAATCGTGGTGTACGCGTACGTGGAGAACTTGTTTGCGCAGCAATCGCCGACATAGCGTAACTGAGGCGGAATAAAGGGAACCAGCCCGCATTCGCCAAGGCAGATGGAAAACCGCCTAAAAACCATCCACAGACTGGCCGGTTCACCGAACCTCGACACAAATCCGCTGGGCAGAATCGTGCCGGGGACCAGGCGCTCCTTCCCGCCCGGAAAGCCGTGCGTTAGACCGCACGGCCAACCGGGCGGGCTTACTGTTGCATACTTGATGTGTTTCTGAAGCTGAAGAAATTTACTGCTGGTATGTATCAGCGTTTGGAAGAACTTGTATTTGCGAACAAACATTTTCAGAAACGCAGTATGTTAAGTCAGCACATCGAAAGAGAAGGCTGATGAACATTTGACAGCAGTCCTCCTTATTGGTATCAACAATATCAACTCAAACATGGCTGATATCTTGAAAGCCAAACGCTAGTTTCACAGATCTCACTAACGTTTTTGCTGCTTTGTTTGTGATATTCGGATATTTGCACAGTAAGTATGGTGTAACTCTCTTTTTGCTAACGTCGCCTTCTTTGATAACTTGTTAGTAAATAAATATCTTCGTTGTCCCTGTTTTTCTTTGTGCATTGCTTGGCACTCACCCCTAATTAAGACGGAATGCTGCACTTAGTTTTTCGTCTTTTTTCCCAGAGCTTTCGTTCCGGTTTGCAAGTATTATAAAGAACGTCGATGCCGCTTGTCATTTGGTCAGTTATCTTCTCCACTGTCAAAAAAGTTTGACAATCTCTGATTTACGAGACAGTGTCTTGTACCACTACGATGTATTATTCACAGAATGATAACCTTGTGTTATGCATGTTGAAAGGTGGCTACACTGACCCACAGCGCCAGAGATCGCGCTAGAGAGTATTGTTCCGCCGCCTCCACTGGCAGTGATTATTGAGAACTCGTAGTGGGCAGTGCTTTGGGAGAACTCGTGGTAGTCAGTGCTGAGATGTCGTAGTGAGGAGTGTTTGTTGAGATGAGCTAGTAGGCAGTGCTTGCTGAGATGTGATACTGAAAAGTTCTTGTTGAGATGTGATAGTAGCGAGTCGGTGTGGAGAGATTGTAATGTCTAGAGTGCTTTTCATCAATATAAATTAAGGTAACAAACTACTTTTCTTTTCTTTCTCATTATTTCAATGTCCTGAATAATGCGTCATTACAGGTTCAGTCAACAAAGCATCTGGCTTGTGTTCTTGTATTAGAGTGTAATTCTGGTTTTCTTGAGTAATTATGGTATTTCTATTTTCTTTAATTAATTCAGTATAAATGATATTTAAAATTTCTTGTGTTGTTGAAGAAGAACCGTGCCAGATGCGTACGTTGAGTCATACTTCCACACACAGAACAGTTACACTTGTGCTTTGGTTTCGTAGGTTTTATAGTTGCTGGGGACTTAATTAATTAATTGTGTTAATGAAAATTTCCATTTCATTCTTTGTTGTTGTTCTTTGCAGTCAGATAGCGTAATAATACTAGTCAGGGCCAACCGTTACGAGACTTCGTAACCGAACAGACAGCTACTGAATCAAAAAATTAAAATTATTTCATCATATTTTAATTAAGTCCCCATGCACGTGGCGACCGCTGCTTCGGATCGTCCCTTGGAATCTTCTGATTGTAAAAATAGTAGACAGTAGTATTGTTGTAGTAATTTGTAGTTTAGCAATTGTAGTCTATTTTGCATGTGTAGATTTGGTAATTGTCATTCTTCTAATGGTATTTTTTTTTTTTTGCAAAATTTCATTTCTGTTGTCTTGTCTATGGGTTTGACAATTAGTGCAATTATTTCAATTGTTCGATTAATCGTGTTTGAGGGAAACATTTCGTGTGAATGGTATTGTTGGAGATAAAGTGTTATTGTGTGTAATTTCATATAGTGACGAGTTTTGTATGTTTTGTAAATGATTACGCGGTCGATGAAAAAGGCAAAAATGATGGACAGTGAGAATGACGAAATTGTTGACCTGGCGAACTCGCCAACACAGGACAACAGTATGATGAATAATGGAGTGGAAAACAATTTAATAAGTCGGGAAAATAGTCCGGAAACATTTCAAAATTTTTCTCAATCAGGAAATTCACAGAATACGAGATTAACGATAGAAGAGCCTGAAATACACTCCTGGAAATGGAAAAAAGAACACATTGACACCGGTGTGTCAGACCCACCATACTTGCTCCGGACACTGCGAGAGGGCTGTACAAGCAATGATCACACGCATGGCACAGCGGAAACACCAGGAACCGCGGAATTGGCCGTCGAATGGCGCTAGCTGCGCAGCATTTGTGCACCGCCGCCATCAGTGTCAGCCAGTTTGCCGTGGCATACGGAGCTCCATCGCAGTCTTTAACACTGGTAGCATGCCGCGACAGCGTGGACGTGAACCGTATGTGCAGTTGACGGACTTTGAGCGAGGGCGTATAGTGGGCATGCGGGAGGCCGGGTGGACGTACCGCCGAATTGCTCAACACGTGGGGCGTGAGGTCTCCACAGTACATCGATGTTGTCGCCAGTGGTCGGCGGAAGGTGCACGTGCCCGTCGACCTGGGACCGGACCGCAGCGACGCACGGATGCACGCCAAGACCGTAGGTTCCTACGCAGTGCCGTAGGGGACCGCACCGCCACTTCCCAGCAAATTAGGGACACTGTTGCTCCTGGGGTATCGGCGAGGACCATTCGCAACCGTCTCCATGAAGCTGGGCTACGGTCCCGCACACCGTTAGGCCGTCTTCCGCTCACGCCCCAACATCGTGCAGCCCGCCTCCAGTGGTGTCGCGACAGGCGTGAATGGAGGGACGAATGGAGACGTGTCGTCTTCAGCGATGAGAGTCGCTTCTGCCTTGGTGCCAATGATGGTCGTATGTGTGTTTGGCGCCGTGCAGGTGAGCGCCACAATCAGGACTGCATACGACCGAGGCACACAGGGCCAACACCCGGCATCATGGTGTGGGGAGCGATCTCCTACACTGGCCGTACACCACTGGTGATCGTCGAGGGGACACTGAATAGTGCACGGTACATCCAAACCGTCATCGAACCCATCGTTCTACCATTCCCAGACCGGCAAGGGAACTTGCTGTTCCAACAGGACAACGCACGTCCGCATGTATCCCGTGCCACCCAACGTGCTCTAGAAGGTGTAAGTCAACTACCCTGGCCAGCAAGATCTCCGGATCTGTCCCCCATTGAGCATGTTTGGGACTGGATGAAGCGTCGTCTCATGCGGTCTGCACGTCCAGCACGAACGCTGGTCCAACTGAGGCGCCAGGTGGAAATGGCATGGCAAGCCGTTCCACAGGACTACATCCAGCATCTCTACGATCGTCTCCATGGGAGAATAGCAGCCTGCATTGCTGCGAAAGGTGGATATACACTGTACTAGTGCCGACATTGTGCATGCTCTGTTGCCTGTGTCTATGTGCCTGTGGTTCTGTCAGTGTGATCATGTGATGTATCTGACCCCAGGAATGTGGGAATAAAGTTTCCCCTTCCTGGGACAATGAATTCACGGTGTTCTTATTTCAATTTCCAGGAGTGTAGTATCGAACACAGATAGCTTTACAGCTATGACGAAGGAAACTGGTTTTGCGGGAAATGTTAGGGGCGAAAGGAGTTTCGAATCAGTTACTATGGAGCAGTTGATGAGTGCTATATTAAAAATGGAAACACGGTTTGGATCTGAATTAAAAACACAGAGGGGAACAATGGAATCACTGGGATCACAAATAGGAACAATTAAAACAGAGATGGGAACTTTACGATCTGAATTAAAAACTGATATGGGAACAATGGAAACACGGTTTGGATCTGAATTAAAAACACAGATGGGAACAATGGAAACACGGTTAGACTCACGAATAGGGACATGTTTCAAAAACATGAAAGATGAATTAAAGAAAGAAATCAGAGAAGAAGTACAACCGATTTTGAATGCTCACAATAATAGATTAGTTGCAGTAGAGATTAGACAAAGGGAACAGGATAGAGAACAGGAGGAAAGAGATCGCGTGATAGTACAAAAATTTTCAGAGTTAAATTTACAACGTGCACATGATAAGGAAGAAATATTTGAGAGAATCGAGGAATCCGTACCAAATGACAGAATAAATAATCTAACACAACAGTATGAACAGTTAACTACCAAATGTGTCAATACTGAAACCCGAGTCGCGACACTTACGGAAGACGTAAGTAAACAGAAAGAAAAAATAGGTGACTTATCGGAAAGAGTTGAGGAGATTTCAGATCAATTGACAAGTCTTAGTTTAAATGGGGATAGAGATTCAGCTCCATTACCATTTGCAGAAACCGAAGAGTACCAGAACATAAGTAAGCATGTTGAAAATCAGGGAAAATTTAATGAACGCGTTAAAAGGGAAGTTGAGGCATTACGAAAGCAAGTCAAACAAATTGAAGGCGAAATCGTAGGAAAGGACAGCAAAAGAAATTTGGAATCACAGTTAGCGGAGGGGTTTGAAGAAAATAATTTGTTTCATTTACGGGATGCAACAAGGGAGCGCCAGGCGCGCGAACTTGACAATAATCAACATTGGGACTGGGACAGACGCAGTAGGTCTTTGTCGCCACGAGGCGAAAACTTTGACTATAAACACTTTTTGACTGTTCGGAAATTTAAGATCTTCCGCAATTCTAAGAATGACATACATCCATGTGCATGGTTAGATCAATTTATGTATGCACTCCCACCAAATTGGCCACTAAGTCACAAACTGGAATTTATGTGTGGATATTTAGAAAACGAACCGGCAACGCGGATGCGCGCACTCATTAGAGACTGTAATAATCTGAATGATTTTTATCATGCATTTCTATCGGCATATTGGTCCGAAAACACGCAAGACAGAGTCAAACACAGTCTTATTATGCAGCGTAATTTCAAACAGTCTGAGTTCCGCACGCCAGCGGAATATTTTGAAGACATGATTCGAAAGAATCAGTTCCTTTCCAACCCTTATAGCCCGACTGAATTAATTCGCATTTGTTTAACTAAGCTGGCACAATCCATAAGACAAATTGCTTTAGCCGGAAGATGTAAAGACGACATTGAGACTTTTAAGACTTTGTTACAAGAACTTGAGTATGACAACGACGACGGGACTTCTTGTAACTTTTTCAGTAACAGTAATTACGATAGATTTTCGGAGAACAGGGATAGTGATCGGAACGGGCGTTATATGGGTAATTTTGAGAATGACAGACGTAACAGACAGGACAATAGATACCAGCCTTATGACAATAACAGACGTTCTAACAGAAATTACACAGACAATTATAATAACGGTAATTCTTACCGGAATGATCAATCATACGGAAACAGTAAGCGGTATCATCAAGACAGAAATTATCCATACAATAATAGAAATTCTTACTACAGAAATGACCAGGGTAGTAGATACAACAATAATTACAGAAGTGACAGTCGAAATTATACAAGAAGTAGTTATGCAAACAGACAGGAAAACAGAAATTTTAATAACAGACACAACCAAGAATTTGCATCTAACAGACGGGAAGGACCTAATTGGCATCCTCCGCGTGACAGAAATTCAGAGAGACAAGTGGAAATAGTAGAAATTGATCCGCGAAATGTCGGGAATAATCAAAGACGTGACGCAAACAATCGACAATGACTAGCAGCTTCGGCTTCTGGCAGCAATATAGACGGGTCAGAAAGTAATGACACTACAACTTTACACTACGTACGCCTGGAAGATATGAGAGACATTTTGCTAGGCGAAAAGGAGAATAATGTAGACGCATTTTTACATCCTGTTATTGAACTATGTCTGGGTAAGAATAAGTTCACTGCAGTTCTAGATTCTGGGAACCCATTGAACGTCATTAGTGAATCAGTTTTTCGTATATGTGAAAGAACTATTGCCTGTCCTGTGTTACCTATTTCTAAAACTACAATTCGAGGAGCGATTTCTGGAAAAGGTGTGGAAGTTAAACAACAGACCAACCTAAATTTCATTTGTCAAGGATACGAATTGTCTGCTAATTTTATTATTGTTCCATTACTCAGTACACAGATTATATTAGGTATGGAGTTTCTTAACACACATAAGGCAATTTTGAACTTTAAAGAAGGAAGTGTGAATTTGACTGTTGCCGGAATGCCGAAATGTCTGAAATTTTTCGAGTGTTTAGCAAGATCTGAATCAGATACAAAATGTTTAAGGTTTCTTACTTCTGAAGTTTTCGTTGAGCATTATGACGACAGTGTGTTTATTCATGACAATGACAATAGATACAGAGACGCGATGGAGGATATAATTAGTAGCGAAGAATTAATTAATGAAAAGGTTAAAAAAGCTGAAGTGCCAGCTGACATTGCAAGAGAAGAGCTGCACCATATTTTGACTTCACATGCTACAGTGTTTAGTCATCACACAGGAACTATACAAGGCTTACAATATTTATTTAAAGTAAAAGAACACACACCATTTCGCGGGAAAACGTACGCTATTCCTTTGGCTTACAGAGACAAGGTTAAGAATGAACTTCAATACATGTTAGATCAGGGCATTATTGAGCCAGCAGTCAGCCCTTATACCTGCCCATTACACGTTGTTCTTAAAAAGGATGGGTCAATTCGTTTGGTTCTGGATTCCAGACAGATAAATAATATTATTATTCCTGAAACTGACCGTCCACAAAATTTAGATGAACTTCTTCAACATTTCCATGGAATTAAAGTTTTATCCACGATTGATATGCGCGCAAGTTTTTGGCAAATAGAACTCCACCCTGATTGTAGAAAATATACTGCCTTTTTAGCCTTTGGTAACTGTTACCAGTTTCGGAAATTACCGTTTGGACTTACTGTATCTTCAGCAGCATTCATTCGTAGCTTAAATGAAATTTTACCTGTTTATCTTCGTGACAATATTACTTCATATGTTGACGATATTCTTATTGCTAAACGTTCTTGGAGTGAGCATAACAAAATTTTGGATTCATTATTACGTATTTTTGCACGAGTTGGCATGACAGTGAACTTGGAAAAATCTGAATTTGGTCGTTCTCAGGTGAAATTTCTCGGTCACATTATTTCTACAGAAGGTATTCTTCCTGATCCAGAAAAACTAGACGCTATTCGTAATTATGCTGTTCCTACCACAAAACGTGATGTTCGTAGTTTCCTTGGTGTCTATAATTTTCTTAGACACTTTGTTAGATTGGACAATTTGGCCACACCTCGTTTATGTGAACTATCTGGAAAGAATTCTAATTGGTGTTGGGATGAGGAAGCTCAATCAGAATTTGAACAACTTCGTGACGCTTTAGTTGCTGCTCCACTTCTTTCACATCCGGATTTATCTAAAGATTTTTGTTTGGCGACGGACTCATCATACAAAGGCCTAGGTGCACATTTATTTCAAGAGATAGAAGAAAACGGCGTTGTAGTACAGAAGACTATTGCATTTGGAAGTCGTGTTCTCTCTAAATCCGAAAAGAATTATTAGATTACGGAACTTGAAGCTTTGGCTGTTGTTTGGGCTTTCACAAAATTTCGCACATTTTTGTTTGGTAGACATACTAAGGTTTACACTGATCATCGAGCTTTGGAATTTCTTATGTCGACAAAATTAACTCATGGCAGATTGTCACGATGGGCGCTGTATCTACAGGAATTTGATTTTAGTATTGTTTACATACAGGGATCTTCAAATATTGTTGCTGATGCTTTATCACGTGCACCTATGGGTTTGAAACAAAGTGCTGAAGAGGACTGCAAAGAAAACCATTATTGTTTGATGTACATTCAAGGTGTTGCGTTTGAGAACTTTATTTCATCTTCGCTCCAGGACATCGCTAAGGAGCAAAATAAGGATCCAATCTGGAAGGACATTAAGGAGAAGTGGAGGAGAAAGGAAAGCGTAGCGATCAGACAGTATTATTTAGTTCGCAATGATATTCTTTTCAAACGAAAATCGGTCGACAACTCTGTTTGGTTAGTTTGTATTCCTGATGAGTGGGTCAATAAATTGATTTGGTACACACATTTTAGTTATGCGCACTTTGGTCCCAGAAAATGCTTTCATAAATTACGAGAAAATTGCTACTTCAGTAATATGGAAAAACGTATTCGATCTGTTCTTGCCAAATGCAAATTATGTCAAAAGGCTAAGCCGCCAACAATTTCTCACAGAGCACCGTTGTTTCCTATCATTCCAGCGAAATTAAAGGAGATGGCTGCAGTTGATTTGTTCGGTCCAGTGGTTCGATCTACTAATGGTTTTGCGTACATTTTTGTAGCAGTGGAATTGACATCAAAATATGTGTGTTTTACACCGTTACGCAAAGCAACAGCTCGTTCAGTATCTAATGCTTTCATCAAACATTTTCTTAAAGAAGTGGGTCATGTTGATAAGGTTATATCAGATAATGGATCACAGTTTCACTCTAAAATTTGGCTTCGTACTCTACGGCGTCGTAAAATTAAACCAATCTTCATTTCACTTTTTCACCCTCAATCTAACGCTTCAGAAAGATGGATGAAGGAAATCAATAAATTGTGCCGTCTTTATTGTCATCAGAATCACAGAACGTGGGATCAGTATCTTCATATTTTTCAAAACATTCTGAATGAACTTCCTAATGACTCAACTTCTTTACCGCCTCTATTGATATTAAAAAACAAAACACCGACTAATCGCATTTCTGAAATTGTTCCTTTTCCGCCTTCACAGAAACTGCGGCATTCTGAAGTTGTCAACCTGGCTCTACGAAATATTGCATCTGCGGCTGCTAGAAGAGAAAAATCAGCGAAGCGTCCTGGTCGTTTAAAAATCTTGTCAGTTGGTCAGAAGGTGTTAATTAAGTCTCATCGTTTGTCTCATAAAGGAAAAGGCTTGTGTCGCAAATTTTTTCTGCTTTATAACGGTCCATATAGGATTCGCAAAATTATACATGATAATACTGTGGAAGTAGAAACTCTTAAATCTCGGCGCTCTAAGGGAATACATCATATATCGAACGTAAAAATTTTTGTGGAATGACATACTTTTGAGAAACCAACAGTTATACGTAAACAGGTGGAGAATGCAAGGATACCGCGCCGTGTTCCGGCGGCGGCAGATACTCAAAGCAACAGTGAAGTCTGCGCGCCGCAAAAGGCAGTCGTTGACCGCAAATAATTACTTCATACGTCACGCGCCTACAGCTGATCGAGCGCACAGTGTGAATGCACTGACAGCCGTAAACAAATACACAGTCTAATTTTTCCGACTAAATTCTGTATAAAGCTATGGTGACTTTATAAATTATGTTATTAACGTTCAGTATTTTTCAGGATACGGTTGTATAAAATATTTAAGACCTTCAGGTAAATTCTGTGCGTGTCCGACGTTAAAACGACTTGCTATGGAGAAAATTTCAGGAAGAATGTAATTTCAAAAAAAAAAAAAATAATAAACTAAAAAAGGGCAACTATTAATTGAGTTTATTTTTCAGGTAACATATTTCCACTTAGGTACGTACTTTAGACGTAATTTGCTGCTTGCGATTACGTGATTCGTACTTTGTGCTAAATTTCATGTTCTATGAATTTACTTGTGAAGCGACGTGCTTACGCACATTAACTGATTTTGACGATGATTGATTAATGAACAGGCTTGTTATTTGTATATATTATGCATCGCTTGGCTGCACTGCTTTTTCACTGATGTCATATTTTTTTATTATGTGCCTGTTGTGTTTATTTATTTAAGTTATAATTGTCACCTGATTAATTGTGCTGACAGTGGTTATGTATGTAGGTTACACTTTGTGATTTACCTGCTTGCGCCTTCATGTTTACTTTTTAAAGATTACGTATGAACATTTATTTGCTTATGCTGTATGATGCTAATCACTTTTTTATTACGTAAGATATATGTTTGCTGCTGTGCGTATGGATTGCATATTTACACATTTCTGTTTTGTTGTCATAACTACTCTTCAATTTAGAATATAGCAATGCTGATGTACAGTGTACAAACATGAAGATTAGGTTACACTATTGTATTAATTGTAGATTGTTCGCTTGGCAGAGCCTCGTTATAGGGATTGTGCTGCAGCCACTTGTTGACATTCTGTTCAAAAATGGTTCAAATGGCTCTGAGCACTATGGGACTCAACTGCTGAGGTCATTAGTCCCCTAGAACTTAGAACTAGTTAAACCTAACTAATCTAAGGACATCACGAACATCCATGCCCGAGGCAGGATTCGAACCTGCGACCGTAGCGGTCTTGCGGTTCCAGACTGCAGCGCCTTTAACCGCACGGCCACTTCGGCCGGCTGACATTCTGTTCTCTACTGGTATATTTACTCGCTATTGCATGTATTGCTTACGCTCAGTGCCTTATATTTTTAAGATAAGAAAATGAACTGCTATAATGCTACGAACGACATTGGTACAAGAAACTGCATAGAAGTCACATGAGCTGGAGGTTTTATGGAAGCTGTATAAATTTATGCTAATAGGAAGGAAGCTAACGACATGACATACCAACACTAGGTTAGACCATTGACAGTTATTACACTGCATTTTTCGTGAGTAATTGAAATAGGGAGTGACACTTGACACGAGAAATACTCCACATGTTTGCTTCTGTTTGCCATAATTTTTGAAGTGGTGTACACACTGAAATATCACCATCATTAACACTTCGTAATCGTACTTACTTACTGAAAGTTATTCAAACTAAAGTCTGTTAGAGGTCATGTATGCATTTCTTTTATTTAACGATGGACAAGGAACCAAAATGTATCTTATAATTTATAATGAGTAGAAGATTTGGGTCAGATGGATTATACAGAGGTTGTGTGTGGACACTGTGTCTTCGGATTGTATGGGATGCTGAATTGAAGTTGCACTAGGATTTTGTCTGTACTTGTTCGAGGAGACTGACTAGAGGAAAGAGTTGTTATGGAAGTGAAATGATATTGGTGCTGAGGTTTATATGTATCGACGTATTATTGAGGTATTGAGATTATGTGAAGTTGATGATTATTGGAGTTTCGTGGACAAGAGGTAAGGTAAATGAGGTATTATTGAAGTATTGAGATTATGTCATGCTGATGTTTATTGGAGTTTTGGTGGATAAGAGGTAAAGTAAGTGAGGAGCATATTTTTTTTGTTGGTCCATATGGAACAAGGAGGATGAAGATGGCAGACTAGAACACTCAAGTAGAAGGAAGATTGTCTACACACACACTTTGTTAAATCACTAAGCAGTATATACTTTTTTTTTTGGAGAGAGGAAGTAATTGCATATCTTGGCTCACTGACAGTTGTTCAGCAACCGTACAATTTGATCTGGCTTGGCAAACATTGGTCTTGACATGATGACTATGACGCTGACTAACTATTATTGACTGTTATACATTGCTGCCACTACTACTTGATACACATGATGAACATAAAATTTTGACAGAATTGCATTTACACAGTTAACACTATTCAATTACACAGTAGCACTAATGTGGATGAAAGATGTGTGAGTGTGTTTTGTGTGTTTTCCTTTTCCTATCCCAGAGAAGTGATCCCAACCTATCTCCTAAATATTATTTTACTTGTTTGTTGTGGCTTGCACTGACACCCATAAATATTATAGGTTTACTGGTATTTGTGTATTGTAATAGTTAATAGGACAATTATCTGATATCATTTGTGTGTTTGTTATGATTTGTATGTTTAGTGTAAAAGCATTGTATGTGTATTCAAACTATTGTTCATGACTGAACTGTCTGATTAGTGATGGTGCTGCACTTTTCAACATGGTGGATGCCACCTGGACATGTTTAATTTCTGCTGATGAACTGTGTGATTAGTGATAGGGAATATTATGAACTGTTATTTGCACTTTTTCTACATGATTGGTGCCACTAGGACATGTTTAATTTCTGCTGATGAACAGTGTGATTAGTGATAGTGAATTTTATGGACTGCGGTCAGCACCTGGTCAACATTACTGGGTGCCACTGATGGACTGCTTCTACCGAAATGGTGTTACTTGTTGGTGTCTGCACCTGCTCAACATTGCTGGTGCCACTAATGGAACTGCTCATACTGAAATGGTGTTACTTGTTGATGTCTGCACCTGCTCAACATTGCTGGGTGCCACTGATGGACTGCTTCTACTGAAAAGATGTCACCTGTTGATGTCTGCACCTGCTCAACATTGCTGGGTGCCACTGATGGACTGCTTCTACTGAAAAGATGTCACCTGTTGGTGTCTGCACCTGCTCAACATTGCTGGGTGCCACTGATGGACTGCTTCTACTGAAAAGATGTCACCTGTTGGTGTCTGCACCTGCTCAACATTGCTGGGTGCCACTGATGGACTGCTTCTACCGAAATGGTGTTACTTGTTGGTGTCTGCACCTATTCAACATTGCTGGTGCCACTGATGGACTGCTTCTACTGAAAAGATGTCACCTGTTGCTGTGTGCACCTGCTCAACATTGCTGGTGCCACTAATGGAACTGCTTATACTGAAATGGTGTTACTTGTTGGTGTCTGCACCTATTCAACATTACTGTGTGCCACTGATGGACTGTTTCTACTGAAAAAATGTCACTTGTTGGTATTTGCACCTGTTGACCATTGCTGGGTGCTACTGCTGGAACTGTCAACTGCTTATTCTTGAGCTATGGAAAGCGTTTATGTGAATATTTGTATAAACTGATTTTTTTGTGTATTACTGTTTGTGAAAAGTTATGAGACTCTTACCTGCACATATTCGTCATTGCTGACGCTATTGATTGAACTGTTTAACCACATAATACATGTGTAAACTTTTATGTAAAGTCACATGTATGAAAGAATTTGTATTGCTTACTGTATTTTATATATTAGGTTATTGAAAGGTCAGTGCAAAGCCAAAATTTTATCTAGTTATATGATATTTACGCATGAATATTATCTTTTATTTTTGTCTGTATTTTTTTTTTACGAATTTGGTGGTATTTTCACCACCAATGCTGGCAAAAATACCATCAAATTTTAGCCTGTGGAAGAAGGGCATATGAAAGGTGGCTACACTGAGCCACAGCGCCAGAGATCGCGCTAGAGAGTATTGTTCCGCCGCCTCCACTGGCAGTGATTATTGAGAACTCGTAGTGGGCAGTGCTTTGGGAGAACACGTGGTAGTCAGTGCTGAGATGTCGTAGTGAGGAGTGTTTGTTGAGATGAGCTAGTAGGCAGTGCTTGCTGAGATGTGATACTGAAAAGTTCTTGTTGAGATGTGATAGTAGCGAGTCGGTGTGGAGAGATTGTAATGTCTAGAGTGCTTTTCATCAATATAAATTAAGGTAACAAACTACTTTTCTTTTCTTTCTCATTATTTCAATGTCCTGAATAATGCGTCATTACAGGTTCAGTCAACAAAGCATCTGGCTTGCGTTCTTGTATTAGAGTGTAATTCTGGTTTTCTTGAGTAATTATGGTATTTCTATTTTCTTTAATTAATTCAGTATAAATGATATTTAAAATTTCTTGTGTTGTTGAAGAAGAACCGTGCCAGATGCGTACGTTGAGTCATTCTTCCACACACAGAACAGTTACACTTGTGCTTTGGTTTCGTAGGTTTTATAGTTGCTGGGGACTTAATTAATTAATTGTGTTAATGAAAATTTCCATTTCATTCTTTGTTGTTGTTCTTTGCAGTCAGATAGCGTAATAATACTAGTCAGGGCCAACCGTTACGAGACTTCGTAACCGAATAGACAGCTACTGAATCAAAAAATTAAAATTATTTTCATCATATTTTAATTAAGCCCCCATGCAATGTTCAAACAGGGTTGTTATCGTTAATCAAAGGGAAGCAAAGCTGATCTCTGAACAAGATATGGTAGCACAAAGTCACTGATAAAAGTACCACTACATGTATACAGGCTCTGCTAGTGTCCAGTTAGCGTGAGTTGTCGCGGGCTCACTAGTGATTTCTCAGACGCCATCTAGTTCTGTGAGCCCGTACTGTTACTGTTGTGGGTTTACTATGAAGCGACTACTGCCTTGGTTTGATTCGAAATATCAACAACAATATGAAGGAGCCTAACAACGGTCTCCCGCAATATTAGTCTTCCCGCAGAGCCTTTGTTTTGGACCGAACGCTACCCAACAAGAGTGTGTAAATTCCCCTAGGTCGAACATTCTATTACGCAGATACACATGTCAGCTCTAGGGCTGAGACGTACAAACTGCTTCGTACTTTCGAAGTCTGTCCATTCTGTTGCTTCGGCACGACGAGTCTTCGACGGACCGTCGGTACTCAAATAGTTCAAATGGCTCTGAGCACTAAGGGATTTAACATCTGAGGTCATCAGTCCCCTTGAACTTAGAACTACTTAAAACTAACTAACCTAAGGACATCACCCACATCCATGCCCGAGGCAGGATTCGAACCTGCGACCGTAGCAGTCACGTGGTTCCGGACAGAAGCGCCTAGAACCGCTCGGCCACCGCGGCCGGCCCTGTCGGCACTCGAACAGCTTTTGATGAGTGTAGTGGGTCAAAATACTTCGCCGCCTATGTACTTGACCGCTTTTATCTCAACATTACTGATAGCTTATCGTTGCCTTGTGGCCTTGATTTTTCCATAGCATATCAAGCTGGAAATACGAGGGGCGTTCAGAAAGTAAGCTCCGATCGGTCGCGAAATGGAAACGACTATGAAAATCCGATAAAGCTTTGCACAGATGTGTTGGGTAGTGTCTCTAGTATAACCCCAGTTAGCATCACGCCGCTCTTCTCATTTCTGAGCTCGCAGTGAGTGCGTAAAGATGTCTAGAAAATAGTGTCTGCCGCCAAGTACGAGGGCCTGGTGAGAAATTTCGCCTGAAGCTATGCAGCTAACATTACATAACTGTCGTGCTGTTTCTTCTTCAAGACAATTCTCAGCCGCATTCTGCAGGGGCAATGAAGGTGCTCCTGCATCGTTTTCAAATGGAAATGTGAGATTACCCACAATACAGTCCGCAATTGTCTCCCCCTGAGTTTCATCTCTGGTCACATGAACCGCTGTCTTTGAAGACAACATTTTGACACAGACAACGAGGTGTAGGCCAGCGTGGAGAATTGGCGGAAAGCACTGGCGGCTGCCTTCTATGATGAGGCTAATGAAAAGTTGGTACAACGCTATGACAAAAGTCTAAGTCAGAACGGCGACTACGTAGAGAAGTAGCTGAAAGGTGTAGCTAATTGTTACAAGTAAAACATTTCTGATGTTCACTGTGGTTTCAATTTGGCAATCAATCGGAGCTTACTTTCTGAACATGCCTCGTATATTGACGTCTCATTCGAACTACCTGCTCTAATATTCATTGAGTAATTGGTACACAAATATAACATGATTGTATTCTACAACCTGTCACAAATATCGCAGCAATAATAGACGTTTGACACAAAATATGACCAGTAAATTTGAATAAAGACATATTAAAGATCAGATACCTTAGTACTCCCCCTTCCGTTCATATCATCAACACTATCTACTTCTGGTCTGAGATCTTTCATCCTGTTGCAAACTTTTCATTTATTGTTTGTCGTTTGATCTGGACGTAGGTCTGACATTTCTGCTGAAGCCACTAGAATGACACTTGATAAATGTGCAGGGACACTACACATAACCATACCTAATGTTGTGCAGGAAAACCATTGTCACGCAGACAACTTCCAATCGTCTCAGAATGGATAAATACGAGTAGTGTCTGGCTTTCGAGGCACTCTTATACCATTGTTCCTGAAAAACAGTGGAAACGTCAGGTAGCGATAGTGGATGTGGACAGCGATCACGCACTCTTCCCTCCAAAGTAGAGCACGAAGGCTCAATAACATGAGATCTGGCGACTACGCAGTTTCCTGATTATGGAGCTCCCTTCGTGTTATTTTGGTGCAGACAGGGTTCGCGAGTGCGACATTCAGTTGTGCAGCGACTTTTACAGCTGTCGTCCTCTTATTTTTCGTCTGTCATGATCACTAGACGCACACTTTCTTTCTGACTTGGTGGATGATGTTTTCCTGTTACAGAAGCATCAACCATATGAGTCCCAACAATTTGCCCACGTCCGAATTCGCTTAATGCGCTCACAACCACGTAGAATGTTGTTTTGACCACGACTGACAATTGAAACACATTGAAGACATTGCACAGGTGCCGTTCGTGGTCAAGTGTAACAGCGCAACCTGCAGGCTTGGCTATCATCTGCATTTGTGTTCAAGTATGTAGTCCTCGCTGTGTCTATATATTTTTATCCGACCTCTCACGCATTCCAAATCAGAATATCACTACCAAAGACATTCCATGATTTTATTATTTAGGTGTAGACATTGACCAACTGGCAGGTATCTTCCATAGTTTCAGTTTGTTTCTACTCTCTCCTCTTTTTCCTTTCTTGGTATTGTGTTATTGTACCACATAATCATCTAAGTAGGAACGTCATTGGCAGCCACCAGTAGCGGCTTTGTGATGGGCTACGAAAAGCCGTGAACTACACTGCGCACCACAATTGAAGCGTCACTTTTTCAAAACCCCGTAATTGTCCCGCATTGCGTCGCACAATTATAAAATTCGGATGAAAGTTGCCTAAAACGACCCTCTGTAAAGAAGCAAAAGAAGGCACATTGGGACCTCACACTCGGGTTCAGTGACACTCTAACCAACAAGGCGTCGACGCAAGCGAAAAAAAGACGAGGGCGCAGAAGTTCGTGTGAGGTGAGCTAATGATGTCACTTTGGCATCAAATCTCACCACAATTCTGCACATCGTCACGGTTGACGTGTTAAACGATGGAGAAGTCGGTACCACGCCTTTTACCCAAAGTTCACCACTTCTATTGAAGCCTCTGCGATGGAGGACGGAACTACGACGCCCTGTGTTGAAATCGCACTGTTTTCTCATGAGTGGGCGAGGAAATTGCTTCAGACACACCACCATTCGTAATCGATACGAAAAAGCTTGAGATAACATAAAGGACATCAATGGAACCACCCCTTCCTTTGGGGAATTGGTTCCCAAACATCTGGCGGTCTAAAACGACAGTTCGCAGCGCGATGGGCAACAAGACGACATTCTTGTCATTCGACACTGCTGACATCCCCCGGACGATTAAACCCTTCCGTGAGGACATCGTGGGGCTGCAACCCCACTGAACGTGATCTGACTCCTGTAATGAGTAACATGACTGCAATGTTTTCTCTGGTATACAGCGCTGAACTACTAGGGACCGTTCAAAACCATCTGACGAAATTTGAACATGATTTGAAGCAGTGAAAGGTCTGTAAGCTTTTTCAGCCCTCCTGTTTCGTGCCCTCCTGTGACGTAATCACAGGGATGTGCAATGTTAACATGTGGGTGAATAAAACGGCAAAGAGCCCTCCCAAGACTCTCCAGTTGGGCAACATCCTCGGCGCCACCCATGCACCCTCGGTGAGTACTTGATAAATGTACTTGTCGAGAGACTTTGACCTCCATTCATCTGAGCAGCGCTCGGTGCTGCTCTAGCGCCTGAGGGCAGGCAACCCCTCGGACAAACTTTAGACTCTGCATGCCCACAAGCAGGCGCTAGAGCAACTGTGTCCAGCATTTGCCCTTTCCACCCCTAGTGTCTGTCAACTTTTTCACATGCAAGTACTGTTAGTTGATATACCATATTCTGTAGCTTGCATACTCTCTTATTGGGCCTAAGATCTTCCTTAAGTCCTTTACATTCTTGGCTTCTATCTTCCCATTCAGATCTTTCCTACTTATTGCGAGGAATTCTACTATATACAGAGCCTCTGGGTGAATGACGGCACCATAGTGCCTCGGCTTGGATTAAACAACGCAGACCATTTCTTGTAAAAATCCAGTCAGCAGATATGCTACTTGTTGATGCTGAATGTGAAAGCATATGTCTCGGCGATATTAAGTACTACCCAGTTTCCTACGCTCCTTGGTACACCAGACGGGTTAGAACACTGTTGCAGAAACAAAGAAACAAACATGCCAAATTTAAGCAAATTGGCGATCTTTTACAGAAGCTCGAAATTTAGCGCGGACATCAATGCGAGATGCCTAAAACAGTTCCCACAATGAAACTTTGTCTCGAAACATGGCTGAAAATCCAAAGAGATTCTGGTCTACATCTACATCTATATACGTACTCCGCAAGCCACCTGACGGTGTGTGGCGGAGGGTACTTTGAGTACCTCTATCGGTTCTCCCTTCTATTCCAGTCTCGTATTGTTCGTGGAAAGAAAGATTGTCGGTATGCCTCTGTGTGGGCTCTAATCTCTCTGATTTTATCCTCATGGTCTCTTCGCGAGATATACGTAGGAGGGAGCAATATACTGCTTGACTCTTCGGTGAAGGTATGTTCTCGAAACTTCAACAAAAGCCCGCACCGAGCTACTGAGCGTCTCTCCTGCAGAGTCTTCCACTGGAGTTTATCTGTCATCTCCGTAACGCTTTAACGATTACTAAATGATCCTGTAACGAAGCGCGCTGCTCTCCGTTGGATCTTCTCTATCTCTACTATCAACCCTATCTGGTACGGATCCCACACTGCTGAGCAGTATTCAAGCAGTGGGCGAACAAGCGTACTGTAACCTACTTCCTTTGTTTTCGGAGTGCATTTCCTTACGATTCTTCCAATAAATCTCAGTGGTCGTATGTGAAGCATGTTAGCGGCAAGAAACAATAAATGCCTTCTCTGCGCGATAGCAATGGAGATACTATCGAAGACAGTGGTGCCAAAGCAGAGTTACTAAACACAGCCTTTCGAAATGCCTTCACAAAAGAAGACAAAGTAAAAATTCCAGAATTCGAATCGAGAAAGGCTGCCAACATGAGTAACGTAGAAGTAAATATCCTCAGAGTAGTGAAGCAACTTAAATCACTTAATAAAAGCAAGTCTTCTGGTCCAGACTGCATACCAATTAGGTACTTAACAATCATATACAACCATTCGCTCAACGAAACATCCTTACCCAAAGACTGGAAAGTTGCACAGGTCACACCAATATTCAAGAAAGGTAGTAGGAGTAATTAACTAAATTACAGGCCCATATCGTTAACGTCGATATGTAGCAGGATTTTGGAACATATATTTTGTTCGAACATTATGAATTAGCTCGAAGAAAACGGTCTATTGACACATAGTGAAGATGGGTTTAGAAAACATCGTTCCTGTGAAACACAACTAGCTCTTTATGCACACGATGTGTTGAGTGCTACTGACAAGGGATTTCAGATCGAGTCCGTATTTCTGGATTTCCGGAAGGCTTTTGACACTGTACCACACAAGCGGCTCGTAGTGAAATTGCGTGCTTATGGAATGACGTCCCAGTTATGTGACTGTATTTGTGATTTCCTGTCAGAGAGGTCACAGTTCTTAGTAACTGACAGAAAGTCATCGAGTAAAACAGAAGCGATTTCAGGCGTTCCCCAAGGTAGTGTTATAGGCCCTTTGCTGTTCCTTATCTATATAAACGATTTGGGAGACAATCTGAGCAGCCGTCTCCGGTTGTTTGCGGACGACGCTGTCGTTTATCGCCTAATAAAGTCATCAGAAGATCAAAACAAATTGCAAAACGATTTAGAAGAAATATCTGAATAGTGCGAAAAGTGGCAGTTGACCCTAAATAACGAAAACTGTGAGGTCATCCATATGAGTGCTAAAAGGAACTCGTTAAACTTCGGTTACACGATAAATCAGTCTAATCTAAAAGCCGTAAATTCCACTAAATACCTACGTATTACAGTTACGAACAACTTAAATTGGAAAGAACACATAGAAAATGCTGTGGGGAAGGCTAACCAAAGACTGTGTTTTATTGGCAGCACACTTAGAAAATGTAACAGACCTACTAAGGAGACTGCTACACTATGCTTGTCTGTCCTCTTTTAGAATACTGCTGCCCGGTGTGGGATTCTTACCAGATAGGACTGACGGAGTACATTGAAAAAGTTCAAAGAAAGGCAGCACGTTTTGTATTATCGCGAAATATGGGAGAGAGTGTCACAAAAATTATACAGGATTTGGACTGGAAATCATTAAAAGAAATGCGTTTTTCGTTGCGACGTAATCTTCTCACGAAATTCCAATCACCAACTTTCTCCTTCGAATACGAAACTATTTTGTGGACACCGACCTACATAGGGAGGAACGGTCACCACGATAAAATAATGGAAATCAGAACTCGTATGGAAAGATATAGGTGTTCATTCTTTCCGCGCGCTATACGAGATTGGATAATAGAGAATTGTGAAGGTGGTTCGATGAACCTTCTGCCAGGCACTTAAATGTGATTTTCAGAGTATCCATGTAGATGTAGATGTAGACACTTTAACTTTTCTGCCAATCCAGTTATGTTATTATCTACATCTAGTTCTCTGGGCGCTGGTTTGATGTTAGTTATAAATTCCCACTCTCTAAAGAGATCTAGAGGCTTCTCTTATCCTCTTGGGTGTTGAATTAATTGATTTTCTTAGTGGCGATGCCGTAAGAATCGCAAAGATTGCAAAATCTGCGAGGGCTAGATCCGTTGGCAGTGCCTAACTGCCCCTATTATTGAAAGAGGCGTTACGAATAGAAAGCGATGAGAAAAACATCTCAGACAATAGTTACTAAACTTGTATGGGATAAAGACCCCATCCACTGAAATGTTACAGACCTATTTGCTAATCAAGCACCTCGCACAAGGTACAGAAGCGTCTGTATAATGACTGGTTGCAGCCTCACGGAGAGCTCTTGGTGCTTAACCAGTGTCAGTATGATTCAGAAAAAGGAAGTCTATAGATGACTTAGTGAATTAAGTTCTTCAGATTGCAGAAACTTCGATGCCGAAACATGCAATTGCTCTCATGGTTGACATCTCAGGAGCCTGTGACAATCTTCAGTGACCTGTGATGTACGTCCCCTCCAAGATCTCCGTGTCCACAAATGCGTGTACAAGATATTGTCGATTATTATAGCGGACGTACCAATAAATGGCACCTAATGCACACCAAGGAAATAAAAAATCACTAAGAGCTGTTTACAAGACAGTCTTGGATGTTTAAAGCCACATCATAATATCAGCTTCCCTGGTATTTTCACTTCGTGTTTCTCTGTAATAGGTGAATTATATCTGGCATTGACCATTACAGTAACTGACTGTATAGCAACGTATGATAAGAACAGTTCAACGAGTCCCTTCTTGATAGTGATAGCGTTAATTCCTGAATGGCACTCACTGCTGATTTCGTTACACCTACATACAAGTTTGTTCCCAGATAGAAAATAAAAATAAAAACCAGAATACAGAACAACTAAGCATTTTATACCCGGAAGTTTAAAACTGCCAATATCACCATTCATCTGTCGGTAGGTTTTTCTAGAATTATTCTGATTCACCCATGTTTCAAAAAGGTAATACGCTGTAGAATTACCTTCATCTTTCGAAGGAATTGATCCCGTGCTACTGATGTGTCACTGTGTTATACTAAAAATTACGTTATATAACTGTTTTAACATATCTAAAACTAATATATTTTAAAACTCTTTGCATCGACGAAATACGATATTATTCATCATTTTAACAAGTTGACATGATATAAAGTCCACTTAATTCATACAAATTTCAAACACGGAGTGCCTTAAAACTTTCATGTATAACCATTGAATTTTTTTACTGGTTTCGTGGAATTGGTTGCCTTTCAGGTGACAGGGAGCTAATATTTTCAAATGTTCCTACACCCCTGACACAATTCGCTTACAAGTCTTTTACTGGCCAAAAATGGTGCTACAGTCCGTTCTCGTGTCTTCCAAATGTCATGAATAAGGGCTCACTTTCAGATTCAAGTTCGAAAAAGTTGTAAACAGATAATTAAGCACTCTCATCTGAGTGTAAAACACTTAACTTGTATTGTCGTTTCTTTATGGATCGCACTAGTTCATTTACAGACAAACATTCATAGCTATATGACCAAAGAAAATGCCACCGACTATTGAGATGCAAAGAATAGTTCTGTCGCGCAATGAAAGAAACTGTACTGTTGCGGTGCGAGGTGACCTCGCGGTTTGAAGGAGAGCAGTTCTCAGCTAGGCTCTCGGAAAGACAATAAATGTTATTGGCTGCTAGTGGATTTGAAGGGGGTTAACCAGAACAGCTAAAAATTGGATCGCCTCCTGATCTGAAGCAAACTAAAGACACCAACAAATCTCTTTTTCCGCTAGCTTGCGGTGATAGTTAGTTTTTAGTCAAAAGTAACTCGTATTAGCAGCAGTAAATGTCTTTACTGACGCCCTGCAGCTCTGGAATATTCTCCCTGTCCCGCATAAACAGACTACAGAAATAATTAAATTCAAGGAATAAACTTGTTGTGTTTAGAGCGTCTTCTTCCAATGTATACTAGAACTAAGGGTTAATAATTTATGGAAATTAATCACAAATGAATGACACAGTTAATCGTAAGATTTTGCACATTGTTTGCAAATCAACTTCTTGGTGTAGATCAGCCCTTGAACCGTAATAAAATAATATAAGTAAGTACGAATTCTCTTTTGGAAGTAGCAACAGCTACAATAAGGAAACGAAAGGTGCCTGTAAAGTTTTCAAAAAATGGCTCTGAGCACTATGGGACTTAACATCTATGGTCCTCAGTCCCCTAGAACTTAGAACTACTTAAACCTAACTAACCTAAGGACAGCACACAACACCCAGTCATCACGAGGCAGAGAAAATCCCTGACCCCGCCGGGAATCGAACCCGGGAACCCGGGCGCACGAAGCGAGAACGCTACCGCACGACCACGAGATGCGGACTGTAAAGTTTTATTGTTGGATGGTTCTGAAGGAGGTACTTTTATTTAAATGATACTACATCAAGGACGTTAGGAGTTTCATCTTAAGGAAAACACTGTAGGAAGGCCAAATTTCATAAATGCTTGGCAGACGGGAATAAAGACTTAAAAGCGTCAGTGTAATTCACTGAAGTATCGGAATGGTGGCCCGAAGGTGTGAAATGGTCTGTGCAGACAGAGATGAAATGTTTTTAGCTCAGCGGTTTTAGTAAGACAATGGTAATGTCATCTGGAATAGCTCTTATGGAGGGTGGACATTTGAGGTATTTCAAAAGATCAATGGCGTGCCTCATTATATGAGATCAGATTGTTCAAGATAAGGTCGACTTTGTCTCATTGATGACCACAGCGAAAACTCCCAGCACGAATTCGGCGCGTGATAAGTTCTTCTTCATTCGGATTCTTCACAACGTTGGACATCCCGTGTTTCTCAGAACGCTTAGTCTTCCATTGATTGCTTGCTGATTATACCATCCAACGTATCTCCACTTCTTCTACTGCCTATTGATGACGGAGACTTTCCATGAGTACGTACAAGAGATAATTTGCGCAATGGATATTTTAACGCTACTGACACTTATACGTCCCCCAGTAGGAGTACGTTATTCTCATTAATTATGTGGAAACCTACCCGTTTCCTAATATTATCCTGTGGATACGATAGAATGTCAGGATAAGCCGACAAAATCCAGTCCCCCTTTTCACGAATAAATTATAAAATGTACACATGAGACCTGAAAATACCACGCAGAGACAGGAAAATATTATGTGCTAAAGGATAAATGCAGTGATTTTCATACATTTACTCATCATAAAAAAACAATTTAAAAAACTAAGTAAGGATTACAAATCTCAGGTTCTCCCTTTATTAATACTGGCCCTTAAACTGTCCGGCTGTGCCCCATAATGCACCCGCGATCTGTGATTAGAAGCGGAGTAACTGACACCCCCGTATAATAAGTAGCAAGAAGGAACTACTATCTCAATCAGCAGTATGAAAACTCAGTGCCGAACGGAGTAGAACACGTGATTCACCGATGTAAATTCACTTTCACACACGCCGGTGCATAAGCAAGATCACCGTAATGATCAGAAGTTATAACCGCAGGACTTCTCGCCTCAGCGAGATGACAGCAAAATTGTACTTCACCAAAATTACACCCGAAGACGTCCGTTGACTGTCGTGGACCTCCAGGACGACCCTCCTGCTCCACGACCCCGTAGCGACTGTCTCCTTTTTTCTACTCTCCTCTTTTCGCTGCTCAAAATCTTTTCTCCCCATTAAATTTGGGTGGCGAATCATTCTTCCGGAAGGCGCTCGTTTCTGAACGCCGACCAATCCAGATCGACGTTTATGGAAGTTCTTTCTATGTCCGCAGGAAAATACGCGAATACCTGCTGCCACGTGTTTTTGGCCGACCAGGCCGCCTTCTCACGCCTGCCCGGCGGACACGCGTTCCGGTTTTGCAGGCTGTCCAGCTCACGGGCGGGTCCCGTGGCTGTGCCGACCTATTGTCCGAAGGAATGTGTGAGCTTCCTGTGTCCTTCAGCTCTACCACGGATTTCACAGCTCTGCTTGTTCCCCAGTCACCCAACATGCAGACATTATACAATAAATTAAGTGTACTAGACGATGTCAGTCGCATACGTGTATTTAATGAACGAGCACAAAACTGTCTTTTCTATCAATGAAGGGGCTTACTTATGTCGTATTGGATGCAAGCGCGGTTTCTAAGTTGTAAAATAACGCCACCTTACAACCAAAGTTGTTGATCATGGTGAGAAATTCCTGATGAAGCCGTGAAGTTAGTTTATGTGCACCTTAGGTCATCACCCGGTATAAGGCGTGCTGAAGTTGTTCAGACAAACCAAGATATCCCTGATACTGGAATGCCGCATTTACATTTGATACAGGTCGAGTATAATTTACAAATACAGCAGATTATCTTTACAAAATTTTTAAATAGTTTTAATTCGAAATATCAATCACTTGGTATACTAGAAACAATTCTAATGTGACCATAAAAAAGGAACAATTTAGTCACTTTTCGGGTGGAAGTAACTGAACAGTCACTACCCAGAATGTCTACTAGTGTCATCACAATAATCTCTGTTAAAATATTCTGTCACACCTTTATCCGAGGGCACGAGCAAAAGCGTCTTCTATAACACTCGTACGCTGTTGACATGTACTTTCCAGGTTTCACTACATCCAAGACGATACTCCAGTTGGTCAGTTATTTTAAAATAGTAGAATCCGACGATCTACATGACCATTGCTATGTCTACGGCAGTATTTGTGCTACTTTTATCTGGAAAGTACTGGCAGAATCCGACGTTGTGGGCGATCAGTTTGGAGCAGAGGAAACCTAGGAACACCCGAGTAAGTACTGACATTATGATTTATCTTAAGACAGATTAAAGAAAGGCAAATCTGCATTCACAGCATTTGTGGGTTTAGAAAAAACTTTTGAAAATATTGACTAGAAGACTCTACCTAAAATTCTGAAGGCAGCAAAATGCAGAATGCAGTTATAAGATTCGAAGTACATTAAAAGAAGGTAGTAAATGAGAAAGGAATGAGAAAGACTCGATGCCGTTCTATCAGTGTATTGAACAGGCAGTAAAGGAAACCAAAGAGAAATTTGGAAAGGTCATTAAAGGTCAGAGAGAACTAAGAAAATTTAGACTTGCCGATGACATCGTAATTGTGGCTGAGATAGAAAAGGGACTGGAGTATTAGTTGAATCAATTGAACGGGATGGATAATGTTTTGAAAAGAGTTTATAAGATTAACATGAAGCTTATGGAGTGTAGTCGAATTAAATCAAGCGATTAGATTAGAAAATAAGACACTGAAAGTGGTAGATGACTTTTGCTATTTGGGCAGCAAAATTACTGACAATGTCCGCAATAAGACGCTATACAATGCACAGCGGCAATACCAAACAAGGCATTTCTGGACAAGAGATCTATTTTAACATCTAATATAAATTTAACTGTTGGGAAGTTTTTACCGAAAATATTTGTGTGGAGTGTAGTAAGGAAGCGAAAAGTAGACGATAAGGATAGAGGCAAGAAGAGAATGGAAGTTTTAAAAAGTGGTGTCACAGAAGAATGCTGAATATGAGCTGGGTAGAAAGGGTAAATAATGAAGAGGTACTGAATAGGATCGAGGAGAAAAGAAATCATGGCACAATTTGACTAAACAAGGTATTGGTCGATGCGATTGCAAGGCATCAAGGAATAGTCAGTTTTCGATGAATGAGGAATACAGTCAATCGGTCGGGTAAAGTTTATTGTAATAAGCCTTGAAGAGGTTTCGAACAAACATTGAACTGAACATGTAGCGACCATTTTCGACGGCAATTAAAGCAGTATTGAGCGTGCCACCTGCTGGGCTATAGTAGCGTGACATATACTCAGCAGTATGAAATACGTGATTGAAGTAGTAATACATTAGTGTAAGTGTTTTAAATAGAACATCTGTACACAGTGTATTAGCAAGGACATTATAAATGAGAATACAAAAGTAGTAAAATAATTTTGTTAAATATGAATAAATGGTAAAAGTAATAAAATAATTTTGTTTAAATATGAATAAACGGTTTTCTTGATAGATTCCATGGGAATGATTGTACCCCACGATTGCGATGTAACTCGGACAGAAAGGTCAGCAGCGATAGTAATGTCATCTGTCTTTTACATTTTGCATTGCAGAGCCAGTTTTCCACTGACAATGCAGCTATCATCAGTGTTATAAATACAAGAATTAGACATAGAAACAGTTCATTGATCAACGCCAAGTCACAGTTGTACACAGTTACAATTCCACAATTACATACCGATATAAATCGCCACGTAGACTGAGCTTAATTATAACGACACACATTTCAACATAACTCAGGCATGTACAAGCATTAATCCAAATAACACTGCTGTTTACAAGTTAAGAATGTAAATTATAATCTTACACCGACTCGTTAATCCTGGTCCAATGTTTTATGGAAACAAATTATATATCTATCTGAAACTTCCTGGCAGATTAAAACTGAATGCCCGACCGATCTATTTCAAGATAATTGATTAAGTGTAACGTGCAATTCGTAATTACTTTTTAACTGACATGCCTGTAGACGAAACTGTTTTTTATTACTATTGTTATTAGAATTCAATGTATTTTTATGTATACAAAAATTATGTTAACCCATTCTTTTACATATTGACATAAAAAAGGGGGCGTTTGCTGTCCCGTATGACGTAATATAACACCTGTCATAATGATTTTTTAAATTTATATGCCTCTATACTAAGTTTTATTTTATTATAATTACTAATTGAAATACCTGTATTTGTATTTTTATTTGTATAAAATTTTTTAGTGTAACCCATCCTTTTACATGTTGTTCTTGTTGTGGTCTTCAGTCCTGAGACTGGTTTGATGCAGCTCTCCATGCTACTCTATCCTGTGAAAACTTCTTCATCTCCCAGTACCTACTGCAACCCACATCCTTCTGAATCTGCTTAGTGTATTCACATCTTTGTCTCCCTCTATGATTTTTACCCTCCACGCTGCCCTCCAATACTAAATTGGTGATCCCTCGATGCCTCAGAACATGTCCTACCAACCGATCCCTTCTTCTGGTCAAGTTGTGCCACAAACTTCTCTTCTCCCCAATCCTATTCAATACTTCCTCATTAGTTATGTGATCTACCCATCTAACCTTCAGCATTCTTCTGTAGCACCACATTTCGAAAGCTTCTATTCTCTTCTTGTCCAAACTATTTATCGTCCATGTTTCACTTCCATACATGGCTACACTCCATACAAATACTTTCAGAAATTACTTCCTGACACTTAAATCTATACTCGATGTTAACAAATTTCTCTTCTTCAGAAACGCTTTCCTTGCCATTGCCAGTCTACATTTTATATGCTATCCTTTTACATATGGACAAAAAATTAGTCTGTGTTAGCTGTCCTTTATGTCATAATCTAACTCTTGTCATAATGATTCTTGTCATAACGACTTTTTGAACTGTGTGCCTGAATACAACATTGAATTTTCTTGGTATTACTATTTGAAATCCCTGTATTTTTATGTACAAGTTGTTTTATATGTGGGCAATGAACAGAGGGGGTTGGCTATCCAGCATTACATAAACCTATGTTAGGTCTGTGGATTTATAAACAGTGGACTCAGTTGGACTGATGCGGTACTTGCCTGAGTTATGTCATAATTAGTGTCGTTACAGTTACGGTCAGTCTACATGACTACTTACAATGGTATATGAATGTGGAATTGTAATTGTCTGCAACTGTCACAAGGGTTTCGATCAATGTGCTGTTTCTGTATCTGGTTCTTGTATTATTCGTATTCATAGCACTGACGACAGCTGCTCTGTCAGTTGAAATTTGGATCTGCAGTGCAATAAAGAAAACAGATACTATTACATCCGATGCCGACCTTCTTTTTGTTCTGGAAAAAATGATTAATTACAAAAATATATGTGCTGGTGAAAACTTACATAGCAGGACTTTAACATGATATTACAAAACACAAAAACGAAAAATATTCTTTATGTAAAATCTGCATAGCCAGATTACAGTGCCGTCTGGTGTGATGTCATTAAGAAAATACAGAAACCGCCAAGCAGAGAGAAAACAACGTTTCCGAAATTGAAGAGCACACAAACATAAGCCAAAACACCATGCAGTTGCGAGCAAAGGCTTAAAGCGTTTCTCAAGTGTAGTTGTTCATTTAAAATAAGGCCATCTTTACTGGTTATATGTCTAAAGATCTGAAATGCTTCCAAGACAACAAGCTTCCACCCTTTCTTCTCTCTATACAGAATCGTCATTTTGTCTACTCCGTTTGGATTTTGTCTCGATGTTAATAAATGCTCCGAAAGTGTCGTTATGAACATTGGTAACCTACTTTCTTAACAGCTGTTCCCTGTACTTTATGTTAAAGGCCCTACAGGTCTGTAAATGTAAAACAGTGCACACGTATCGCAAACAATTTTGTAAACTCCTGCGCAACTTAAAGAGTCGTTTGAAGATTTTAAGGTTTGGATCAATATTTTTTTGGAAAACCGTTATTTGTGGAGACGACAACTATGCATCCATATGTCTCAACCAACAGCCACTGAATCCTTTACGACCCATTACCTAAGTAAGGTACTGCAGTAACATTTACGTAATTATTATCCCCATTCTGGGAGTTACCAAGAGTAGTGACTCCTTTAACAGTTTTCGCTTAGTTTTTTTTCTACGAATGAAGGTTCACGACCATTATTACATGCTAATATTTTAATTTAATTAATTTTTTGCTTTAGTTTAACTGGTGGTAAAGATGTGACTACAACGTGACGAACAGCTGAATGAAATAAAGTTGTATCGTGGCACCGAGGACATGTCGAATAAGAAGGTACGATTTGGTCGGTCCTTGTTGCTTTACGAAAGACGTCAAAAGGTACTGTCATCTGTTAGGGTAAAATTGAGATCCCGAAAATTAAACTCACGATTTACATTTTATAACTAGTAAGTGAAAATCGTGAGCTGAATTGTGGAGGAAGTAGCACATGGATAGGGTTTCGCTGTCACTCACACGTCACTCCCACACGGGAATCGTTGACTGACTGGCGAAGCGTCCCTGCACAGTGTTACAAACAACATGCTGTATGAAGATATGGGTTACAGATCCCTGTTCAGTACTATGTAGGGCATTTAAAACGTGTACTGTACAATGTCTTTTTCATGGCAGTTTCAAGAATCGAAGTAAACCGTTCCACATAATTGTTTACGGAGAATTGCCGCTTGCCACTGATTCCTCTAACTATTTCTGCAGTAATGACATCATTTTTAAAGAAAATCAGTAAAGCTGATTTACTTTTAAAAAACTCATGCATTTACCATTGCTTATTAGTGCTACGCAACTGTAATTTGAGTGGTTATGGTTTTCTACTATATAACCCAAGGTGTCAGAATCAAGATTTTACTGCGAAAGCGTATGAGAATCACATAATTGTCCAACAGTCATATCAAGTGTCAGCAGAGGTACCGCAGCACAAACCGCTGCTTGCAGGCGTTTAATACGCGTGGACAGTCCACCTGCAATCTTATTCTCTACAACGTAGTATTGTTAAGACATTTAGGTCAGTACTACATAGTTCTATATCATCTATAAAAAAAGTGCCTTGTAATGTGAGATATTTCAAATGTCAGTCACAGCTCATTCGTATTGAGGAACAATACTAATAGCATTCAGAATCCAGTTGTATATATGAAAGAGCCAACCTCTACACGACAAATCACATTCTTCTAACCTAACATCAGTAATAAAACGACTCCAAGGACCATACTTGATTTGATGCATACCATGAAAAATTGGCACATTTGATGAAATGACTTTAAGCTTAAATGGCAAGATTTAAGAGATTTTGCTACATTTAACCAGCTAAAAATTACAAATACCTTCTTCAACAAGAAAGACATAAATAAATACACCCGAACTGCAAGGGATTCACACTCAGTAACTGATTGCGTAATAGCTAGTAAAAAATAAGCTTTCACATGCGAGATACTCATGTGTTTAGCGGTAGTGACACAGACTCTGATCACTTACTGGTTACTTCAAAGACTGAAGTGTGGGAAGATGAAGGAAACAGACAAACGTAAAGAAATTCAAAAACCGAGGCATGAAATTTTAAGTTCATCTTCTACAGGAAGAAAGCATAAGGAATTTATACCAACAAAGACTCACGCACGAACTGCAAATGGTTGGCACTAAAGACAGTATTGAAGAAGAATGGGGAAGGTTAAAACCAACACTGTGGAAAATAGCTAATGAGGCACTAGCGAAAAGTAATGAAATAAACAGAAAAGGGGTCTGAAAAAAATGGAATACAGAAATAGCTAACAATATTAAAGAGAAAAATGCTTTAGTGCCTATTTACAAACACGAACAAATGAAGCGTGGGAAATACATAATCTCGAAAAGAAATAAAACAAAAAGTTTAGTAAAAAGATAAAAGTTGTAAGGTGCAACGGTCTTGCACCTTACATGAGCCCATTTAACGTGACTGTAATCACTTGACGAGCACTTTAGGTCAATAAAAAACGACTGACAGCGGCGCAATCGCTTTGTAGATAAGTTGTTGTTTGTTGGAGTAATACTCTAAATTACGGTGTAGGAAATCTATGTGGAAACGCATCGGCACACTGGCTATTAATACAGCGAGAATTACGCGATTTTGTAATTACAAGATTTTGCAGAGATGCGGTATGCGAGACAGAGCTCGGCTACCTCCCCAGCTAGCCGCCGAAGTCCACAGCCTGACGGCATGAATGGTGAACTGGGAAAGTCCTGTAATCCGTCTAGAGAGGCCACAGCGGTCGCCAACCTCTGAGGGACGCGCGGCTGCAGGTGTTTACCGAAACAGAGCAGTGGATAGCTGGACCGGCTTTCCTGTGCGTGCTCTCGCCTACGTCCCACTAATTTTACGCCTTTGAGTAACTCAAGTGGGGCAGGCCAGGAGATACGAATAACAAAAACTTTCAATGCAGGAGTCTCTGTTCGCTACGACGGCGAATCTTGCAGGGAAAATCTCTAGTGGTCTCTTAGGAGATAAATTATAGTAAACGTGTTATTGCCCACAGCCGTGGTTCTTCCCATCCGGCGTGGGCGGAGTTTACTTGTGAAATTTTGTAGAAAGGGTAGAATTGTGGAAAATAGTTCAATTCCCAGGCCTTACATTGGTCGACACTGGCAAACTGGGCATTTTGAGAGCTTCTAGTGATGTGATTCGCTCGGTAAAAGTTAAGGTGGGAAGACAGAGGTGAAGAGCTATCTTGCTCGACTCTCTGTAGAGGTCTTCCGTTCTGGGCTCTCGTACTGAGAGGACGTTAGCCAAGTCGTCTCCCGTCTTGGTCTTTCGCTCTGAGAGGACATTAGCCGCGCCAGCTCTTTGCTGCCGGGAAGATTGTTGCAAATAGGTAAGTTTACGGACAGCGGTCTGTTGTCCGACTGTTGTAGGAGTGTACTTTCCGAGTCGCCACACGCCGACCGCACAGCCGCGCCATCGCCGTCGGAGACCGCCGCTGCAACAGGAATATTACGGTGAGATCGCTCCCGCTTCGACCTGTGTTAGGAGTAACGTTAAATAGTTGGATCACGTGCAATTCCTGTTTCCACAGAGGTTTCACGGTACATTGGGGTGTAGTGGTTCTTCGTATTTTACGTTTTGTGTCGATGTCAGTCGGTCAGCCAGGTTATAGGAGATCGCGTTTTGTACCGATTTTGTCACAGTTCACTGCCAGTGCCAGTTAGGAGCGTAATTTCTAAATTGTTCATTGTGTTTTATTCGGCTTTGATCTGAAGGTTATGATAAAATTATTGTGATTCAGTAGAGCCTTTACTTTAAGTAGCTGATCCTGAATTCACCCTTTTGCTTTATTTTATTTTTGTGCATGTGTTTGATGTCACTGAACACCCTGAGTATTCGTGATCGTTCATGTTTGGAAGTAAAAATAGGTGTGATTTATCGTCAACACTACCACCTCAGATTAATTAGGGGTGACAGGATTATATTTAAATCTAGCATTATCCATTTTTGCGTACAGTTCCACTCCCAATTTTTCTGTAAGTTGTTTGTCAGGGGCGAAAACACGCAAAATAGGACAAGCAGCGGGTGGGGTTTACATAGTTTAATAAAAAGATACCATAAGGAATCTTGAAAAGCATTTATTGCTACTGTTGAACATGACATTCATGGAAAACAGGGTATAGTGTTTAAAGATATAGTGTTAAAACCCATGAAACACATGAATAAAATAGGAAATATACTGCAAAGATTAACATAATAAACTAAAACCAATGGATATACTATTACAGAAATTTGTAGTGTGATAAAGATAGTGAAGAAAGGTATTATATAAAAAATGAATCTTCAGAGCTAACAGACATAAAAGAATTAAAAGCAGCCTTAAATGTAAAAAAAATAAGAAAGCTACTGGTCTGGATGAAATTAATCAAACATGGAGGAATAATATTAGAATTTTTGTTCCTCCATTTTTACGTATATATCGCATGAACTATTCAATATACACAGTTATGTCTATATGTCAAAAAGGCAGTAGTAAAGACGCTGGAAATTATACAGAAATAAGTTTACTTAATGCACTATATAAAATTTACAGGAAAATATTTAATCAAAGACTACAAACTATCGCCGACTGGATAGCGTAAGAAGAACGATCAGGCTTTAGAAAGGAACGCTTGTGTAATGATAACGTATTTATAGTAAGACAAATAATTGAAAAACGTCGGGAATGCGGCTTAGAAACGCGTGTAGCATTTATTGATTATGAGAAAGCGTTTAATAAGGTAGAAAGACCCCTTTTATGGTAAATATTAGAAACAGATGTTTTTCCTAAATATTTTATCAATACCCTAATGAGTTTAGGTTCGGATCGGATCGCAGCGTGGAATGTCAGATCCCTTAATCGGGCAGGTAGGTTAGAAAATTTAAAAAGGGAAATGGATAGGTTAAAGTTAGATATAGAGGGAATTAGTGAAGTTCGGTGGCAGGAGGAACAAGACTTTTGGTCAGGTGATTACAGGGTTATAAATACAAAATCAAATAGGGGTAATGCAGGAGTAGGTTTAATAATGAATAAAAAAATAGGAGTGCGGGTTAGCTACTACAAACAGCATAGTGAACGCATTATTGTGGCCAAGATAGACACGAAGCCCACGCCTACTACAGTAGTACAAGTTTATATGCCAACTAGCTCTGCAGATGATGAAGAAATAAATGAAATGTATGACGAGATAAAAGAAATTTTTCAGGTAGTGAAGGGAGACGAAAATTTAATAGTCATGGGTGACTGGAATTCGTCAGTAGGAAAAGGGAGAGAGGGAAGCATAGTAGGTGAATATGGATTGGGGGGAAGGAATGAAAGAGGAAGCCGCCTTGTAGAGTTTTGCACAGAGCATAACTTAATCATAGCTAACACTTGGTTCAAGAATCATAAAAGAAGGTTGTATACCTGGAAGAATCCTGGAGATACTAAAAGGTATCAGATAGATTATATAATGGTAAGACAGAGATTTAGGAACCAGGTTTTAAATTGTAAGACATTTCCTGGGGCAGATGTGGATTCTGACCACAATCTATTGGTTATGAACTGCAGATTGAAACTGAAGAAACTGCAAAAAGGTGGGAATTTAAGGAAATGGGACCTGGATAAACTGAAAGAACCAGAGGTTGTAGAGAGTTTCAGGTAGAGCATAAGGGAACAATTGACAGGAATGGGGGAAAGAAATACAGTAGAAGAAGAATGGGTAGCTCTGAGGGATGAAGTAGTGAAGGCAGCAGACGATCAAGTAGGTAAAAAGACGAGGGCTAATAGAAATCCTTGGGTAACAGAACAAATATTGAATTTAATTGATGAAAGGAGAAAATGTAAAAATGCAGTAAATGAAGCAGGCAAAAAGGAATACAAACGTCTCAAAAATGAGATCGACAGGAAGTGCAAAATGGCTAAGCAGGGATGGCTAGAGGACAAATGTAAGGATGTAGAGGCTTGTCTCACTAGGGGTAAGATAGATACTGCCTACAGGAAAATTAAAGAGACCTTTGGAGAGAAGAGAACCATCTGTATGAATATCAAGAGCTCAGATGGCAACCCAGTTCTAAGCAAAGAAGGGAAGGCAGAAAGGTGGAAGGAGTATATAGAGGGTTTATACAAGGGCGATGTACTTGAGGACAATATTATGGAAATGGAAGAGGATGTAGATGAAGACGAAATGGGAGATAAGATACTGCGTGAAGAGTTTGACAGAGCACTGAAAGACGAGTCGAAACAAGGCCCCGGGAGTAGACAACATTCCATTAGTACTACTGATGGCCTTGGGAGAGTCAGTCATGACAAAACTCTACCATCTGGTGAGCACGATGTATGAGACAGGCGAAATACCCTCAGACTTCAAGAAGAATATAATAGTTCCAATCCCAAAGAAAGCAGGTGTTGACAGATGTGAAAATTACCGAACTATCAGTTTAATAAGTCACAGCTGCAAAATACTAACGCGAATTCTTTACAGACGAATGGAAAAACTGATAGAAGCCGACCTCGGGGAAGATCAGTTTGGATTCCGTAGAAATGTTGGAACACGTGAGGCAATACTGACCTTACGACTTATCTTAGAAGAAAGATTAAGAAAAGGCAAACCTACGTTTCTAGCATTTGTAGACTTAGAGAAAGCTTTTGACAATGTTAACTGGAATACTCTCTTTCAAATTCTGAAGGTGGCAGGGGTAAAATACAGGGAGCGATAGGCTATTTACAATTTGTACAGAAACCAGATGGCAGTTATAAGAGTCGAGGGGCATGAAAGGGAAGCAGTGGTTGGAAAAGGAGTGAGACAGGGTTGTAGCCTCTCCCCGATGTTATTCAATCTGTATATTGAGTAAGCAGTAAAGGAAACAAAAGAAAAATTCGGAGTACGTATTAAGATTCATGGAGAAGAAGTAAAAACTTTGAGGTTCGCCGATGACATTGTAATTCTGTCAGAGACAGCAAAGTACTTGGAAGAGCAGTTGAACGGAATGGACAGTGTCTTGAAAGGAGGATATAAGATGAACATCAACAAATGCAAAACGAGGATAATGGAGTGTAGTCGAGTTAACTCGGGTGATGTTAAGGGAATTAGATTGGGAAATGAGACACTTAAAGTAGTAAAGGAGTTTTGCTATTTAGGGAGTAAAATAACCGATGATGGTCGAAGTAGAGAGGATATAAAATGGAGACTGGCAATGGCAAGGAAAGCGTTTCACAAGAAGAGAAATTTGTTAACATCGAGTATAGATTTAAGTGTCAGGAAGTCGTTTCTGAAAGTATTTGTATGGAGTGTAGCCATGTATGGAAGTGAAACATGGACGATAACTAGTTTGGACAAGAAGAATGCTGAAGGTTAGATGGGTAGATCACATAACTAATGAGGAAGTATTGAATAGGATTGGGGAGAAGAGAAGTTTGTGGCACAACTTGACCAGAAGAAGGGATCGGTTGGTAGGACATGTTCTGAGGCATCGAGGGATCACCAATTTAGCATTGGAGGGCAGCGTGGAGGGTAAAATCATAGAGGGAGACAAAGATGTGAATACACTAAGCAGATTCAGAAGGATGTGGGTTGCAGTAGGTACTGGGAGATGAAGAAGTTTTCACAGGATAGAGTAGCATGGAGAGCTGCATCAAACCAGTCTCAGGACTGAAGACCACAACAACAACAATGAGTTTATACGTAAATATGAAAATATTTGCAGGTTCAGGTTCGAAAATGTTGGATGAAATTTTAATAAACCAGGGAATTCGACAAGGATGTAGTCCAACAGCCGCTTTATTTATTGTCACCCAGCTATTTTGAGCCTCAGTCCTTCTGCGTGCTCCTGTCCAGAGCTAAGTGTTTCAAATTTCTCTTTGACATATGACACCAGTACCCATTTATTTAGTTTGATGAACATATTCCTTCTACATGTTCTAGTTACCATTTCTACTTCGGTAACCATTGAAGTTATAACTGTCTCATAATCATTTATACCAATTTTAATGTGAACATCCTCAAAGAGGTCAGGTCTATTAGTTACCATTAGATGCAATATATTGTAAAGTATCTGTTTTAGGTAATTTTCAGAGAACTTTTAATAGGACGTCTTATTGCGCCCACTACTAAAAATCTTGGAATTTTACCAATTAAACGTTGCAAGATTAAAATCTCGAAAGATGACAGAATGGTTGGGAGATTTACTAGTAGGAAAGTGACATTTTCTTACAGTTTCCGGTGCACCAGAAGGTTAGTCTGTTGGTCGATAGAAAGATTCAGTTACTACCTTTATGGCCACCTTTCACACCAAGTATTACCCAGACAATCTCCTATGCAGCTTCAGTTTCCACCTCGACGGATCTGAGTAGCTTGTCTACTACAACAAATACACCACTTCCATTTCCCATTAAGGGATAGGCATCCCTTCGATAAAAAACTTAAATTTTTCCAAAAAATCTAATTGTTATCAATTTCAGGTTTTATCCAGCTTTCTGTACCTGGTATTACGCGAGCTCGCTTGATTCATTAGGATAGCTTTAAATTTTGGCGCTTTGTTGCTAACGCTTGAGCAATTAAACACTAGGATTTTAATACTCTCGCTTGTAGGGATCTCTCTTTCCTTTCTTTGGATCTTAACGCCGATACGTGTCTGCTACAGGTGTTGTTGTCTGGACTGGATGGAAATTCTCCTAATCGACAAAAAACCTCGTGTGCACCCCACACGCAGAAGACTCTATAGTTCTCAACCTAGCTTGTTACAGAACTGAAGTCTCTACTACAAGCCGTCCACTCGATTCAAAACCGAAGTGTAACCATCAGTTCTGTGGCAGTGCTGCAAACTGAGAGCTTGCTGAGACTCCTTAAGCAAGATCTTTCAACAAAACGACTTTCAGCACGACACTGATAAAGCGACAGTTCGCTTGTACTCTATGTTTTGTCCCCAAATGAGCCACTGCTTCGATTGTAATGTAGAGGGACACTAGACCTTTTGGACACTCAGCTTGGGACTTCTCTGATTATCTGATTGGCGGATGCTTGAGATGAAGGAGTAAACAGACATACGAGGTCTTTACACGCGCTAGATTGGTGTCTGGGGTTTCTCAGACGTCATCGGAGAGACAATGTCGATCTTATCTCTGGTGATATCATATATGGCATTAAGCGGCGGAAAATGTCAAGTACTTCAACTTGTATTCCACTATAAAAGCCACTCTAACATAACTTCATTGTGCCAGTCTGTTATAAACTGAGGAACTCTACGTACTTCTCTTGTGGCACCACTGGCGGCTTCAGAAATTTGAAGCATTTGTTGATGAAAAGGTGCGTCATAAGAATCGTATCATAGAATTAGGTATTACATTTATAATAATCCAGCTATTTAATGTTTAGACAACTGATGTGTTGGTTTATTACACATTTACAACATCATATATTAAAGTTGTAGATCAAATTTATCATTCTTCTTCGTTTTGTTCTTTTAGTACCGTCTTTTTATAGAATATTGGCAACATGTTTAGTATATTCTTCTCTTCTATAAGTACCTTTTCTTCAAAGGTAAGGTGCTTCAAAAAGTTGTTAAGAATTTACTTTTTTTGAATTGGCTACCAACTTAACAGTTTAACGCCACAGTGAAGTATTTAGTCGTCGGTCAGATCTGTTCATGCGAAGGTACGTATACATTTCAGTTGCCTTTATTCATGAACGATGTCTTAACTGCGCAGGTTCCTACCCCGTACAATGTACTGATACGACGTAACCCTTCACCATTTGCAAACAGGTGTTACGTTGCAGAGCACGACTGCATACCAGATTCGTAAGTCTTTCTGTTGGTGTCCACTCATTGGGGATTCTGGTGTTCAACTGTCAACCAGCAGCCTAGGTATTTCAGTCTACTTACCCTCTCTGGTAAGCTCCACACAAATTGATGATCCCATTGTCTAACTATTCTTTCTGCTGACCAAAGTTTTTATTTTTTGGAAACTTATATTAAGTCCGACTCTTTACTGGCGATGTTAATTCAGTCGAGAAGGAATTGTAGGCCTTATAAGACCCCAGCAAGTGTTACAGTGTATTCAGCATAGTGTATAACATTCAAGCATTTAACATTGGTTCTGAGTCATTTATTGACATCATACAAAGCATTCCGGAAAACTGCTACAGAATTTAAGTTGATGTGTGCTGGAGATAATCCGCATCCTTGAAACTTCCTGGCAGATTAAAACTGTGTCCTGGCCAGGATTCGAAACTGAGACCTTTTCCAATTTCGAATCCCAGTCCGTCACGCAGTTTTAATCTGCCAGGAAGTTTCAAATCGGCACACACTTCGCTGAGGAGCGAAAATTCGTTCCGGAATATAAGTTCTCAGCTGATACCTTTGAGCATTCTAACGTCGTCTGAAAATTGGCTTCTTACCATGATCCGGGTCATTCTTTGCAGTGAAGTTGTTTAATTATATGATTTGATGTTTGACGTTGTCAAACACTTTCTCAAAATCGATAAAGCAAGCGAAGGACGTTCACCTAGGGTAGAGACTTTTTTGAACTAACACCTGTTTATGAAACAGGGCATCTCTTGTTCCGATATCACTACTAAATCCGGACTGCGTTTCGTTTATGTTTCCATTTATTTTTCTGTCTAGAGGGCAGTGCAGAATTCTCAGAACACATTCAGAGCAGTGTTAGAATTAGCCTTCCTTGACAGATTTATGAAGATGGATTTAAACGATTCTACCGGTATATTCTCAATGTTGGAAATGTTACTGAAAAAATTTAAGAGAATTTGGTCTTTATTTCATTTTGCCAATCATAAAATAATTGTGAAATATCGGGACCGTAAAACAATCGTTTCGTTTTTATTATCGAAGCATTTTCTGTTGTCAGTCACGATATCATTTTTATTTATCCTGCATTCAATGTTCTTTGAGATTTAATTCTATTCCCATGTCCTTTTTTACTCAAGTGCAGATAAAATTAAAAAGCGCTTGGCAATAGGAATTATTTTCTGAAACGTTTAGTGCACAAGATGAACAAAAGTGGTAAAAATCATGACTGTTAACAGTGAAGCAGTTTGATAACAAAAATGAAATTATTCGTCGTTAGAGAGTGAGTCAGCAGTCTCATTGATGGCGCAGTCACTTTTGTCGATGTAGGGTTATTTACATCAGACTGCGGAGAACAAGGTTCTTAATAACGATGTTTTTGCTATTATCGAATTGGCTCCCCACACTGTGGTGGTACACTTCAATAGTTCATAAGGACTCGGTGCCAGTTAAATGTTGCCGCAACCCTACAGCTTCCCGCGAGGTTCTCAGGTTCTCTGTGAGAGTGCCTGTTAGCAATATGAGAAACCGACACCTCGTCTTTATAGAGTTTGGCTTCACTGCGCTACTGATAAAAGATTTCGAGTGGTTGAGATATATGTCTTGGCCTGCTGTTGCTCTGTCTACAGAGTGGTAATGATAATCTGCTTTTTACCTGCCATACGTGCGTCAGTACTCTAACTTTCAAGATAAGATCAGTTAAATAATGTCAGATGGCAGCTAAAGATTAAGAAATTGACTTGCACTCGTTTTCTATGCATTCAAAAGGATATTTGTAATATTCGTAGCACAAGAAAGGGATACCAGAATGGCCTGCAAATGTCCGTTCGTGAACTTCGTGCAGATCTTTGCTCAGTCGTCTGGGAATTCTAAGTCTGTCATCCCTGTTGATCAGATTATGGTCTCCTTCAAAAGTAACCTCTGCCTTCATTCAGTAAAGATTAGAGAAATAAACGGTTTGCATTTGAACCACGCCTCCATTATCATTTCAAAGGAATATGTGCACAATTCTGTTGGTTAACTTGGAATATGATTCTAACAGAAATATTTATGTTGTATATACAACCTTTACATACGCAGTCTCCGACAGTCACAGATATAAATTTCTGTATGCCCGTTATTGATGATACAGTTTGTGAGATGGGGACGTAAATAGTATTCGAGTATATGCCTGTGTACACTTGGGTTAGCACGAATACATGTCATGCTACAATAAAGCAAAGCTAGAGGCTGCAGAACGCTGTCTATATTTTTTAGTTGAATTTATTGACCTTTAGCTTGCACCATACAAGCAGCTCATACTTTCATACTCATAATATTTGTTTGTTTGCACGCACACACGTAGTACAGTGAAAACATAGTTACAGATAGACCAGTACTACATAATCAAGTGTTACAGAACACTTTCGTGCACCTCATTGTTAGAAGCGTATATTTGGGGCAACGGTGAATCTGCTCATGGCGTTGAGAAGCCTGTTTTGCTAACAAAACCGTCACACAGGTAGCCAACGTGTGACCAAGCCTACAAGTTCTTGTAGAAAGCATTGTCTTAAAAACTGTGCCAATTTTTTATTATTAATGGGAGGCTCATGGTCAAAGGTAATGTCAATTATTACCTTTCCGTGAGAAAAATTCAACGCAAGTGGGACGCTAAAACTAGTTAGTCTAGGTGCTGTAATTGTCCTCCTTGGAATCTCCTGAATATCTAAATACTCTCGAGCTAGAGGAGGAAGAATTCTAAGGATCTACAAGCGCCCAGTTAAGCGCTGTATAGTTACGTTTGAGGCGATAGATTTTAGACTGTTCGATTCGATTTTTTTTTTAAGAAAAAGATTTGGGGTAGAGGTACCGCCGGCGTATATGGTTCGGCAGCTAGAGCTCTCCAGCCGAGAGTGCGTTGATAGGGGTGCAGCGCATTGCTCCCAACCAACCAGCCAGCGCTTTCCTTTGGCATTTATTAATTCTTGTGAGGTAACCGTCAGATACAGACCAGTAGGAACAACACATATAATCAGTTACTGGACGTACCGTCGTATGGTAAAATTTACGAAACAATTCGCAGCCTTCGAATTTACGTTGCCGTTAGTTGTTTGAGACACATGAAAATTTGTCTCGGACTGGGACTCCGACCAAGATACCCTACTTATCACGAACGGTCGCCCTCACTACACTGGTCATTGAACACTTTTCCAGGAGTGACCCAGACTCCCGTATGTCAAGCAGTCACAACCCTAATGATAGCACAATTCGTGATTCCCGCACGCGGAGACAAATGTTATATCGTCATGCAAGTCTGATGGACAGTGAACTGTGAAGAAACGGACACTATAACAAAGTCATTGTAACAATCAATTATGAAAATTTAAGTGTTGGTGCTGTGCCGACGTTCAAGTCCTGTCCAAGTCCTGTCATAGCTGTATGTTGTCAGGTAAATCGCATTTCTTAGCCATATACTCGTATTTTATATGCTCTTTCAGGGCTAGCTTACGGTCTTTGAAGAGTCGCAGGTATTTGAATAACATCTCCAAAGCGAAGTAGTGCGGGCCTAGCGCTATTACTACTGACAGTTTCGCTCTGTGCCTTGAGAACTGCGTTCGATTTAACTGTGGATATAGCCGATCCGTTTCTTGAGAGCCACTGTTGGAGCGCGAACATTGCAGTTGTCAATTGTGATTTTACAATCTTCTAGATATGTACTTTCCACATAAATACGTAAATCGTCAGTGTATTATAAAACTTTCACCTTCTCTGGGAACATCCTCTGTAGGTCAATGACGTAGATATTAAACAGAATACGTAGTTCGTGGTCCTCTTGTACGTCCTTCACGTAAGACTAGTAGGAACCGATCAGAGAGAACAGGTGTTTCGTAAATGGGTTTTGTAGCTATCAATATGAATACTACTTACCGTAGGTGCTGCTTAGGTTCGGAAACACAGCTAGTAGATACGCATTTCGGCTGAAACAGAAATGTATGTCACTAACCAGACGTAGGAGAACATCTAGAGTATCTTTCCCTTTGTGAAAATATACCTGATCACTGGGGAATATATAATTGACAGTCACTCTAACCGCTGTTTGGCCATTCTTTCCTACACTATGTAGGGACAACGTAGTAATGTTATTGGTCGGCACGACGCCACCGAACTAGAATATCAGGATTATTTTCTGGTTTGAACACAGGAATCGTTCTGCCTAGCTTCAGGGGTTCAATATTGCAGCATTCAGACCACATTTTATTTACAAATACGGAGGAGGTGCTGTTGTCCTTCGTATGGCAAAAATGATAGCATATAGTAGTGGACTGGGTCGGGGACAGTATTTTTCTCAGACGAGAAAGTTCTCTGCAACTCGACCATTGCGAATGACTGTAGAAGAGGGTGACTTCATCGGGATTTGGTCCTCTATATTGGGATATTGTGTGACGGACGAAGGTGTTGTCTGCCTTTGTAACGTATGTTCCATAATACTCCTGGTAGGCAACGTATGGAAATGGCGAGGTGTCGAAGATTTATTGAAGCTATTCAGCTTCTTCCACAGTGTTAACACTGTAGTGTCCTTAGTTGTAGAGTTGGACACGATTTTCCAATTTGTCCTCTTCTTATTTAAAAAAAATGGTTCAAATGGTTCTGAGCACTATGGGACTTAACATCTTAGGTCATCGTCCCCTAGAACTTAGAACTACTTAAACCTAACTAACCTAAGGACATCACACACATCCATGCCCGAGGCAGGATTCGAACCTGCGACCGTAGCAGTCGCACGGTTCCGGACTGAGCGCCTAGAACCGCGAGACCACCGCGGCCGGCTCTTCTTATTTCAAAAAAATTCTTGGTTACCGCTTGTATTTTTTGTGGGCTTATATGATTTTACTTGGTACTATGTCTCTTACATTTGCTCATTGCTTTCTTCGTTTGTGGCTAACATTCGGTAATCCACCACACAGGAATAGCTCTGTTTGTGGTATAAAACGGCATCTTCAAAGGACTTTCCTTTACGGCGGCGTTAGTAGTGCACTGTATTAGTTTCTTCCGAAGTCTGTTATTGTGGAGGGCTTACTTTTAAAACATTTTTATTGCAGTCATCTTTCCCGGTTTTCCATCTCTGAGAGGCGTAGATCAGCGTGGTTCTTCCTCTGTACCAAGAGGTCAGAATAATTAGCATTTGAAAGGGAAACCAGAGGATCTACTTTTACTTCCCTGCTGGTTAACTGTGCCACGTGCGGTGATGGGGAGCTGAGGTCTATTGCTGATCTCCTCACTAACGGCGGGGTTATCTTTATGGGGGATGAGTCATTCAGTAGGACAAGGTTTTCGTCTTATAGAATGGTCTTTAATAACGCACCATAGCAGTTATCATTCTCGCATCTCACTGACGTGTGATGGGCGTTAAAATCCACCACAACGAGCAGTGGATGGCCAAATTGCTGTAGTAGATAGGACCAGCAGATAGCCAGTATATTCAGGTCGGATTTTGAGCTTCGTTTTATATTGCTGTGTCTTATAGGTTTCTGTTGTTTCAGTTGAGTCCAAGAATATTGTTAGGAATATTTTCTTTCAGAAGTACGGCAACGCCTTCGTGCCTGTCGTGTCTGTTCCTTCTAATTATGTCGTAGACAGGAAAGTGTAAGTCATTTGTGGGCTTGAGCCATGTTTGGTACAGACTGAGAATTTATGTGTTTTGGTGTAGTGGCTGAGACTAACTTATTGGACGTAAGTGGCCTAGCATTTCATTTTTGTATGCTCTTGGCAACTTTCGCTATTATTTTAAGGAACTGAAGAGAGCAGATCAGTAACACTAACAAAGGGGCCGTCACAGATGTGTCCAAACAGTAAGGCTCATATTTGGCACGTCACTTGTGTACAACATAAAATGTAACAATTAAGATATTTTGGCTCAACATCTGCCACCGCTTTTGAGAAAATCACTACTGAAGTTAATGACTCGCGGTCGACTCAAAATCTGATGATACATAACTGATAATTTCCCATTATTATACATCTTCCTAGAGATCGAGGAAAGAAACTCTTTTGACTGCCTCGTACATACCCTTAAGGTATGTGCTCTGAAACGAAGTCCTGTTGGCATAGCGGCCAGTATGTCTTCGTTTACATAGTGGCGAGGACGTCTTGTTTGCATCCTGTCCGCGGAGTTCGCGAGCATGCGTAGTCTGTGCACATGATCGCCGCCGCTTGGTTCTACGACCGTTGATGGACGCGCCACGGCTCAACTATATCGAAAATTCAGGATGATGTTCAGTTCTCAGTCTGTTTGTGCACGACAGAGGGCTTTTAAATGGAATGTGACGAAGTTCACCTCAGACATAGTAGGCATCCACCTTTCTATCGCCAGTAGTCGTACATGTCAAAATCACAAGCGACGCCGTCTGTCATGACGAACTGTCCAGATATGCCAGCGGCCTCAAGTTCAAACACGCCAATGGACACACAGCAGCGGTCATCGTCGATCATGTGGGGCTCGGATTAAGTTCTCTGTTCGTCTTCACCTACATCTAAAAACGTACTCCGCAAGCAACCGTGCAGTGCGTGGCGAAACGTACCCTGTACCACTATTAGTCATTTTCTTTCCTGTTCCACTCATAAACACAGCGAGGGAAAGACGACTGTCTGCACGGCTACGTATGAGCCCTAATTTCTCATATCTTATCTTCGTGGTCCTTACATCTACATCTACATCTACATCTACATGATTACTCTGCAATTCACATTTAAGTGCTTGGCAGAGGGTTCATCGAACCACAATCACACTATCTCTCTACCATTCCACTCCCGAACAGCGCGCGGGAAATACGAACACCTAAACCTTTCTGTTCGAGCTCTGATTTCTCTTATTTTATTTTGATGATCATTCCTACCTACGTAGGTTGGGCTCAACAAAATATTTTCGCATTCGGAAGAGAAAGTTGGTGACTGAAATTTCGTAAATAGATCTCGCCGCGACGAAAAGCGTCTTTGCTTTAGTGACTTCCATCCCAACTCGCGTATCATATCTGCCACACTCTCTCCCCTATTACGTGATAATACAAAACGAGCTGCCCTTTGTTGCACCCTTTCGATGTCTTCCGTCAATCCCACCTGGTAAGGATCCCACACCGCGCAGCAATATTCTAACAGAGGACGAACGCATTGTATGTTATCGGCAGTAGAATCGCTCGGCAGTCAGCTTCAAATGACGGTTCTCTAAATTTTCTCAATAGAGTTCCTTAAAAAGAATGTCGCCTTCCCATCTGAGGTCTCGAAGCATCTCCGTAACACTTACGTGTTGTTCGAACCTACTGATAAAAATCCAGCAACCTGCTTCTGAATTGCTTCGATGTCTTTCTTCAGTCAGCCTGGTATGTATCTCAGACACTCGAGAAGTACTCAAGAACAGGTGGCATCAGTGTCCTATATGCAGTCTCCTTTACAGCTGAACCACGCTTTCCCAAAATTCTCCCAATAAACCAAAGTCGACCATTTGCTTTCCGTGCCATGGTTCTCACATGCTCGTTACATTTCATATCGCGTTGCAATGTTACAGTCAGATATTTAAACGAGTTGACTGTGCCAAGCACGACACTAGTAAAACTACATGCTTGTTCTTTCTACCCATTCGCATTAACTTACATTTTTGTATAATTAAAGCTGGCTGCTATTCATCACAGCAACTAGAAATTTCATCTAAGTCGTCTAGAACCCTCCTACAGTTATTCAACTTCAACAGCTTACTGCACACCTACTCTACTACGTAATCACTCTGCTATTCACAATAAAGTGCCTGGCAGAGGGTTCAATGAACCACCTTCATGCTGTCTCTCTACCGTTCCACTCTCGAACGGCACGCGGGAAAAACGAGCACTTAAATTTTTCCGTGCGAGCCCTGATTTCTCTTATTTTATCGTGATGATCATTCTTCCCTATGTAGATGGGTGCCAACAGAATGTTTTCGCAATCGGAGGAGAAAACTGGTGATTGAAATTTCATCAGAAGATCCCGTCGCAACGAAAAACGCCTTTGTTTTAATGATTGCCACTCCAATTCACGTATCATGTCTGTGACACTATCTCCCCGATTTCGCGATAATACAAAACGAGCTGCCCTTCTTTGTACTTTTTCGATGTCATCCGTCAGTCACACCTGATGCGCATCCCACACTGTACAGCATTACTCCAGAATAGGGCTGACAAGCGTAGTGTAAGCAGTCTCTTTGGTAGACCTGTTGCACCTTCTAAGTGTTCTGCTAATGAATCGCAGTCTTTGGTTTACTCTACCCACAATATTACCTATGTGATCGTTCCAATTTAGGTTATTTGTAACTGTAATCCCTAAGTATTTAGTTGAATTTACAGCCCCCAGATTTGTGTGACTTAGCGCGTAATCGAAATTTAGCTGATTTCTTTTAGTACTCATGTGAATAACTTCACACTTTTCTTTTGCAGGGTCAATTGCCACTTTTCGCACCATACAGATATCTTATCTAAATCATTTTGCAAGTCGTATTTATCATCTGATGACTTTACGAGACGGTAAATGACAGCATCATCCGCAAACACTCTAAGACGGCTACTCAAATTGTCTCCTATGTCATTAATATAGATCAGGAACAATAGAGGGCCTATAACACTTCCTTGGGGAACGCCGGTTATTAGTTCTGTTTTACTCGATGACTCTCAGTCTATTACTACGAACTGTGACCTTTCTGACAGGAAATCACGAATCCAGTCGCACAACTGAGTCGATACTCCGTAGGCACGCAGTTTGGTTAGAAGACGATTGTGAGGAACGGTGTCGAAAGCCTTCTGGAAATCTAAAAATATGGAATCAATTTGACATCCCCTGTCGATAGCACTTATTACTTCATGAGTATAAAGAGCTAGTTGTGTTTCACAAGAACGATTTTTTCTGAATCCGTGCTGACTATATGTCAATAAATCGTTTTCTTCGAGGTACCTCATAATGTTCGGATACAGTATATGTTCTAAAACCCTACTGCAAATCGACGTTAGTGATATAGGCCTGTAATTCGGCGGATTAATCCTGCTTCCCTTTTTGGGTATTGGTGTGACTTGAGCAATTTTCCAGTCTTTAGGTACGTATACAACGTGGATCTATATAATTGCTAAATATGGAGCTATTTTATCAGCATTCTCTGAGAGGAACCTGACTGGTACAAAATCTGGATCGGAGGCCTTGCCTTTATTAAGCGATTTAAGCTGCTTTGTTACACCGAAGATATCTAATTCTATGTTTCTCATCTTGGCAGTTGTTCTTGATTGGAGTTCAGGAATATTTACTTCGTCTTCTTTGGTGAAGGAGTTTCGGAAAACCGTGTTTAATAACTCTACTTTAGTGGCACTGTCATCAGTGACTTCACCGTTGTTATCGCGCAGTGAAGGTACTGATTGCGTCTTGCCGCTGGTGATCTTTATGTATGACCAGAATCTCTTTGGGTTTTCTGCCAGATTTCGAGACAGAATTTCGTTGTGGAAATTATTAAAAGCATCTGGCATTGAAGTACGCGCCATATTTCTAACTTCTGTAAAACTATGCCAATCTTGGGGATTTTGCGTTCTTTTAAATATGGCATGCTTTTTTCGTTGCTTCTGCAACAACGATCTGACCCGTTTTGTGTACCATGGGGATCAGTACCATCACTTCTTAATTTATGTGGTATATATCTCTCAATTGCTGTTAATACTATCTCTTTGAAAACATTCCACAACTTTTCTACACTTACATGATCAGATCGGAAGGAGTGAAGACTGTCTCTTAGAAAGGCGTTAAGAGCATTTTTATCAGCTTTTTTAAATAGATATACTTTGCGTTTCTTTTTGATGGTTGTAGGTGTTACGGTATTCAGCCTAGCAGCAACTGCCTTGTGGTCGCTAATCCCTGTATTCGTCACAACACTCACTATTTGTCCAGCATTATTGCTGCTAAAAGGTCAAGTATGCTTTCGCAACTATTTACGCTTCGAGTGGGCTCATGAACTAATTGTTCAAAGTAATTTTCTGAGAAAGCATTCAGTACAATTTCGGATGATGTTTTATGCCTGCCGCCGGCTTTAAACGTATATTTTTTCCAGCATATCGAGGGTAGATTGAAGTCACCACCGACTATAATTGTATGACCGGGGTACGTATTTGAAATGAGACTCAAGTTTTCTTTGAATTGTTCTGCAACTATGTCTCCTGAGTCGGGGGGTCGGTAAAACGACCCAGTTAATAGTTTAGTCCGATTGTCGGGTATAACCTCTACCCATACTATTTCACATGAACTACGTACTTCAATTTCGCTACTAGGCAAACTACCTCTGACAGCAATAAATACTCCACCACCAACTGTATTTAATCTATCATTTCTGAACACTGTTAGATCGTTTGAAAAAATTTCGGCTGAACTTATTTCCGGCTTTAGCCAGCTCTCTGTACCTACAGCTATTTGAGATTCAGTGCTTTCTGTTAGGGCTTGAAGCTCTGGTTCTTTCCCAACACAGCTACGACAATTTACAACTGCAATACCAATCGTTTCTACAACTACCTTACTGTGTTTTACCTGCCCACTTTCTGACGGACGCCCCTTCTGTGGTTCCCTAAGACTCTCTAACCTAAAAAACCGCCCAGTCCCTTCCACACAGCCCCAGCTACCCGTGCAGCCGCCTCCTGTGTGTAGTGGACTCCTGACCTATTAAGCGGAACCCGGAAACCCACCACCCGATGGCGAAAGTCAAGGAATTTGCAGCCTACACGGTCACAGAACCGCCTGGGCCTCTGATTTAGACCCTCCACTCGGCTCTGCACCAAAGGACCACAGTCGGTTCTATCGACGAAGCTGAAGGTGGTGAGCTCCGCCTTAATCTCGGAAGCAAGACTGGCAGTCATTACCATTTCCGCTAGCCGCCCGAAACCAGACAGAATCTGCTCCGATCCAAAGCGACACACGTCATTGGTACCGACATGAGCCACCACCTGCAGTTGGCTGCACCCTGTACTCTTCATGGCATCCGGAAGCACCCTTTCCACTTCCGGAATGACTCCCCCCCGGAATGCACACCACAGCAGCAACGGCAAACAGCAGATTGCTGCTCAACTTGTCCGCCAAACCATTTCCCTGTGGCATTCCTGATGATACCCTTGTATCTGATGAGCACTCGCTGTCGAGAACAGCATACTGGGTTCTATTATTTAAGAAGTCTTCAAGCCACTCACATATCTGTGAACTTATTCCATATGCTCGTAGCTTCATTAACAGACTGCAACGAGGCAATGTTTCAAATGCTTCCCTGAAATCTAGACATATGGAATCTGCCTATTGCCCTTAATTCATAGTTCACAGTATATCATGTGAGAAAAAGGAAAGCTGCGTTTTTAAAACCATGGTGATTCTTTGACGTAATCTTCTGAGTCTCAAGAAAGTATATTCGAACTGATACTATGTTCAAGGATTCTGCAGCAAACCGAAGTTAGGGATATTGGTCTGTAATTTTGTGGGTCTGTTCTTTTACCCTTTTTATATATTGGAGTCACTAGACCTTTTTTTCCAGTCACTTGCGACTTTGCGCTAGGCTGGAGATTCACAATAAATGCAGGCTAGGTAAGGTGCCAACGCCGTTGAGTACTCTTTGCGAAACCGAACTGAGATTCGATCGCGACCTGGTCATTTATTTGCTTTCAAATCTTTCAGCTGATTCTCTACGCCTGGGATTCTTACTACTATGTCGTCCGTACGGTGCTTTGTCTGATGGTCTAATGATGGTACGTTTGCATGACATGTTTGCACGATTCTCCTATGTGAACGATTTCTTGAACGTGAAATTTAACACCTTGGCTTTCGTATTTCTGTCTTCAACTGGCACGCCAGATTGGTCAACAAGGGATGAAGGAAGCCTTAGATCCGCTTAGCTTCCCTTTGAAGTGCTCCCTGACGCCGTTGCTGCCTTATAAGCAAGTGGGAAAGTGCTGGACGAAGTAGCCGCAAAACGGAATACGTTCACTACATAATTGTCCCTTAACAGAATCAGCCAGGTTAAGATGGAGCTAACTAAACACGTGCCGACATACACCAACATTGGTGCTCTCAAGTAATAATAATACACGATAGACAGCCGTGCAAATGTTCTGAATGTGGCCAGGAAAGCCACGTCAGGTCGGCGAGTCTCTAACGATGCCTTATGCAACACCCACTGGGCTATCAGTAGCAGGATCATGCGGCCATGACCTTCCCCCTCATTTACGCTGCGCCAGTGAGGCCGGTATCTTCACGTGAGAAAGGGCAGACTTTCTCCCCATACATCACGTTGCGACGCCACGCCAAGGACAGATTCGAACAATAACGTGCCGGAGGCACAGTAACAGCCGACGCTGTTCGACAGCAGTCATTGCCGGCCCCAACGTTTGATACCATAGACGTACACTATTTGATAAAAAGTATCCGGCCACGCCCAAAAAATCCGTTTTCCATATTAGGTCTCGCTTCCCACGCTCGGGTTCCCGGGTTCGATTCCCGGGGGGTCAGGGATTTTCTCCGCCTCGTGATGACTGGGTGTTGTGTGCTGTCCTTAGGTTAGTTAGGTTTAAGTAGTTCTAAGTTCTAGGGGACTGATGACCATAGATGTTAAGTCCCATAGTGCTCAGAGCCATTTGAACCATATTAGGTGCATTGTGCTGCCACCTACTGCCAGGTTCTTCATATCAGTGACCTCAGTAGTCATTAGACATCGTGAGAGAGCAGAATGGGACGACCCGCGGAGCTCACGGAGTTCGATCGTGGTCAGGTGATTGGGAGTCACTTGTGTCATACGTCTGTACGCGAGATTTCCATACTCCTAATATCCCTTGGTCCACTGTTTCCGACTTGATAGTGAAGTGGAAACGTTAAGGGGCACGTACAGCACAAAAGCGTACAGGCCGACCTCGTCTGTTGACTAGCAGGGACTGCCGGCAGTTGCAGAGGCAGACATCTATCCAGACCATCACACAGAAATTCCAAACTGCATCAGGATCCAATGCAAGTACTATGACAGTTAGGCGGGAGGTAAGAAAACGTGGATTTCATGGTCGAGCGGCTGCTCATAAGCCACACATCACGCCGGTAAATGCCAAACGACGCCTCGCTTGGTGTAAGGAGCGTAAACATTGGACGATTGAACAGTGGAAAAATGTTGTGTGGAGTGACGAATCACGGTACACAATGTGGCGATCCGATGGCAGGGTGTGGGTATGGCGAGTGCCCGGTGAACGTCGTCTGCCAGAGTGTGTAGTGCCAACAGTAAAATTCGGAGGCTGTGGTGTTATGGTGTGGTCGTGTTTTTCATGCGGGGGAGGTGGGGGGCTTGCACCTCTTGTTGTTTTCTTGACACTATCACAGCACAGGCCTACACTGATGTTTTAAACACCTTCTTGCTCCCCACTGTTGAAGAGCAATTCGGTGATAGCGACTGAATCTTTCAATATGATTGACCAGCTGTTCATAATGCACGGCCTTCGGCGGAGTGGTTACACATCCCTGTTATGGACTGGCCTGCACGGAGTCGTGACCTGAATCCTATTGAACACCTTTGGGATGTTTTGGCACTTATTAGTAGAGCTTATGGTCAATAAGTTCTGTGAACAACGATACCGTGGATTACTTTCAAGCAAACGTGCACGGATGCTTCTAGAAGGCTGTGATATATACTCTCTGTTTCTGTAGATCATAAAGATGGGAATAAGCAGCCTTGTCGGTGATACGAAGGGCAAAAATTTGGAAGATGGACAGGGCATTGGTGGACACTACAGACTCACAAAGAAAATTTTAGACACTCTTCAAGTGTATAATGGTAAGGCTGTCAGACAGAGCCTATTCAGTGTACGCGACATGAAAAATGCGGTATGGGCTACGTATTTCCACACGTTCTCAAAAGATGAACATCCCATTCATCCACTGTGCCAAAACAACTGGTGTAAGTCTCTACACATTCAGAGGGAGAGGGATAACAACCCCTAAATTCACAAGGAGAGGCTTCCAAATTGTATCCTGGATGTTGTTAAGCACACTTACAGGTTTCTGGCCGATTCTGAACTTTTAAAAAAAGTGTGTTCATGGCAAAACCCAGAAACCAAACGAGTCTCTAAATTAGCTCATATGGAAACGATGGCCTAAAACCACATTTTTATCTGCTATAGTTGTCAGAATTGCAGCTTATGATGCAGTTATTGTATTTAATGATGGGAACGTAGGGAGGATGAAGGTATTACAGAGAATTGGCTTTAAGATAAGAAATTGCCCTCGAGATATATTGAGAAAAAAATAGATTTACAGAGTGTCTCTCCAGCTGAAAAGTCAGGTGAAGATCTAGTAAAGGAAAGGAGGCAGAAAACAAGCAAGAAATGAGAAATCTTGAAGGGAAGGAGGACCATAAATACAAATCTGAGGACTTCTGAAAAGGTGACATAAAACAAACGTTAGGGTGAACTTTAAATTGCATTTCCTGAAATTATGTTTCTGAAAGTTTACAGGTTATGTACATTTTTCTCAGAATCTATGAAGCCTAGAATTACGATATTTTGTGCACTTATATGAAGTGTTCACGGGTTGTCAGCCGAATAGCGTCGTCGTCTCGTAGCAACGTTTCGATGGAATGCGTCTCCATCATCTTCAGGCGAAGATGCTACGAGACGATGACGCTACTCGGCTGACAACCCGTGAAGACTTCATATATGAAATTCGCCGACAAAGCCTGCACTCACATATTTTGTACACCTATTTCTATAAACTCAAGTGTAAGATGAGATATGGGGGAAAGTGCATTGAATTTTGCACGAGTTTTATATTATAATTACAGAAATACAATTAAAATTTATCAGAATTCTCCTACTCAGTATATTCAAAAGACTTCGTGAAAGAAGTTTACTGTATGCAGATAGATGAAACAGAGAAAATTTTGTAGAAATCTCTGAGAAAATGATAGATATATTATTTTTTTAAATTAAAATTTTTTAATTCCATAAAAAGTAAAATAAACATAATTCGAGGAAAGAAGGGGCTGCCGGAGGCATATTGTTGACACATTTAAATTGTTTATAATTTATTAATTTATGCTTCGTTATTCTAAAAAAGCAAGAGAGAATTAATTTGACATTTTATGTATGAAGTAGCCGTAAGATAACAGACCAGCACATTTGGCGGATTGACCAGTTATTAGAACGAGACGAGGTTGATGTGTAGCAGAGGCGACAATGTTAAGAACAGAATAAACCAATTAGATAATGGCACCATGCGAGGGAGGTTTCAAATTTTAAATATTCAACTTATCATAACTTTACACACACACACACACACATATATATATATATATATATATATATATATATATATATATATATATATATATATGGTGAGTCGCGGAAGACGTAACACCCCTATTATTCCGGGAGCGATTGCACGCATCGGCATGCGGTTTTCGGCGAATCATAGCAGACTACGGGGCACATACGTTGGTACATGCACAATAATCACAACGTTTATATTGACCGAGATAATGAGGCCATTACATGTTTTTTAAATGAGACGCTGTACTTTTTTTTACCATCATTCGAACGCTCTGGAAAAGACGCGTGTAGTGATGTAACGCATGTTGCTATTGTGATTCAAACTTTGCTTAAAAGAGGGCGGATGAGGATTTACCTACGTAGCGTAGACCGTGCATGCTGCATAGAGCACGCCAACTCGGCCTGCGGGTCGCGCGAGGCGTGTTTACAGTCTGCAGCCGCTTCCGACCGCCTCGACCTTCAATCGTACAATATTTCCCAGCGTCTTTTAAGCGAAGTTTGAATCACGATAGCAACATGCGTTACATCACTATACGCGTCTTTTCCAGAGCATTCGAATAATGGTAAAAAAAGTATAGCGTCCCATTTAAAAAAACATGTACTTGCCTCATTATCTCGGTCAATACAAACGTTATGATTATTGTGCATGTACCAAAGTTTGTGCCCCATAATCGGCTATGATTCGTCGAACACCGCTTGTCGATACGTGCAATCGCCAACGGAATAATGGGGGTGTTACGTCTTACGCGACTCACCCTGTATATATATATATATATATATATATATATATATATATATATATATATATATATATATATTCACTTCTTGGGCCGCACTGATACTTGCTTTGGGCCGTGGGTTCGACACCCTTGTCATAGAAAACGTCTGGGACTATTTGGAATAGCAAAGGAAACGTGGCAATCATCACCACAGTTTGAGAGCCCTACAGGATCTAATCATCAGTTAGCAATGAGTGCTTTCATCTGGACATGACACACATGAAGAATCTTGTGGACTAAATTCCTCGCAGACTTGAGGCCATTACCAAGAATATATGCGGTGTTACACTGTACTAGCGTGGTGTATCCTGGCAAATAATTTTTGTACAGTGTGCTTATGTCTTTACTCCTTTTGAGCTGTTTTGTCACAAGTTTCTTAGGTATTTGTAATTTAGTTGTTTGAGCCTGAGAATGGTTAAACACACGGCCTGGGTACGTGTTAATGGAACATTTATTTCCGTGTGCTGCGTCCAGGTGGTGCGTGATGACAGGTGTGAGATGTCTGGCGGCCCTGGTGCTGGTGGCGACGGCGGTCCACGGACAGTCCGACCGCCTGCCGGGGGAGAGCTGGCCGCTCCGACAGAGGGTCGACCTCACGGTCCACCTCGGCGACGAGGGGTGAGTCACCAGCTGGGTCTCTCGCTGCATTGCTACCACATAGCGTAACTCAGTGACCTATGTAAGCGCGGACGCTGCACTTGGCGGGACCACAGCCACTATCCACACCAGTTCCTTCACAAAGGAAGAGAGAGAAATATAATCAATTCATTGATTTCAGTCACAGATTAGGAGTCTAGAACACTCCCGTCCGTTTGCTACTGCTGTACCATAACCTTAAAGTTGTAGGCAGGTCGTGAAATAAAACTATCTTTTTAAAGCAATTATGGTATAAAGCAACAGAGCAGTGTTACCCTCTGAGAGGAATTTTGTTATGTTGACCGTGTTGTACCTAACGGAGGTGGCTTATCGGAAATGAAAGTCAGAATTACGTAAATATTTGAACAGTAACAAACAAAATTTTGCCTATCTGCACTGTTTAACTGATAAAGAAAACGGTCGCTAGCCTAACTAGGCAAGAGAATGATTAACATTCTCATTCAAGAAAATAGTTATTAGTAACTTGAATGGATAAACACAACCTATACTTTGTCACACGCGAGTGCAGTGAACTCTGACACATACATATGTTTACGGTAAGATTGAAACTAACAGTTAGAGCAGCACAAACTATTTGCAAAATTAAAACAGATACCGAAACACACTATTACTTTCAGGGCTTACACAAACTGAATGGTCTTTATAACGTTATTATTACTATTCACTGTAGAATCATTAATTGGATATAGGTTAAGTCTCTCTCAGTTAAATACTTTACTATTTAAAATGAAAGTGTAGTGGACTGTTAAGGCAGCCAGTCCACAGTGAAGTAGCCGAAAGGGCAAGCGTCAACTCACGCCGTCTGGCGTTAAGTCTGGAACAGGATTCGTAATGAATGTGATAAAGAAAAGAACGTAGCTACTAGAACACTTAACTTTTATATCGTCCTTTGGTATACAGCATTCTTGATGATACAAGTGAGACTATCTTGAGATACATGCAATGGTACAAATGGCGCCTTGCTAGGTCGTAGCCATTAACTTAGCTGAAGGCTATTCTAACTGTCTCTCGGCAAATGAGAGAAAGGCTTCGATCAGTGTAGTCGCTAGCAATGTCGTCGTACAACTGGGGCGAGTGCTAGTCCGTCTCTCTAGACCTGCCATGTGGTGGCGCTCGGTCTGCGATCACACAGTGGCGACACGCGGGTCCGACATGTACTAATGGACCGCGGCCGATTTAAAGCTACCACCTAGCAAGTGTGGTGTCTAGCGGTGACACCACATTCCTCCCCCGCAAATCGGCGAACGGTCGTGTGATAAGGCTTCCGCCCGCCGTGGGGAGGACCCCATGTTGACGTATGCGATGAGGTGGGGAGCCCAACAATAGGCGAGGCTGTGCCACCCGCACCCTGCCATTCGGTCCGAGGGGAGCTAGGAAACGCCTGAAAACCTAGTCCAGGGTGCACGTCAACATGCGGTGTATGCGCCCGTAATGAGACAGGAGGGGCCGAAGGGTCGACCTCCATGCGGTCGGGGCACCCAACGGACGAAGACGACATCTGGTCCGGAGCGGGTAAGAGTTCCATTGCGGAGGACAGCTGGTCACGGGAAGCGATCGGCGGCGCGTGACCCAGGGAGGCGCTGGGCGGCTGCAGCGAAGCGTCCACTGCGGGCGGCGCCGGCGGGAGAACAGGCGGCGGCGGCGGCGGCATGTCGCCATGAGGCAATAGGGAAGGCAGCGTCGGTAACACCTGGGGATGAGGCGAGCCAGTAGATGGGGCCCCAGGGCGCTGACCGGACGGCACCGTCGCTGAAAGCAGACGGGGAGCAGCAGAACCCAGGCGACGACAGAGGCGCAGCTGATTGAGATGCCGACGCACTTCACCTCACCAGAGGCCCCCAAAACCAAATACATCGCGCGGCCGAGGCAGCGAAGAATGCGCCCTGCGAGCCAACGCCGTGAACCTCGATAGTTGCGATAGAAGACAACGTCGCCAGGAGCAAAAGCAGGAGTCTGCTGCTGCACAGGAACCTGATGCGGCGGATGCAGCAAAGACATCAAGGTTCGATGAGGACGACCGTGGAGCAACTCAGCTGGCGAGTGACCATCGCGGGGCTGAGAGCGATACGAAGACAAAAAGAGCAATAACGCGTCCTCCCGAGAATGCGACTCTTTCAACTTCAACATCTGTGACTTGAAAGTCCGGACCAAACGTTCAGCGGCACCATTTGACTGAGACGAAAACGGCGCGGATGTCAGATGTTGAATACCATTGGCCGTGCAGAATGACTGAAATTCTGCGGACATGAATTGTGGGCCATTGTCGGAAACAATAGTCTGCGGAAGACCTTCAACGCAAAAAATAGCGGATAACGCTTGGATGGTGGCAGATGATGTCGTGGAAGACATCCGGACAACAAAAGGAAAATTACTGAAAGAATCGACCACAACCAACCATCGAGCATTCCAGAATGGACCAGCAAAATCGACGTGCAAGCGTTGCCAAGGGGAAGTGGCTTTCGGCCATGCAAAGAATTTCCGCGGCGGTGCGGATTGTTGTTCGGCACACGCCATGCAAGAAGAGCACATATTCGTTATCGCAGCATCGATTCCGAACCAAGTACAGTGCTGACGAGCAAGTTGTTTCGTGCGCACTATACCCCAATGTCCTTGGTGAAGGAGCCGTAAGACAGAGGACTGTAACGAGCGTGGGACCACTACTCTGGACTGATCATTACCAGAACGCAACAACAAAACACCACGTCGCACAAAAAGTCTCTCCTTGTGAGCAAAAAATCGGCGAACCAACGGATCCTCGATCCGTGACTTTGACAAGGGCCATTGCGTAGCAACAAAACGCAAAACGGTAGCAAGGACAGGGTCAGCTGCTGTGGCTGTAGCTACACGACGAAAATCAATCGGAAACGATTCGACCACGTCATCGGTTTCCGCATCAATGAACATGCAAGCAAGTTCGGAAGAATCGAATGCTCTTGCGACCTCAACACGCAATGCTTGGGGAACATTGCGCGCTCTGAAAAATTTCGGTTGCGCGTTGACTTTCAGTTCAAATTGTGCTTCATAGTTCTTAGCGCAACCAAGGCCCGGTGCAAAAATGTCTGCAAATTCGTCACATAGACTAGAAACACTGGCTGAAGGCACAGTCTGATTCACTGATAGGACCTGATTGACTATAGAGAAGTTAAACAACTGAAATAAATCTAAACCAAACAAGTTCACTGCCGAAGAAGAACGAAGAACATAAAAAGACACAGGTTTTGTTTGTCCCTTGTATGTTGCAAGAAGGCTGCACTGTCCTAAAACAGGGATAGCTTGTCCGGAATAACTATTTAACTTAACATTTGCGGCACGCAACGGAGGTGCGCCCAGTTGTTTGTACGTGGCGTGATTGATCAATGAAACTGCAGCTCCGGTATCGAGCTGGAATGGTATCACTTGTCCGGCAAAGTCCAAATCTACAAAAAGTTTATTGTCCTGCTGACGACAAGAGCGACTGTTTTGTGCAACGTGAACGGATACAGGCACAGAAGCACTTGAGACATTACGGGATTACCGGCGACGTCGACGCACACTTTTTGTGGGACGAACACAGTCACTGTTAGCGAGAGGAACACTGGGCGGAGTGGCACTAACTACATGAATGTCCATGGGCGAAGGTTCACAAGCCTGAGTGTCCTTGGTTCGATTCTGGCGCGAAGCAAAGGGCCTGGAATGGTTGTGAGTGTCTGATCTGAGCTTTTTCTGGCAAACACTTTGAACATGTCCTTTCATATTACAGAAAAAGCAAATAGCTTGGCGTGACGGGCAATTCTCACGCGAATGTCTAGTTGCACACCGCGGGCATGATTTCACTGCATTTGCTTGCTTGCGCGGGACACGTGGCTGCGCGGACATGCGCGAGGGCCGTTTAGCGTCCCGTGCTGCGCGCCCGGCGGGCCGGTTAATGTGACACACTGCTGGCGAAGTGTCAAATGATTCTTGTGCAAAGTCAAGTGTGTCTTGCCTATCCAATATGTCTATCACTTGTTGAAGGGAGGGATTAACTAGTTTCAAAATCTGTTCCCGTATGCGAACATCAGAAACGTTTTGTGCTATTGCATCACGCACCATAGTATCTGAATAAGGGAGTCCACAGTCACATTCAAATGCACAATCCCTAGTAAGTCCTTGCAAAGTTGCAACCCACTCCCTATTAGTCTGACTGGCCGTATGTTTTGTACGAAAGAACGTATACCTTTTCGCAACGACATTTACTGTTTCTTTGAAATAGGCATCTAAAGCAGACAAAATTTCTTCATATGACAGAGTTGCTACGTCGCGCCGGGGAAACAATTTCACTATCACACGGTAGGTGGACACACCTACACACGAAAGCAAAAACGGCTGCCGCTCACTACCTTGAATTCTGTAGGCGGCGAGATGAAATCCAAATTGTCGGGACCATTCCGGCCATGTCTCGTTGGCCGCCTCGTAGGGCCTAAATTGAGGTGCAACAGCATGGTGTGGCTGCGGTAGCGATGAAGCGGCGGCGGCCGCATCGTTTTGCAGCGCATGTTGACCCTGGACGAGCTGTCCCAGGGCATCCAATAACGCCTGCGTCTGCTGATTCTGCAAGCGATAAAATTCGGACAGTACATCTGGAGAATGTGGCGAAGCCATGACACAAGCAAATTAATACAATACGAACGCTAAAGTCCCGTTTGAGACTCGTCGCCAATGTAGTGGACTGTTAAGGCAGCCAGTCCACAGTGAAGTAGCCGAAAGGGCACGCGTCAACTCACGCCGTCTGGCGTTAAGTCTGGAACAGGATTCGTAATGAATGTGATAAAGAAAAGAACGTAGCTACTAGAACACTTAACTTTTATATCGTTCTTTGGTATACAGCATTCTTGATGATACAAGTGAGACTATCTTGAGATACATGCAATGGTACAAATGGCGCCTTGCTAGGTCGTAGCCATTAACTTAGCTGAAGGCTATTCTAACTGTCTCTCGGCAAATGAGAGAAAGGCTTCGATCAGTGTAGTCGCTAGCAATGTCGTCGTACAACTGGGGCGAGTGCTAGTCCGTCTCTCTAGACCTGCCATGTGGTGGCGCTCGGTCTGCGATCACACAGTGGCGACACGCGGGTCCGACATGTACTAATGGACCGCGGCCGATTTAAAGCTACCACCTAGCAAGTGTGGTGTCTAGCGGTGACACCACAGAAAGTTAATTGGAATCCACTAACAGGTTGCTTCTCACTATCATTTGAATAAAGAAATTATGGTTTTGATAATTAGTGGTCTTTCCATTACTTGTTACCTAGCAGTAACACAATAGACAAACTGTGGATCCTGTTATATTATTAATATGCACTTCCAATACACAAGAGAGACAAACACTTAGCAAACATGAGTATATAACGTTTCACAACTGCAGTTTTCCACTTTTACTACATTGAGAGACAAAATTAACATATATGTAAGATACTGACTCACCTTCTGCGATTTACAATAGGCAATAATGTGATCATTTACTAAGCAAAACTTTATAAGCCTCAGTCTTCAGAACTTTTAATTTGAAGTTGGCAACAACACATTAATAAGCAGTTTTACTAGAAAAATTATTTCCAGCAAGCATCATTAACCTTAACTCACTCTCTTGCCACGTTAACTTTAACTTTCTTTTTACTATGTTCAGGAGGCATTAATTAGCAGAGACACTGGTCTTTAATGTTCTTTCAGTAGGGACACTCGGTAATCACTATAGTTCAAACGGAGAGGAACCTGAGAGGTGTTATGATAAGGAAAAAATCAGGGTAGGTACATAAATTCAGTTACAAGTTACCTTATATTTGTGCACACTAAAACATCCAATGAGCTGATCCTTCACTGTACATTATTATAGTGCTCCATTATAGTGATTGCGCAATGTGGTGGCGATTGCATATTGGTAGGTGGAATTGCAGGTAGATTTGCTAGACTCTCTCATTTCTTGGTGGCGATGATAGATACCAATTCCAGAATCGTTCCAGCTATTTATCCATCCATCCGAGGCATGGGAAAGTGGCAGAAAAAAACCTCTCTCGGAACCAGCACAATATACAACATTAACATGGCAGTGCACAGTTCAGTAGCTAGTCCCCGACTCATACCTCGTCCCCGACTGACTCTTGTTCCATCTTTTCTACCTAGGCCAACCACTATTTGCGCGCGCTACACAGTTCCGTTCCCGAGGGTAACCACTACACCTTTTACATATAAACTAACTAAGAACCCTAAGTGAGGATCAGCAGTTTACATAACAGCAACCAAACACATTAAATAAAACAGAACATTTGCACATATTGACATTTCTAAAAAAAATTATTCACACAGAAATTACAATTATATATAGTAAGTTTTGTTCCCTCCGAATGGGACAAAGAATTTAAATGACAGATATACCACATTGCATAGAATCAAACCATGACATCACAGTTTTAACAAAGAAAGGAGTATACAATTTTGTGTTGTCGATCCGAACACATTTACAGAAGCTCAACGATGTAACATTAAATGAAAAAAAAGCAAAATAAATCAGTAGAGCACTAGAGTTATGGTGTTACAAGTCCTGATTAAATTTTGTATAATTTGATACTAAACTCAGACCGTTCAGTTGATTACCTAACAAGTTGCCAAACTTAATCTCCCTTTTGATTCTACTGAGTAAATTTTCACAAAAAAAAAGGCACCACCAATTTGTCTAGACAGAGCACAACCGATTGTAGGGGCGGAGTAACTTCGATATTCCCTTTTTAATTAATATAGAAAACCCCTAAGACGGCGAAGTCCAGCAAAATTCCCTGGTCATTATTTCAATTTAAGTGACCATCGTCGGAGCATTGGCGATCAAAACGTGTCGCATGCAGAGGGACAAAGAGACCATTTCTCCGCCGGAGCGATGCTGCACCAACACTTCGTTTCCACCCCATGTCACGCTAGCTACGCGAATCTATTTGTTAACTGCCGACACACACCGAGGTGCGGCGTCCGAGTCTGGAAACAGCCCGGAGAGCCACTCTCCAGCCCACACAGATTCTGAACGAGTCTGAATCTCGATAGTCGTCAAGCGACAGTTACTGCAATTTTGTTACAACTGTTACCTTCCATAACTTTGGGAGAAGCCTTGTGTTTAGCCCTCGGAAGCGGGCTGCAACTACGGATGTTACGACTGTGCTACCGCGGCATGTGTACTGTGAAGTATCGACTTCGCATATCCACATTTTGTAACGTGGTAAGCTCTAACGTCTGATTCAAATGGTTCAAATGGCTCTGAGCACTATGGGACTTAACATCTATGGTCATCAGTCCCTAGAACGTAGAACTACTTAAACCTAACTAACCTAAGGACATTACACAACACCCAGCCATCACGAGGCAGAGAAAATCCCTGACCCCGCCGGGAATCGAACCCGGGAACCCGGGCGTGGGAAGCGAGAACGCTACCGCACGACCACGAGATGCGGGCTCTAACGTCTGACCCCTGTTTTCTGTGGTAGTGTTCGTTACCCATGGCAGGCTTCTTTCAATCTGGTTTGCTCTCCGCACTCTCTCTAGGGAGTGGACTTATTTGTGATATTGTATCTGTTTATCGAACTGTGGTACAGCAAGAAAATTGCTCTCCAAGAGGCTGTTATTTGTGAGCGATACCTTAACGAAGACATTGTGGTAGGGCTTCATCGTAAGTTCTGAATGTGCGATTTCATTACCAGAATATACGGACTTTCAGTGCTCTGTAGCTCCCATACTGCCCCTCTTTTGTTTAATTGATTTATCACTAGACAAAAAGCATCTGTAGTGGAGAGTAAGTCCAACACTACTACAGTCCAGGGACATAAGATGTTGAAGAGTGGTCTCAAATGGAACAGTGACTGTTAGTACATATCCGAAAGTCATTTATTCCCTCTTTTCATAGTCTGCAAAGCTCGGCCCCGGTAGTTGAGTGGTCAGCGCGACAGATTGTCAATCATAAGGGCCCGGGTTCGATTCCCGGCTGGGTCGGAGATATTCTCCGCTCAGGGACTGGGTGTTGTGTTGTGCTAATTATTATCATTTCATCCCCATCGACGCGCAAGTCATCGAAGTGGCGTCAAATCGAAAGACTTGCACCCGGCGAACGGCATACCCGACGGGAGGCTCCAGTCACACGACATAGTCTGCGAAAAAAAATGTCAGCTACAATAGCTTACCATTCGAAAAACTAGTGCCACCTACGGCCTGTCTCGCCAAAAGGGGTCACAATCAAAGCTTACCTCGTCAGAAAAGGGACTGAGGAAAAATAATCTGTGTGAAAAACAGCTGCCTGGATCATAAAAGCACTTTCTGTATACTGTATAACCTATTTCGGTTTTCTTCAAAATCCATAATCAATTGTTGTGGCCCGTGTGTCATGCGCAGTTGATCCTACTGCAAGTGGTACATGGATCACAAGATCTGATGATGCTTTTCGAGGACGGCGGTATCGCCCATAATAAAAAATGGGTTTGTGATCCACACGGTGAAAAAACAGTCACAAATTTGAAGGATGACGGATCATAAGACGCTATGCCACAGAATTTTCTTAAGGTATTTTATTCGTACATGATTTCAGGAAAACTTTAGGTGCAGGCGCAAAAACTGTTTCTATCTGCCCGCATCTCGTGGTCGTGCGGTAGCGTTCTCGCTTCCCACGCCCGGGTTCCCGGGTTCGATTCCCGGCGGGGTCAGGGATTTTCTCTGCCTCGTGATGACTGGGTGTTGTGTGCTGTCCTTAGGTTAGTTAGGTTTAAGTAGTTCTAAGTTCTAGGGGACTTATGACCACAGCAGTTGAGTCCCATAGTGCTCAGAGCCATTTTTTGTTTCTATCTTGCTATATTTCTAAAAGACGCTGGCACTGTACAATATGTTCGAGGAATAACTAACATATAGAATGTATCATCACAGACATGTGATGGATATTGGACAAATATGACCCAGTACACTGCAAACGAAAGTGCACGCCAAGGAAGCGTAATAACCCCCACTGAAGTCCTCGAGTCACACAAACGATTTATCAAATGGTTCAAATGGCTCTGAGCACTATGCGACTTAACTTCTGAGGTCATCAGTCCCCTAGAACTTAGAACTACTTAAACCTAACTAACCTAAGGACATCACACACATCCATGCCCGAGGCAGGATTCGAACCTGCGTCCGTAGCGGTCGCGCGGTTCCACACTGTATCGCCTAGAACCGCTTGGCCGGCACAAACGATTTATCATATAGTGTCAGCAGCACTACCAGAATGTTCGCAGGCGATACTGTAGTCTACAGGAAAGTGTCGTCCATGGATGACCGCCTTGGTCTAATGAACAGCATCTCTCTTTAAATGCGAGTAAACACGAGATATTGAATATAACAAAGGAAGATAACCGGCAACTTTAGTGGCGAGCATCAGGAATATCTCATATTGGTTAAATATTTCGGGCTAACACCGCTGTCAAGCGCGGGCGAACTCGCGATGCTAACCAGTCACCATGTCCCCTTCTTTCAGTGGCTTCATTTTGATACAGTATAGTGGAGCTTGCAGCCAGCACAACGCTCTTTCAGCCATTGACAGGTTTATAAATCCCACGCGCGCTACTTCTAACTCAAGGATTTCCTCAGTTGGCCTCGCGACGTATTTCTGTTAACTCCAAAGAAAAATCCCTCAGAGGAATGCGAACTGAATTTGGTTTCACTGCATGGCAGTCAGACGCGCTCATCACTCTCCTGCGGAGGTAGACAAATATGCTATCCTGCCACTGTCCAGGCCTCTCGAGATGCGTCTTCGTCCTGGAATCTCAGTGACTGGAGTAGAATTCAGAGATGAGTCTCGCTTCGAACTGAGCCCCGATGAGCGGTGAAAACTTGCCTGGAGGCGCCCTGGACAGAAATAGGCTATCTTACTGCCACAAGGCCCGACAACGGAGACTGATGGTCTAGGATGCCATTTCTTTTCTTAGTAGGACCCCGTTCATTGTCATCCACGGCGTGCTTACAGCACAGCAGTACGACGTCGATTTTCTACGCCCCGTTTTGTTACTCTTCCTGGCAAGCCATCCTGGGCTTACATTTCAGCAAGTTAATGCCCGCCCGCACACTGCGAGAGTATCTACTGATTGTCTTCGTGCTTAACAAACCATACATTGCCCAACAAGATCGCCGGATCTTTCCCCAGCTGAGAACGTTTCAAGTATTATGGTCAGGGCCCTCCAACCAGCTCGGGAGTTTGACCATCTGACGTGGTTGGTTGGTTGGTTGGTTGGTTGGTTGGTTTTGGGGAAGGAGACCAGACAGCGTGGTCATCGGTCTCATCGGATTAGGGAAGGATGGGGAAGGAAGTCGGCCGTGCCCTTTCAGAGGAACCATCCCGGCATTTGCCTGGAGTGATTTAGGGAAATCACGGAAAACCGAAATCAGGATGGCAGGACGCGGGATTGAACCGTCGTCCTCCCGAATGCGAGTCCAGTGTCTAACCACTGCGCCACCTCGCTCGGTCATCTGACGTGCCAACTGGACAGAGTTTCGTAGGATATCCCTCAGGGGGACATACAACAACTGTCTCAATCAATTCCAGGTCAAATACCTGCTTGCACAACGGCCAGAGGAGGACCAACGCGTTATTGACTTGCTCAATTTGTGAAGCTCTTTCAAAAATGGTTCAAATGGCTCTGAGCACTATGCGACTTAACGTCTGAGGTCATCAGTCGCCTAGAACTTAGAACTAATTAAACCTAACTAACCTAAGGACATGACACACATCGATGCCCGAGGCAGGATTCGAACCTGCGACCGTAGCGCTCGCTCGGTTCCAGACTGCAGCGCCTAGAACCGAACGGCCACTCCGGCCGGCGAAGCGCTTTCTCTTGAATAAATAATCCAATATTTCTGAAATTGTGATCATTTTTTTGTCTGTACATGTCTATCACATCTACCGATTTCCGTCGCATTCTCGTAAATCCTGCGTGGTGCGTCTTTTTTTTGTCTTAATGTAGTAGGACAAATATTAATAATTATAGCCGGGCCGCTGAAAAAAGTCACTTCAAGGTCACTCCTGAAGCGCCGTGTAGTTGGCAATGTAACTAACAAGTGAGGAAAGCGAGGCGCTGCTTCTTCTGAACCAATAACAGCACCGGTTCCGGCGTCGACGCTACCACGTCGCCGGCATCCGTGTAAACATTGTATGTTAGTGCGCGAACGCCTGCTTTTGCGTTGTGTTGTGTTACCGTCTCGACTACAGTTTTTGTTTATTAAACAATGTCACCAAAATGATGTCGTTCACCAAGCGACAATCCGTTGCGCCGTAGAGTGCCATTAAATAGTCAGGCTTTGGAATTGCTGCGGAGGACGCGTTTTACGAGCAAGAAAAAGAATTTTTTTTCTGTTCATGGGCATTCTTCGATTTCTGCCGATAAATTATAGAGAGTACCTCAAGAACTCTAGGATTCAGTAAAAAAAAAAAAAGGTTCAAATGGCTCTGAGCACTATGGGACTTAACTTCTGACGTCATCAGTCCCCTAGGAGTTAGAACTACTTAAACCTAACTAACGTAAGGACATGACACACATCCATGCCCGAGGCAGGATTCGAACCTGCGACCTTAGCGGTCGCGCGGTTCCAGACTGTAGCGCCTAGAACCGCTCGGTTACTCCGGCCGGCTAGGATTCAGTCAAAGAACAGTTATAAGGAAAGGGGTGCTACTTCAATATTTGCAAGACACTGAAGTAAACAGTGTGGAAGAAACCCCCTGTGGGAGAAACAGTGTGTTTTTAAGTACTCCGAGAGAGAAAAAGAAAGAGGCCTCCTGTTACAGATATTGATTCTTTCCAACCCGATGCAATTCGTCGGCACATATACGGATACTATAAAAAGCGAGAATACCCCACAATAGCCAAGTTGCTAATTTCTTTAAAAGAAAGCGAACATTTCTCAGGGGGAAAACGTCACGTCAGATGATATTAAAAAGTATGGGCTTACGTTTTAAAAAGTTAGATGGACGAAAACTGTTACTTGAATACTGTTTTACATAGGGCTGTCCCAACACTTTTCCTAAGATAGTGCAGATATAGCTGACAGCTTAACGCCACAGCTAGCTGTAAGTCGCCATTCATTTCTGTAACAGCAGCTCTATGCGCTACAAAGAAAACATGCGTCACTTATAGCCAACCTCGTCGAAGAGGGCACAGCTTAGCATGGGAATGAGTGGTGAATCAATTGTTGATCCCCTCGCTACAAATCTGTACTCTTCACATTATTTCACGAAACTGAGGAATGACTGAGCTGCAGATTTTAAATATACACCAATACTCTGCAAACCACTCCTCGGATTACGGCCTAGGGTACTTCTCGTCCCTATTAGTCACCATTTCTCTGTACCATCTTCGATTGGTGAGTGGGCATAACGACTATTTACTTTATCACTAGTTTTATTTATTCGTCAATTTTTACATATTAGAACAGTAAAACTCTCCATGACGTACATCGCCTCTGCAGCGTCCGTCATTGGAGTTGGTTGAACACCTCCATAACGCTCTCACGAATACTAAACGATCCCGTGACAAAGCACGTCACTCTCATTTTTATCTTCTGTATCTCTTCTGTGAATTCGAGCTGGTAAATGACCCAGAAAGATGGACAGTACTCAAGAATCGATCGATCAAATGTTTTGTAAGCCAATTCTTTGTAATGGGTAAATCTGTCATGAGAATCTCAGTGGAAGGGGCTATCTCAATTCAACAACATATTCGCCGTGAGTGTCGATGAGGTCATCCAATTTGGTCTTCTTTCATGACTATGTATTTTTTAATTCTTTTATGATGACATACTTCAATAAAATCTTCTCAGTTTACAAGCTGTGTCATTTCAAATGAAACCACTGGAGCTTTCGATAGGTGGCTCTGCCATCGTCATTAGCCGCGCGGGGTAGCTACGCCGTCTGAGGCGCCTTGTCACGGTCCGTGTGGCTCCCCCACGTCGGAGGTTCGAGTCCTCCCTCGGGCATAGGTGTGTGTGTTGTCCATAGCGGAAGTTAAAGATTTAGTAGTGTGTAGGCTTAGGGACGGATGACCTCAGCAGTTTGGTCCCGTAAGACCTTACCTCAAATTTCCAAATTCCATCATCATTAGGAGTTAAAATTGCTGACTGCCGTGGCTGACATGGTGTTTTGCTTATATCGATACAATATCAGCACGTGGAACCTCCCTGAGAGAGCCGCAGTGACGCATGTGCGGAAGGCGAGTTGGGCAGGTCCTAGCAGCTCTGTCCTGCCACGGGACAAAGACCCATGAGAAAGACAGCCTCGGCGTGTACGTCACAGCATGTGACCCTACAGGGCTTACGAGCGCCTTCAGCAGTCTCCGGCAGGGACCAGTAACTATTTTAGATGTGTTTAATAATTTTCAAGTGCGCATTTAAATGCGTGCACGCTCTCGATAGCACACTACAAAGTTAAGACCTTTAGTGAGCAACTTTTTCACTGACGTTTGAATTCCCGTGGGCCCTGCGTGGAACCGAGCTTTCACGAAATCCGGTGGACAAGGCGACTAGTGTGACATCACAAGTTCGTCGCGGGCCCCGTATTTTTTGTAGACCCAGCGTGGGACCGAGTGACGTCAGAAGGCGCAGGAGTCCGGCGCCACATTTGGAACTGACGCTCCCATGTCCCTACAATCGTCAAGCCTCCCTCTTTACTTTCGTCCGATGTCCAGTTTTATTGAAGGCTTTACTTTAATAACTATGGTAATAAATTTAACACTGTCTTATGGGGCGGTACTTCATTTCTTGCGTTGTCACTTAGATGCTGGGGGACAGACGTATGGGTCAGAGTCATGAGCCAAAGTCTCGATAACCACAAAGCAGAACGATTCGCTGACGTCACGAACACACCTTCTGCTGAAGGTTCATTCTTCCTGAAGCCTACAGCAAATAAATAATCACTTTTACAATTACAGTATTTACTGATGTTTAAACATTAATACAAATAAATCACCAAATGGTTACACCAAGGTTAAAGTAAAGGCCAGAAGAAGAGTAGTCGAAGAAGTACCTGAAGATGAGCGTCTAGAATGGCGTGTTAGCAGTGACACTTGATAATAATGTGAACAAGCTGAGAGTTTTCCAGGTGATACAGTGTACGCTAACACATACATCGTGTGGAAATGTTTTACTTTTAGTTGACCATTGCTGACAGATTCAGCGTAAACCAAGACGAGACGACGAATAAAGCAGAGTCCAGTAACAGCTGCTCTTAGAAGACTGTGACGTAGCGAAGCTGTCGGTGATCTACTTGAGGTAACTCCCCCACAAGAAACTGGCGTGTGCTTGCCTTACTGCCTAAAAGCAAAGAAAAGAAAAAAAAGAAGCAGTATTCCATGAAGGAATTATCAGATTGAGACGGAAATCGATGAGTGTGATATGCATGCACAAACGAATTATTACAATTTCAGAAAACTGAATGATTTGTTCATGAGAAAGACCTTCAAAAATTGAGCAAGCCAATAATGCGATGGTCCACCTCTGCTGCCCAGGGCGTCTCCAGTGTCTTCAGACATGTCTTTGCTTGTCATCGGGGCTTTATACGAAGCGGGACTCATCACTGAAGACAGTTTTGGTCCAATAAGATTCCAGGAACTTCTGGAGACGCCCCAGACAGCGGTGAGATACCAGCCTGACTGTCGCCCGTCGTAGATAACCAGGAGTGATGGTCTAAGGTGGCATTTCATTTCATAGCAGGACCCCTTTGGTTGTCATGCGCGGCACTCTTACAGCACAGCAATATGTCGACGATATTCTACGCCCCGTTTTGTTGCCCCTAATGGCAAACCATACTGGGCTTACAGTTCAACAAGTTTTCTACCGCTTGCCTCCATGCTTGGTAAATCCCATCTTGGGCAGCAAGGTCACCGGATACCTTCCCAATTGAGACCGTTTGGAACATTATGGACAGGGCCTTCCAACAAACTAGAGATTTTGACGATCTAACGCGCCAATTGGGCAGAATCTGGGACTATATCCCTCAGAGAGGCATCCGACAACTCTATGAATCAAAGTGAAGCCGAATAACTACTTGCATAAGGTCAGAGGTGAACCAATGCGTTGTTGACTTGCTCAATTTGAGAAGCTTTTTCTCTCAGTGAAACTTATGTGCCGTTTCCTGATGTTACTTCTCTAGAGTGAGGTAGTGTTTTAATTGTGATCTCGCTCTGCTCATGTGACGATTATCTGATGTAATGGTGTTCCCAGTGAATGCGACGATCTGTTAGCCTTGGCCGGCCGCTGTGGCCGAGCGGTTCTAGGAGCTTCAGTCAGGAAACGCGCTGCTGCTACGGTCGCAGGTTCGAATCCTACCTCGGGTATGGATGTGTATGATGTCCTTAGGTTAGTTGGTCTAGCGGTTCTAGGCGCGCAGTCCGGCACCGCGCGACTGCTACGGTCGCAGGTTCGAATCCTGCCTCGGGCATGGATGTGTGTGATGTCCTTAGGTTAGTTAGGTTTAAGTAGTTCTAAGTTCTAGGGGACTGATGACCACAGATGTTAAGTCCCATAGTGCTCAGAGCCATTTTGAACCTTAGGTTATTTGGGATTCAAAAATGGTTCTAATGGCTCTGAGCACTGTGGGACTTAACATGTAAGGTCATCAGTCCCCTAGAACTTAGAACTACTTAAACCTTACTAACCAAAGGACATCACACACATCCATGCCCGGGGCAGGATTCGAACCTGTGACCGTAGCGGTCGCGCGGTTCCAGACTGAAGCGCCTAGAACCGCTCGGCCACACCGGCCGGCTTAGTTACGATTAAGTAGTTCTTGGTCTAGGAGACTGATGACCTCTTATGTTAAGTACCTTAGTGCTTAGAGCCATTTGAACCATTTTGTTTGTCTTGTGTGACTTTACATTAATGTTTCATCGAGGTGTGTAATAAAAGTGGGCTATGGAGCCTGCTCAACATTTATGACAATGTGTCCGACCGGTTGGTGATCATAGTTAGGTGTCGGTGATCAGAAGATGGCTGACAACTTTAGCCGAAACTAGTAATCAATAAAAATAATAAATTGCGATCGCGACCAATAAAGGACTTTTTCTGAACCCAGTAAATGTAAACAAAGATGTAAGAACTCTGTTGCCACTACAGGGACAGCAGCTTCACCTTCGAAGGCCGGACAAACCTGACGGTGGTTGCGGTGCGCAACACAACGCAGATCGTGCTACACGCCGCGCTCGGCGTCTCCTCCGTCACGGCATACGACGCCAGTGGCAGCCCCGTCAGCTCCAGCTACGAGCACGGAGCTTTCCTGGTCGTCACATTTGCAGAGCAGGTGAGGAGACCTCGACTTAGTATAACTGGGCCCGTTTATATTTCCATTTGCACACACTGACTGTGACTACCCCCCTCCCCCTCTCCCACCCCCTTCCTCTTCCCCATCCCCCTGTCGTGAACGGTCTTGCCGATGTGGATACACCGATTCCCGTCAGATCACTGAAGGTAAGCGCCACACGGCGTGGGCATTACTTTGACGGGTGCGCTTTTCACATTTTTCCCCTTTGCCTTTACGATAGAAAGAAGTTCCTGATAACCTATCTTTGCACCAAACGCTCTGGATTCAATTCCAAACCTCCCCACAGTGGACACTGTTGATGGTGATCCGTCCATCGGATGGGGATGTTAAGCTCGGCCGCTTCGTTGGTGCCCTACGAGAGGAATAAGCAGTTTGCCAGCACCGAGTTTCACTTTAGCTCTTCTCTCACCGTCTCCAACAAGAACATGAGGCTACACTATGCACACACCCATCACAGTCGTCTGCACTTGACAGATACACTTACGTGCACAACTCTCCCACACTGCGAAAGAAAGATGCAAGTGGGCGCGAAGGATAGGGAAAACTTTTCCACTTAGGCTGCTGAACTTGCCCTTCCGGGTATCGCAGTCATTAATGCCAGACGACTTTACTTTTTACCCCCTGACTTCCACAACTCTAGTGATTAAAATAAAGCATAATGGAAATATTGATATGTTTTGAGATCACAATTAAGCAAAACACTATATTTAGCCGATGACAGCCTTTACTGACGTTATACAGGGTGTTTCAAAAATGACCGGTATATTTGAAACGGCAATAAAAACTAAACGAGCAGCGATAGAAATACACCGTTTGTTGCAATATGCTTGGGACAACAGTACATTTTCAGGCAGACAAACTTTCGAAATTACAGTAGTTACAATTTTCAACAACAGATGGCGCTGCGGTCTGGGAAACTCTATAGTACGATATTTTCCACATATCCACCATGCGTAGCAATAATATGGCGTAGTCTCTGAATGAAATTACCCGAAACCTTTGACAACGTGTCTGGCGGAATGGCTTCACATGCAGATGAGATGTACTGCTTCAGCTGTTCAATTGTTTCCGGATTCTGGCGGTACACCTGGTCTTTCAAGTGTCCCCACAGAAAGAAGTCACAGGGGTTCATGTCTGGCGAATAGGGAGGCCAATCCACGCCGCCTCCTGTATGTTTCGGATAGCCCAAAGCAATCACACGATCATCGAAATATTCATTCAGGAAATTAAAGACGTCGACCGTGCGATGTGGCCGGGCACCATCTTGCATAAACCACGAGGTGTTCGCAGTGTCGTCTAAGGCGGTTTGTACCGCCACAAATTCACGAAGAATGTCCAGATAGCGTGATGCAGTAATCGTTTCGGATCTGAAAAATGGGCCAATGATTCCTTTGGAAGAAATGGCGGCCCAGACCAGTACTTTTTGAGGATGCAGGGACGATGGGACTGCAACATGGGGCTTTTCGGTTCCCCATATGCGCCAGTTCTGTTTATTGACGAAGCCGTCCAGGTAAAAATAAGCTTCGTCAGTAAACCAAATGCTGCCCACATGCATATCGCCGTCATCAATCCTGTGCACTATATCGTTAGCGAATGTCTCTCGTGCAGCAATGGTAGCGGCGCTGAGGGGTTGCCGCGTTTGAATTTTGTATGGATAGAGGTGTAAACTCTGGCGCATGAGACGATACGTGGACGTTGGCGTCATTTGGACCGCAGCTGCAACACGGCGAACGGAAACCCGAGGCCGCTGTTGGATCACCTGCTGCACTAGCTGCGCGTTGCCCTCTGTGGTTGCCGTACGCGGTCGCCCTACCTTTCCAGCACGTTCATCCGTCACGTTCCCAGTCCGTTGAAATTTTTCAAACAGATCCTTTATTGTATCGCTTTTCGGTCCTTTGGTTACATTAAACCTCCGTTGAAAACTTCGTCTTGTTGCAACAACACTGTGTTCTAGGCGGTGGAATTCCAACACCAGAAAAATCCTCTGTTGTAAGGAATAAACCATGTTGTCTACAGCACACTTGCACGTTGTGAACAGCACACGCTTACAGCAGAAAGACGACGTACAGAATGGCGCACCCACAGACTGCGTTGTCTTCTATATCTTTCACATCATTTGCAGCGCCATCTGTTGTTGAAAATTGTAACTACTGTAATTTCGAAAGTTTGTCCGCCTGAAAATGTACTGTTGTCCCAAGCATATTGCAACAAACGGTGTATTTCTATCGCTGCTCGTTTAGTTTTTATTGCCGTTTCAAATATACCGGTCATTTTTGAAACACCCTGTACACTGATAAACGACTCAGGGGGGCAAGTATTTAAACCACAGCTAGATATACAGAACTACGATCAGGCCAACCAAGAGAGCAGATCAAGGCACTAAAGAGGAATATTCTGGTGAATCTTACGACATGGCTGGCGACGTCGGTATTACAATCGTAGCACGAGAGACTTGGGTTTACTTAGCAAACGAAATACCGTGCGTATGTAAGCGACATTAATGTTTTCTATTCAAGGCAATGAACATCTAAACTGCTACTAATTGCAAGATGGTAAATCCATTTAGGACGAAGCATCCATGGCGGTGACAATACTCCAGCTTCTAGTCCGTCTCGGAGTTCAAACTGAATGTTCAGGACGTGGTAACAGTGAGACCTTTTATGGCTTACCTGGTGCTATTCTTTGGTTGAGCCGTGGCCAGCTCGCATCGATGCCGTTTGTTCTTTGACAGTTTGTCGCAATCGAGTGGCGTCTTATTTCTCCCTGAGTTACTAGCATAATGAGTTGCTGACTTCCTCGGTCAGAGGCAGCAGCAGTGCTTGTCGATACTAGTACTGCTGTACCAGCTTTGGTGTGACCGCTATATTCCCGTGTGGTGGTGTGTGTGGCAGTCAGTCGGTTGGGACAGAGCAGCGAGGAAGTTTCCGACGGGCGAGGTCAGGCCGGGACTGCTGGTGGCTTGCACGCACGGTCGGATTGTGAGGTGCTAACTGTGAGAGCTACAAAGTTCGTGGTGTGTTGGAGTCGGCGAAATTTTGTAGCCGTCTTCCTGTCTGGTCTTTAACTATTAAAATGGTTGCTACTTACCAGTGAAGTGCACCAGCGCTATTTTTCTGCCTTGTGGCCGTTAACGCCCCAGTTGCCTGCCCTGGTCGTTAGCGTAGTTTTCCAGCAGTGTGTTTTTCCTCGCCTTGTTGATGCTGTCCGGCACGGCATGTAGTTCGACAGCCTTTCAATTGTTTGTTCTATTTTTTTCTTAAGAGCGGTTATTGTGCCTTGGCTGTTTTTAGACGCCACTTTTAAGACGTAGTGCGGCTGGTATCTCCGTCCTCAGATGATATTTACCGTTGTCGTACCGTTGGCCGGGCAGAAGGGAATTGATTAGGTTGTTGGTCGATCCTTCTGCCGTCCCTGGGTCGGGTTGCCACCCGATTATTTAACCTTACTCTTGGTTGCCTGTCTCACCTCACCTTACATTAGAGCTACCTTCTCAGGCCGACTCTTGGAACACTTCTGAGCACCACTGTTCTGTTGCTTTTAGATTGTGATTTTCATTTTAGTCTGATGTATTGTGCGAGGCCTTCAGCCGTCTATTAATTTAGTTTGTTTTAATTTTAAGATAAGGCCTTCAGATAACTTAAATTAAAGTTTGGATACTGATTTCTTTAATAACTAAAATTTTGAAAGTTTGTTCTATCTGTTCTATCTGTTGTTGTTCTTCAATGTCCAGTGTGTGGCCGAGCTTTTATGTGAAACATTTTTAAGATAAAGATAAATAAAATAGAACCTTTGCCAAACACAGGAGCTGACCACGTCTATTTTGTCAAGAGAGGTTTCCTATACAGGCTCAGTACAACCGCCAGAGATGCGGTTCTCGCCTTGTCCCTATGACTCCAAGAGGAAAAGCTGTGTAATTTTTAACAGTTGCCGTCATTTTAAATAAATTATCTACTCCTCTTAAAATAACTTCACCCAAAATCTGTTTTCAGATTTAGGTTCCTCAGCAGGTGAAAAATCATTGTCATGGAGTTTCTTTTCCCAAGGAAATTACGTTAATGATTTAAATCGCGATTGAATTTTCAAGGAACTCGAAATGTACTTGATAGGAAGATTATGGATGCAGCTGTGGGCTGCCCACTCCCAAAGGGTTCTTACCTGTCAACTGATTGATTATTAATTCTGGCTGCATTACAAACCAAAAAACACTGGATAGTTTAACCTCTAGAGGCTTTTGTGGGAAAGTCGTGAATTATGGATGTGTGCACAGTGTGACATCATGGCTGTAATCATGTGTGCAGTGTATGGTCAATGCAGGATGTTTCACACATAGAGACAGCACTCTCTCTGGCGCTGCGCGCAACCAGTATCCCCACAGGCCGGGTCCGATCACCGCATATTCTCCGGCCCCTCCCTCGTGCACTGTGTTAAGTGGCGTGTCTGTTTCAACCGAACGAGTCGAATTAGTAGTATAATTAGTAGTATCACTGCGTCATTCAGCACTTAAGGCTGCTGTCACAGTGGTTTCTGTTGTATACAGACTCAAACGGAAGTCTTGAAGTAACGGTACTGCATCAACTGATCAGTTCAAATACTGTTGTTCGAAGTCAGCAACTCTTCTTCATCTCTTTACATTGGACAATTTCAGCCCCAATCTGGGTCTGTTTGCAACAGAAGCTCACCATCTAGTTCTGTTTTCCCACCATCTTTCAGTGTTTACTCTTGCCTCTTTTTCTAACATCCACATCTTTCAGCCCTCTATCCTTTCGTCTTCCTCTTGGTCGTTTCATTTACATCCCCATTTCATGCATCTTCTTGGAAATCCTCGTAGTTTCGATTTCCTTTATGTGTCCATTCCATCGTAGCCTTGATTTTTCTGTCCTGCTCTGCAAGGGTTCCTCTTTCACTATTTCCCTTACACTTTCATTCTTCAACCTGTCTCTCCTTGTTCCTCTTGTTCTATTTCCGAAGAACTTCATTTCACGTGCTTGTAGTCTGCTTACGTCTCATTTCTTTATTACCCATGTTTCAGACCCATAGGTCAGTACTGGAACGTAGCAACTTCTACTTATTAATTCTTTGCTTTTTTGTTGAACATCTTTGTCCTAAACCAGTCTCCGAACACTCCAACAGAATGCTTCTGCCTGTCTACCGCTTTCAGTGATATCTTTCTCATTTCTTCCATTTCCCGTATCACGCTTCCCAAGTGCTTGACACTATTCACCTTCTTCAATAGTCCACCGCCAATCCTTATTCCTTTAATTGGTCTATCTTTCTTTCTAGTTGTAGCCAGGGTCTCACATTTGTTGACATTAAATTTCATTCAATAATCTCTCACAGTTTCCTCCCAATCTTACAGCTGTCCCTAAATCTTCTTCCTCCTGTTTCCCCAGATCACCATTACTACTGCAGCTGGCTGTTTCCGCACATGCCTGATGGAAGATCGCTCGCGAACGGCGCATTTTTTTCTGATGAAGCTTGGGTGTATTTATGAAGCTATGTGAACACGCCGAAAAAACCACGGTTCGTTGTTGGCTAAATTCACTGTATCATTGGCAGCAATTAAATACTGCATTTGACGATCTAAAGCAACATTTGGCAAACATAATCCGTACCATATGTACGGAATTTACAGAGTCGTTTCGCTACAAAGGGCAAATGAACTGTTCAGATGTTACAAAGGAAGAAAAGTACTTAAGCTTTTAAGTCTCGCTTTAATATTGATGTATGGCATCTGTTCTAACAAACAAACATTCACCGAAGAACTCGGATAGTAAGTGCGTTGTGGTCCACATAGGAATTATAGTGGTCGATTTGCGCAGTTGGCCGCTCTAATGCAACAACAGAGACTGGCGGCGACTGATGAAGGTTTCCTGACACCAAACAAACTGGCGTAACCGACGAAAGCAATATCTGGCATATTCCCTCATATGGCATAACGAAGTGAGCTATATCAGTGGCGGAGACTAAACCCTGACAATCAGAGCAAGGAACGTCGAGTTGAGTGTAAACCGCGAGACAACCTTTAGTTGAGTAAGCACCGTTGTTGAGCCACGACACAAAACGGCAGTCAGTCTGCGACGAGAGCGCTGAAGTCAATCACGTCAAGGGCTGGTGCAACAACTGCTGAGGCTCCGACAATCATTTGTCACCCACCAAGAATTTTTGAGTAGATTAGCCTATAACTTCTGATGTTAACACTGTAGTGATCTCCAGGTATCAATTTCGAACTATTGCGCCGGCCGTTGTGGCCGAGCGGTTCTAGGCGCTTCAGTCCGGAACGGCGCTGCTGCTACGGTCGCAGGTTCGAATCCTGTATCGGGCATGGATGTGTGTGTGTGTCCTTAAGTTAGTTAGGTTTAAGTAGTTCTAAGTCTAGGGGACTGATGGCCTCAGATGTTAAGTCTCATAGTGCTCAGAGCCACACATTTTCACAGTGTTAGATGTTCGCTTCACGGTGTGCCAACAACATCTGAACCAGTCGAACTTTTGCTTTACAAATCGTATTTCAGAAAACGAAAATGTTTAAATTTTTTATATTTTTTGCCAGTGTATAAGCTAAACCTTCGTATTTTATTATTAGAATAAAAGTTCAATCATATTTTCTGTACGTTATTGAGACTTAAAGCTCACAGTACTTAGATGTAAGCTTTCTTTGCTTTACTTTCCATGTCCAGGTGAAAACATCTGTAGTCTCTTCATCGAAAGCTCTGTGGCTTTAATGGCCTCGTGATTCCATAAAAACAAATCTTCCGCTGTCAAACAGTCTCCATCCTTGGGCACATGAGCAAGTGTTTAACCTACGTTTCTCCGCATTCACAATGGTCTCTTTCAGAGTAGCCCCACATAACCACGTTTACTTCGCATCAGATCTACTCATACCTCCCCATGTACTATATTGTAGCTACTGCCCTTGTTTTGTGTGATTTCCTCTTCAGGATGCAGGCTTATATTTTGCAGAGACTCCAACCATAAAGAGAGACGGCGGATCTCAGGTTGGCCTTCTAGCAATACTGTCCGTTTTATAAAGCTCTTCCTTGACTTCGAACGAGTTGGAAGAATTTACTTTGGTTGGGTTTGCTGTTTTTTCCTCTCTGTTTCACTGGCTACTTTTTGTCTGATATTTTGTGGCGCTATGGCCTCAAGTGAGTATATTGTGTGGACAGACGTACGCCTCAGACGTTCGATGACAATCTAGACCGTCTCATTTAAAGCGACGTCCACTTGTTTGGAGCGGAAAGACGTCTCACATACAGGTACTGCGCATTATCCATCTGCAAAACAGTCCCATTACCGATGATGGAAGAAATTTACACTACGCCCTTCATGTTGATCCAGTTAGTTTAAGTATAATATTAAAAACTGGGTTGTTTTGGAAATCAGCCTTATGCAAACACAATTAATTTATTTTTATATTTCCCCAGACATGTTTCGACACCAATGTGTCATCTTCTGTGGGTTAAATTCTTTATTTCTGTACAGTATAGGATCACATTTGTAATACTTAAACTACTGTAGGCGTAGGAAATACAATATTTGCAATTTGCTTCGTTTTGCTTTGGACGCTCACTTTAAAACTACATCGCTAATTGAACTGTGTTATTGTACATCGATTTTAGTGCTCGTTTTCGTCGTTTTTTTGACCGCATGTCATCTGCAAACTAGCCTGAAGAAAATTATTGCATGTTTGTGGATTTCCCTGGTTCTTAACATGTAACTCAGTCGAATATCCTTCGTTATTTCACAGACTTTCGTGAGGAGTCGTTGGTGATTTACTGCATCATACGCAGCGGAAAGGTTAATAAACACATCTGCGGTTATTACTTTCCTTTCAAAACCATCTTCAATGTATTGAGTCAGATTCAGTATTTGACTACAACATTTTCCCTGGTCTTTTAACGTCACGAGTATATGGTCAAGGTATTCGTCCACCTTGGGCTGGAACTGAGGAGAGCTGGATTTTTCTGCTGGGCTGAGTGCGAGTCGATGTGACGTGGACGCCCCGCGACCACTGTAGGCGAGCCCAGGTGCAGAGACAAGGAGCACATCGCCAGAAATGGGTAAATCCAAAAGTTGGGAATATGGACGGCTGTAGCTCCCATGGTCTTCGTACAAGAGATGCATCAAAAATTGGGGTGTGTATGATAAGCTTGCGAGGTGCCGGGGCTAGTAGTGTATTTATCACTAAATTCTACTAGAATCCACATGTGTAAATCATGCTCTAAGCCCCCCCTATTCTAACTCCGACTTTTGCTGTTGCACAAGGATAAAACAAATACGCGAACTGACTCTAATCAACCCTGCTAGTGGAGTAGAAGAGAGTTTGGCACCTGCAATAATTTAATTTGATAAATAAGTTAAATAAACAAAGGTTTCATTAGCATAGTGAGGAATGATAGGGTTGCTCTATTGATTAACAGAAAGAAAGTTCTGTCCAAAATAACAATACGATTTATTAAGATTAAACGCAGAATAGTAAAAGAGACACAGGAAATATAAAACATCAAATTGGCTAAAATTGGAGATTCATACAAACACAGTAAAGGTGAAGTTGTCCCTAACTTAGATCGTGAGGTTTAAGACGAAGTGGTATGTGGAGCCAATTCCTTTCCACTCAAATCTCAAGAGAGACACACAGCTAACCCAATAGTAATTGCTGCTACTCGAAACTGAACAAAGTTAGAAAAGGATGAACAGGCGCGCTCTGCTGAGCTCTGATTATCACCTAGGAAAATCCCTATCTGCCGGTGCTGCGGACGTACATTACCAACAGTCTTCTTATCTCCCAGAACACGATCTGGCGTACCGCAGGCGAGGGCTGGTTGCTCCGACGTCCTCGACCGAAAGGCGACTGCCGACTACTCAGAGCACCCGTACAGGCCGAACACCGAACATTCCCGCCCCCACGACAGTGGCCGTGGTTACGTTCCAATCAGCAACTCGAAAACCGGCGGAAATTCCACTCCATTGCCGGAGCACTACCATTCCACCAATGGAGATTCTTGGCGCCAATTTCTGTGCTGATTTTGCAGAAAGTGCGGGAATTTTCCCGCCACAACTGCGTGGGTACACAAGTCATTCCCACGCCTCGCTGGTAGCCCGCCAGAAAGTGTTTTCGCAAAGTTTCTCTGAAGTAACGGAACCTCTAGCCCAGCCGCTACTTCACACCCCAGCGGGCGTGTCTCTTGACAATGTCGGCGTCTGAAAAGCATTCACTCGACTGCCTCACACACGTCGGCTTAACTCTCTCCAGTTCCACAGAGCCCGCCTGTCACCGGCCCACCCGGGTGACGAGAGACGCTGCGTGGGAAGTACGCGTGTTAAGGAAAAGCAACCCTCCACCGCATGCAACTAGAGAGGAGAATCGTAAGATAGAAATATGAGAGGGGGCTCATGCCACCTCTCATTGCCCCTACGCCATTTTAGATTGTAATTGGTGAGCGGTTGGCTCACTTAGGAGCAAGGTAGTGAGTCAATCGCCCAAGAACAATCTTACAAAGTGACTCCACATACCGCACTCTATAAAAAAGATCATTGCAACTGAAAAATGCAACTCATAGAGGGAGGATTATTTATGATGTAGCCAACTTCACCTTCTTAATATGGAACACTAACACTCACATCACACATCCATACCCAGGGAGCCCCTTCCAAACACCGATTCACGCAGACATTCACGCTCTAAACATGGCCCGGGCATCTGAGCCAAATATGGAGCAGTTTATTCTTTACGATCAGAGTTGGAGTGCTCCGCAATTAAATGCCCAAGATGTTACAACAATTTTAATCATTAAACTAACCTGACCTCACTCACACATGATAATATTTAAGTTAACAATCTCTTTGTGAGTTTTCAGAATCTAGTTACAACCTCCGATTCATTCTGTCTCCCTGCAGCAAGAATAACCTTTACAAAATGTTCCCTGAACTGATGGTCCATTCACAATGACAGTGGTGGTATCTGCTTCAGTTTATGGGGACTTCAGGCACACTGTTAGCATACACACAACAATAAACACAAAATACAAAAAAAACATGATGTGGAGAACAATACAGTAATCTGTAATAAGAATTACAGTGTAAAACACAAACGCATACAAGGTATAACATACATTACAGAAACAACATAAGAGAAAGAAATTTAAGAAAAACAAAAAAAACAAGGTTCATGGGGCATCAAATTGTGCGTGCACATTGCACAAAGTTCACGACTGTGCTGAGAATGAGGCACTAAATCACATTGTTAGAAATATCCGTGGCACTTCACTGATTCCACTGTACTGACATCACATAAGGCTAAACGTCGGTTGTAGTTGCTACGTTGTGGCAACAGCAATAGGGAGTTCTGGAGTGTCTGCAGTACGCTGTTGAGATTGTAGTCAGACCCACGCATATGATCACGGCCGTATGGTAGGAAGACACAGTGATAGGCTCTCCTCACGTCGATTAATTGTCTCTGAGGTCTACTCGTTGGGATACATCACTAGTCTAGGTCTCTTCTCTCGCTGGACAGAACTTTATGTTTCCCAATATTGCAGTTCGACGAGGGATGATGGCACGTGGAGTGACTCCACAAGTGTGTGAGGTCATCCATACAGGATCGAACTAGGAGCGACTATTGTTAAAAACTGCTCTCTAATAGAGAGGAGAAGTAAGACATGAGACCATACATTTGTTAGTGTGGCACGATACTGCTTTGTGTATGCAGATCGGCCAATGCTAGTGAGTTGTAAAAACCCAAACAGGTGAGTATAGAGCGTCCCTTTCTGTCCTGAGGCACATGAGGCGCAGGTTCTGACACGATATGTGATGTTCTTCGTGTACTCACGACAACGTGGTCTGCCGCAGGGAATCCCTCCAAGCGGCTGCCGCGTCCGGAGAGCTAGCAGGCTGTCGCGTGTCAGGGTCAACGGCCAGCCCCACTTTCGCTTGTGGCGGGGCGAGGGTCCCGTGTAATCCCTCAGGTAGGCAGCCGGGTGACTGTCAGCGTGTAGGACGGGACGCTCGCCCTCTAGCAGGTAGCCGAAGACCTCTTGTTTTTGCGCTGGCTGGCCTCTGCATTGCCACGTTCCTCGTCATCTGTACAATTCTTACAAAAGTCTTATGCCTAACTTTTTCCCATGACCTTCTATGTTATAATAAATTTACATAATGAAACATTGATGGTCTGTCATTTCAGACACTCTTATTTTACTTTTATAGTTATTAATCTATGGCAATCATTATAACATCTAATCTAGACATGGAAATAATTTATTTTGATATATGTGTAGAGACCGATCTCAGTATGTACATGGTGTGTGATAACTGATGCTTTGTAATGGATGAACAACTAAATGTGCGGGCCCGCACTAATATTACTATTAATTATATAGATCGACAGTAGACATGCTTCAAGAATTAACTACCATATCCCAACGATCTACATTCTACGTCTTTTAATTAAATTATGTTGTTATGCAGGTCTAAGTTTTACTGTGCTATAAAGAACATGCAACTACGCTACTTTCGCTCGCCCGTCGTCCCTCCATCTCGGGTCTGTGGTTTGGTGACCTGAAAAATAGCAACTCAACAGGCGCGCGCCACACTTGTGGTAGAAAACCCCCACAATATTAATCTAGTTATTGTTAAATCCTACAGTTTAACTTATCCTAGTATCGTACTTTCCCTTTTATTTATTTATTTATTTATTTTATTTTATTTATTTATTTATTTTTTTTTTTATTTACCTTATACAATACCCTTACATAGTTCCTGTTACGCTGAGGTGTCTTGCTGCTCGCCGCTATTGACGACAGTGATGTGCGCGCCGTACGACATGACCTCCGAGTTTTCATTACGCCTCACTGAAACTCCAGAGACTGGGTTAGCCATGGCTATACACGACAATAAATTTATAGTTGCAACTTCCTTCTCTATGTGATGCGGTTTTCGCGATCAAAGCACACCTTTCCAGAAGCAATGTAATATGACCAAGCCAGGACTGGTTCCTGTTGAGGATTCAGACACCCAACACACGCCAGCTACACAGTATGTCACGAATATCCAAGTACAATTCCTTGGTGATTCATCTGTGACAAAAACGAGCAGCACGCTAAATCCCCAACCAGCACATTAGCATGGTAGGCTTTTATGCCCTCATTTCTCTCGTCTAGGGCACCATTAGAGTCAAATGCTCACAGGTTCACCCCGACTTGCAAGACAACGATACCGGCGCAGCTCTGCAAAAACTATACTGCCCATATTCACCCTCGAAATCGCGCAATATACCACAATCGTGCAGTGCACTGACGCGTGCCTGCAAGCATTGGTATGAACGTCTCACGAACTGGTTGTGGCCGCTATGGAGCGTATCACGACCTCTCAGAACGCTTCTAAGAGCACGTTCTTGTATGCGCCCGTTTGTGCGACGTCTCATCACTCATCCTTATCCCTTAACATGGACACCAGATAGGAAAGGACAAAAACATTGCTCATGAAAAGGTAGTGTCTCCTACTCCATCGACATTGGAGATCGCAAACATAAACAAAAAGAGGATAGCAGCAGTAAATTCTTATGCAAGACAACGCAGCGTGTTAATACTTTAGCAATCTTAATCTATTAATGTAACGATTATTGTTCCCCGAACAAAGGTTCATATATTTGCCTATTCTACTATGTACATTTCTTACACTACTACTATTCTACGAACTCCTTTATGTGAGATATGTGGTGGAGTCCTATGGACTTCTTTCCTTTCAGCGTCTCCAATTCATAAGCATTGTGGTGAGCTGCTCTCCTTATACGGTACGGGCCGTTGTAAACAGAATAGAATTTTTGGCATTTCATTTTTTGTTTGTTCGAAAGTCGGAAAGACTTAACGAGCACCTTTTGTCCAACTTGGAAGTGTCGTAGACGAGCTCCCCTGTCGGCACGTCTCTTCCTGACCTCTGCTGCAGCCCGTATCCTCTTGAGAGCCAAATCCACTATGGCTTGGTGCTGCGTTCGCGCCCTTGGTGGGAAGTTTACGACCTTGGTTATCAAGTCCTTAGGAATCCAGTTTTTTAGTACTGTAATGGGTGCCAATTTTGTTATCCCATGGGGTGCCTCATTGATCACCTCCTGGAAGTCTTTAAGGAAAACGTCCCATGTCGTGTGCTGTTTGTTACAGTACAACCGGCACAAGTTTCCGAGTTCTTTAATAACCCGTTCTGCAGCATTCGAGCTCGGATGGTGTGAAGATATAAAAATGGGATCAATTTTACATCGACGCAACGTCTCCTTCCATGTTTTTGACTTAAACTGTGGCCCGTTATCAGAAATGATTCTACTCACATGACCAACCTGTGGTAGGAAATCCCGGATGAGGGCTCGTGATACAGTTCGTCCTGTCGCCCTCTTCAGTGGCGTAAAGGTAACGTATTTGGACGTTAGTTCAACAAACACTAATACGTAAGTATATCCTCTTCTTGTTCTTGGCAAAGGTCCCATCAAATCTGTTGCTGCTAATTGTCTTAATTTGGTCGGTACGATTGGGTATAATGGTGCCTGCATGCTCACAGTGGTGTGCTTCGCCTTTTGGCAGTCTTTACACACCGACAGTACCCTCCGAATTCGACGCTCCATGTTTCGAAAGTAACACATGGTCCTTAGCTTGAGATTGCACTTGCGTGGTCCGAAGTGTCCATAGCTAAGGTGAGTATGCCATATAACCTTGTTTATTAGGTGTTCAGGGATGCATACCCCCCATTCAGTGTCATTGGTATAATTTCGGTGGAAAATTATGCCTTTACGCAAGAGGTAGAACTGCCTGATGGTGGCGTGTCTTCTGTCTATCCATTTCTGCTTCAATAACACTAGGGCAGGGTCCTTGTCTTGCTCCTTCTTGATGTCCTGCATACTACAGGTAATAAAATTCTCAAAGGCTACTTTCTGCATATAGTAAAGGCAGTAGTGATTTTCCTCTAGATCTTCTTCCATGTTGTGCTCAAATCCGATCGGTGACCGTGATAAGGCGTCTGCAATAATGTTCTGACTGCCGGGGATATATTCTATCGAAAAGTTGTACTGCTGTAGATATGATGCCCACCTAATGAGCCGCCTGTGATTAAGCTTTGCAGTCATCAAGAACTCGAGTGCCTTGTGGTCTGTGTAGACTTTCGTCTGGCGACCAAACAGAAGGTATCTGAATTTTTCAAACGCCCATACAATAGCCAGCGCCTCTAACTCGGTTACTGAGTAATTCCTCTCACTCTTGGCTAGTACTCTGCTAGCAAACGCAATTGTCTTCCACACCCTGTTTCCTTCATGTACATAGTCTTGGAACACCATGACACCCAGACCGGAGTATGAACTGTCCGTTACTATGCAAAGCTCTTCAGCTAAATTAGGGTGTGATAGGATGGGTGCTTGTAATAATGCGAATTTTAATGTTTTCCATTCGGATTCGGCCGCCTCATCCCATTCCCAAGGAATCTTCTTTCCTGTAAGTTGATGCAACCGAGGACTGCTCTGAGTTTTGACATGTATAAAGCGGTTGTAAAAATTTATGATCCCCAAGAACCCCCTTAACTGCTTCTTTGTCGTAGGAATGGGAAACTTTTCAATCGCTTCGATCTTTTCGGGATTTGGCGCAATGCCCTCACCCGTGATGATATGTCCTAGAAATTTCACAGAGGACGTCCCAAAATTCGATTTTTCGATATTGATAGTCACACCGTATTCCTTGAATGTCGCTAGGAGTTCACCGAGGACCGCATTGTGCTCTCCCCAAGATTTCTCCGCGATCAGCAAATCGTCCACATAGCTGGTGACATGACGTTTCAAATTATCGCTTAGTATGCCGTCCAGCCCCCGAATGAATGCGGCAGATGAAACGTTCAAACCAAATGGTAGACGACGAAACCGGTAACATCTTCCAAATGCTAAAAAGGCTGTGTACTGTCTGCAATTTGGATGGAGCTCGATCTGCCAGAAACTCGATTTTAGATCAACTGATGAGAAGATTGATATTCCATGGAAGTTTTGTAAGAGTTCCTCTAATCGTTCCGGTCTGTCTGTTTCGGGTTCTATTATGGTATTAATTTGTCGCGAGTCCAAGACTAAACGAATACTACCATCTGCCTTCTCGACTACTCTTAACGGGTTATTATAGGCTGAAGCCGTAGGTTCTATTATTCCTTCACTCAGCATTCGCGTAATTTCAGCTGCTACTTTCTGTCGATATGCCAAGGGGATTGGATAGGGTGGCACACGAAACTGGTTGTGCGGACGTACACGAAATTCATATTGGAAGTTCTTTATTGATCCTGTCTTGGGAAGGAAGACCTCCGCATGTTCTACTAGTAATTTATGAAGTTCTTTGCGGTGTTCGCCCCTTATATTCTTTATTGCTTCCACTTTTTCTCCTATTTTCTCCTTTATTTCTCCCATTATTCCGACTTCATTCTCATCCGTGTCCTCTCCCCTATCCGCAACGTCGTCCTGTTCTTCCTTTCTGTCTTTCAGACACGCATAGTTTATCCGAACACAGTTAGACGGTAGTTGAGCTGGGATCAGCTGATCGTCGAACTTAATGTGGACGGGATTCCCTTTCCTCAAAACCACTTCACCTCGTCCTAGATCAACTATCGCTTCATGTTCATTTAGGAAGTCCGTTCCTATTATCATGTCGATCGCCAGATTTGGCACGATCCAGAAGTTAGACTCTATTTTGTGTCCTTGGCAGGAGAATTCCAGTCTTGTTTGTTGGGTGACCTCCGTACATTTACCCGCTAATGCCCCTTTTATTTTGGTTTTCTTAACCGATAGGACAGGCCAGTCCATCTCCTGAGAGCACCTCTTGTATGCTGCCTCAGATATTGCTGTTATGTAGCTTCCACTATCTATTATCGCATTCAGACTCTTTTCAGCTATTGCTACTGTGATAAGAGGCTGCCGATCATGTCGAGGAGTTGCTTTATGTTCCTCGAGCAGGATTTCTGATAAATCTTCGTAATGTATCATCCGTAGTTGGCCAGGTCCGAGATTACGTGCGAAATTCCGGCGGCCTGTGTTCGCACTAGTCTGGCGTCAATCCCTAGTTAGGCTCCCCCTCCTCTGACGTGCATTAGGATTTGCGGGTCTGGTTTCAATCTCCTGGTTCCACCGTTGTCCTTGGTTTCGCTCTCTCCAATTACGGTCGCTTTGCCGTTCGTTATTCCTTCTATCCCAGATTCCTTGTCTAGATTGACCCTGCTCCCTGACGTTCTGGTTTCCGTGTCTTTGGTTTCCATAACCTTGAATAGCGTAACCTTGACTTCCGTAACCCTGGTTTCCTAACTGACCAGTGCGATTATGCAATCTGCTGTCGTCTTCTGTTCCTGGCCGGTGGTATTTGTTACTTTGCCCCTTCTTCCTGTCCTTTGCGTCTTGTTTATCAAAGACTACTTCGAGTTCGCGCAATAGAATCTTGAATGCTTCTATGTCAGCTCCACACTTGCCGACAAGTGTCTGTTGGTACCTAACTGGCAATTTGGAAAAGCAAAATTTAATGATTTCTCCGTTACTATATGGACTATCTAAAAATTGATTCTTCTTGAGTAAATCATCAAGAAATTTGGTTGCGCTCCTATGCCCGGACACTTCCAGTTCAGGACAAAATATTATTTCCTCTTTAATCCTATCTTGCGTTTCCTTTGACCAGTAGGTCCGCAGGAATGCACCAACAAATTCCTGATAAGTCCGACACGTCACTGCCACACCCCGCATCTTTTCCGCGGCTTGGCCTTCGATGTGTCCACACATGAATTCTAATTTTGCCTGGGTTGGCCATGATGCCGGTAATGAATTTGTAAACTGCATCACCCAGCTCTTCGGATGCATCGACCCTCCATTTTCTTTGAACTTCTGGAATTTCAGTATCGACAGGAAGTGATTGTGATCAAAATCCTGTCTGATCCTCGCACTGGTGTTGTCACTCGTTTCCGATACTTGCACGTCTGCTGAGTGTCCTGTTCTATCTTGCTGATAACTGTGATGTGCAACCTCTGTATCACAGTGGAAGTGGCACTCAGAATTCACTCTCCTAAGTGGGCTATAATTATTGGAGCTATTACTTGCTGTTTCTGCGTGTGCATTGTTAGTTCCGCACTCTGTCACTGGGCTAGAGCACGGCGGGCTTTTCCTCGGAGACACAATTCTGTGTACTCCATCATGGGTATCCGAACGCGCAGTGCTCGTGTGCCCGTTTTGCTCTAGTTTTGCTATCCGACTCTCTACTTCTTCCATTCGTTTCGTGGAGTTCGCAACCGCGATATTACCTTGAGTTTTTAAGAATGCTAGGGATTTTGAGTGGGATTGTGTTGTACGTCGCAAGCGCCCTGCGAGTTTAGAAGTTGCTTCCGCGACTTTCATTGCCCCTGTTGCTGCAGTTTTGGCAAGGCCTGCTACTTTTTGTGCTACCGTTGACATTTGTTTTGCTTCTCCACATTCTTTCTTTATTGTTAATAATTCCCCACGAATTTCCCCTATATGCGAAATTATTGCCTCCGTGTCCTTCTTACGCTGTTCGTCAGCTTCTTCCTTCTCCTTCTTACGTTGTTTCTCCTCTTCTTCCTTCTCCTTCTTACGTTGTTTCTCCTCTTCTTCCTTCTCCCTCTTACACTGTTCATCAGCTTCTTCCTGCTTCTTACGCTGTTCGTCAGCTTCTTCTTTCATTGATCGTAGGAAGCTCAGTATTGGGTTTACGTCATCTTCTTGATCCTCTTCAAACATGGGCGATGTAACTCTGGACACCTGGGCGCTAGAGCTCTGACGTGACCGAGCTGGCCTCTGTCTGCACTCGTTCGTTTGACTATAAACTTCTGCTACCGTCTCGACCTGTGTGCCTGTCTCTGTTTCATCCTCTACTTCACTATCATAATCACGGCCGCAACGCAGCTCTGAGATCGCGTCCAAATCACCTTCCTCATCAATGCCCCTGGCGTCCTGTCCTGCTAAAAATGTGCCCATCTCATCTCCGAACCTATTCCCGTCAGTAAACTGCCCCTTATCCATTATGCTATCCTCTTTTGTTTTAGCTTCGCCCGATAATAGTCGTGCCTTACTTCTCGTTATCATTCATAAAAACAAATTCATCTAAAATGCACAATAAAATTAATCTACTCCATATATTTTTTACACATAAACATAAAATTTCAACAACGCTGTTCCAACGCTGTAATCACAAACACAATTTGATGTGGTACAGAAACCGCACACAAATCCGACAAAGTGCGATGCGGTACAGACACCACATCAGCGAAACACAAAAAAAACAATGAACAAAAAATATATACACTGAAAACAAAAACTGTAGTCATGCGCCGCTACTTAAAACTAAACGCGGAACTACCAAAAAAAACTTGGGTATTAATCATTAAAAAAATAGAGAAAAAAAAATTGAATGTTCTTCTAAGAATCCTGTTTGTTTATCAGAGATTCACAGGAAAGATCCGAGGCCAAGGGTCGCCATATTATGCGAGGTGCCGGGGCTAGTAGTGTATTTATCACTAAATTCTACTAGAATCCACATGTGTAAATCATGCTCTAAGCCCCCCCTATTCTAACTCCGACTTTTGCTGTTGCACAAGGATAAAACAAATACGCGAACTGACTCTAATCAACCCTGCTAGTGGAGTAGAAGAGAGTTTGGCACCTGCAATAATTTAATTTGATAAATAAGTTAAATAAACAAAGGTTTCATTAGCATAGTGAGGAATGATAGGGTTGCTCTATTGATTAACAGAAAGAAAGTTCTGTCCAAAATAACAATACGATTTATTAAGATTAAACGCAGAATAGTAAAAGAGACACAGGAAATATAAAACATCAAATTGGCTAAAATTGGAGATTCATACAAACACAGTAAAGGTGAAGTTGTCCCTAACTTAGATCGTGAGGTTTAAGACGAAGTGGTATGTGGAGCCAATTCCTTTCCACTCAAATCTCAAGAGAGACACACAGCTAACCCAATAGTAATTGCTGCTACTCGAAACTGAACAAAGTTAGAAAAGGATGAACAGGCGCGCTCTGCTGAGCTCTGATTATCACCTAGGAAAATCCCTATCTGCCGGTGCTGCGGACGTACATTACCAACAGTCTTCTTATCTCCCAGAACACGATCTGGCGTACCGCAGGCGAGGGCTGGTTGCTCCGACGTCCTCGACCGAAAGGCGACTGCCGACTACTCAGAGCACCCGTACAGGCCGAACACCGAACATTCCCGCCCCCACGACAGTGGCCGTGGTTACGTTCCAATCAGCAACTCGAAAACCGGCGGAAATTCCACTCCATTGCCGGAGCACTACCATTCCACCAATGGAGATTCTTGGCGCCAATTTCTGTGCTGATTTTGCAGAAAGTGCGGGAATTTTCCCGCCACAACTGCGTGGGTACACAAGTCATTCCCACGCCTCGCTGGTAGCCCGCCAGAAAGTGTTTTCGCAAAGTTTCTCTGAAGTAACGGAACCTCTAGCCCAGCCGCTACTTCACACCCCAGCGGGCGTGTCTCTTGACAATGTCGGCGTCTGAAAAGCATTCACTCGACTGCCTCACACACGTCGGCTTAACTCTCTCCAGTTCCACAGAGCCCGCCTGTCACCGGCCCACCCGGGTGACGAGAGACGCTGCGTGGGAAGTACGCGTGTTAAGGAAAAGCAACCCTCCACCGCATGCAACTAGAGAGGAGAATCGTAAGATAGAAATATGAGAGGGGGCTCATGCCACCTCTCAAGCTGAACGATGGCTTCTTAAAGCTCTTCAAAAATCTGTAGTAATTCACAGTTAAATATTAAAGTAAATCTGAATACATCTGTGCTCTCAGAAAAATGATGCGCATGCAGTGGCAAAATATTTCAATATCTTTAGAATTACAGAAGTTAATATTTCACAATGAACCTCTGAATTAACAACTTTTAAACACTTCATGCAATTCTAACTTAGGTGACACCACCTTTGTAAAAGAGCGTCAAAAGACGCTTCTGACAAGCTGATCTAAATAATTGTTTAAACAATATTAACGACAATCTGTTGTCATTTATTGTAAGCGTACTTGCGCGAGAATACTGGGTTATTTGCTTATCGACAAAACTTATTTGTATTTATTGTGAATCGTCTGAGTGTCTAATGTACTAGTTTACTCCTTGAACAAGTCAGGTGAGTCAGATGATGTCTGTAGAGCTTAAGAACGATGTATTTTCGATGGGGACGGTCTTCAGCCAATGGAAAATCAGACGGTAGTGGAACACTATGGGAGTCGAGTGGAGACTGGGACTTCACGAGTGAAGAGCGCAAGGGAGCGATTCTGGAAGCTTTTACGTTGTACTTGAAGGAGGCAGTCCTGCCTGTGGTAACGAGTGGTATTCGATAGTGTAGGTAACTGATTCTGAACAGTGAACAGCCGCTACCATACTTCAACAACAGAAAGGAGTTTATACACTTCGTTAGGCTGGCAACATGTACAAATATGTAAACAAACCAAACAGGATGAGTAACACAGCGAGTTCGAAGTAGTTGTGTGTATATTAGTGTTACGCCTATAATACTGGCAGAAGACTAATAGTGCACCAAAACAACAAGTGCAAACAAAATGAAAATTGGGAAGAAAAATGTTCGGAACACAAAAATCATGCACGTGACCAGGTGAGAGGAAACACCGATGCCAACTAAAAACAGGAAGAACACTAAGTAATCACTTATTTGCATAAAAAGCTGGAATTGAACTATTTTATGACCTGCGAATAATACACATCAAAACAAAATTGTATTGTAACTGTATCATTATAGATCTCACTGATCATGCCTTAAAAGGACAAAAGGCGAAACCGTCTGGGAAAAGAAAATAAAGTACTGCAAGAAAACTGTGCTTGCTGCGGAGGATGGCCACGCAAACAAATTCGTGATAAGTGTATTTTTGTCTTTATTGTTCGTAGGACCACTTCCCGTTTACTTGAGATGTCCTTTCCTCAATAAACACTATTCAACATAATTCTCTGTCGTCTACATTCATTGCAGACGTTATAATAGAATCCTTGTTATTAAATTGTTCATTTAATTTTTATTTTGTATTTCTGTGTATTTCATTAACACCCAACTCTACCAAAGCCTAGACTATTTGACTGCTCGAGCTATTCTTTTTAAACAAAGTCGTGCATAGCACAAGTATCTAAAGTATGAGTAACCGCTGGTAAACACGCTCTGGGTTGCTCGTAGAAGATGCTGTTTAGAAGAGCAACTCTGCAGCCGTAACCGTTAGGTACCGTCAGTCCGAAACTAGCTTATTCAGCAATATATTTTGCACTGATTTTCGTTGCTATTCTCGACAAATTCTTACGAATAACGTTTGTAGGTGGTAGGTCAAGGAAATATGACTAAAATTTTTTCGCTCGGTCGGCTCTTTGCCGGGCTTTAGTAATGCTATGCTACTACTTGGCTTTCCTCCCCAGTTTGTGAATCTGAAGCGTTTACCAACATCTGTTCATCATCCTCACTAGTCTTTCATTAGGTTTTGGACAAAACTGCTTTATTTGTTCAATTTGTATGTTGACATAGCCTGCTACTTTACTTACTTTCTGTTCTCGCGCTGCTCTTTCCAGTCCCTCATGTGAGAATGGAGCTTTTGGAGACTCGCTCCCTCCATCTACGTTTCACCTGAGATTCAATCTTTTCGCCATCTGTCTTGTCTTTCCATTCAGTAGCAGCTGCTGAGCAGTCTGGTTCAGAGCGACGACTGCACTCAATGGCGGACTCGTAGGATCAAGATTTTTTTATCAGCTTTCACGCTCTTCGACTGTTCTGTTTCATGTCCAGATAGGATAGTAATTCAGCTTATCGCTTCTTCCTTTGTTCAGCTTTGTTTCAGAGTAGTTTTTCTCCCACCTCAGTCGTATGTGCTGAGAAGGATCTGCGTTGTACTTGCTACGATAGTCGACAAAGAAATCTTGTGAACTTGCGTCAAGGCCAGATGTAAACTGGGTGCTACATCCACTTGGAATATACACTGAAGAGCCAAGGAAACTGGTACACCTGCCTAATATCGTGTAGGGCCCCCGCAAGCACATAGAAGTGCCGCAACACGACGTAACATGGACTCGACGAATGTCTGAAGTAATGCTGGAGGGAAATGACACCATGAATCCTGCAGGGCTGTCCATAAATCCGTAAGAGTACGAGGGGGTGGATATCTCTTCTGACAGCACGTTGCAAGGCATCCAGATATGTTTAATAATGTTCATGTCTGGGAAGTTTGGTGGCCAGCGGAAGTGTTTCAGGCCAGAAGAGTATTCCTGGAGCCATCTATAGCAATTATGAACGTGTGGGGTGTCGCATTGTCCTGCTGGAATTACCCAAGTTTGTCGGAATGAACAATGGACAGGAATGGGTGCAGGTGATCAGACAGGATGCTTACGTAAGTGTCATCTGTCAGAGTCGTATCTAGACGTATAGGGGGACCCATATCGCTCCTACTGCACACGTCTCGACACCATTACAGAACCTCCACCAGCTTGAACAGTCCCCTGTTTACATGCTGGTTCCATGGATTCATGAGGTTGTCTCCATTCCCGTACATGTCCATCCGCTCTATACAATTTGAAACGAGATTCGTCCGACCAGGCAACATGTTGCCATCATCTCCAATGTCGGTGTTGACGGGCCCAGGCGAGGCCTAAAGCTTTGTGTCGTGAAGTCATCAAGGGTACACGAGTGGGCTATCGATGATGCTTCGTTGAATGGTTCGCACGCTGATACTCGTTGATGGCCCTGCAATGCAATCTGCGGAAGGGTTGAACTTCTGTCACGTTGAACGATTCTGTTCAGTCGTCGTTGGTCCGGTTCTTGCAGGATCTTCTTCCGGCTGCAACGATGTCGGAGAGTTGACGTTTCACCGGATTCCTACTGTTCACGGAACACTCGTGAAACGGTCGTACGGGAAAATCCCCGCTTCATCGCTACCTCGGAGATGATGTGTCCCATCGCTCGTGCGCCGGCTATAACACCACGTTCAAACACTCTTAAATCTTGATAACCTGCCATTGTAGCAGCAGTAACCGAACAAATGCGCCAGAGACTTGTGTTATACAGCCGGCCGGGGTGGCCGAGCGGTTCTAGGCGCTACAGTCTGGAACCACACGACCGCTACGGTCGCAGGTTCGAATCCTACATCGGGCATGAATGTGTGTCATGTCCTTAGGTTTGTTAGGTTTAAGTAGTTCTAAGTTCTAGGGAACTGATGACCTCAGAAGTTAAGTCCCATAGTGCTCAGAGCCATTTGAACCATTTGAACTTGCTTATACAGGTGCTGCCGACCGCAGCGCCGTATTCTGCGTGTTTACAAATCTCTGTATTTGAATACGCATGCCTATAACAGTTTCTTTGACCATTCAGTGTACCTCCTTGACGTTATCTTTAGAAATCGACAAATGAATTGTAGTTTTCTGGGTCAGCCTCTATGTTTTCAACTTCGAGAACCAGTTGTTTTCTGAAAACCTTCCATGTCGCTTTCTTGAAGGTAAAACAGTCTACTCTGATAACTCCAGAAGCTTTATAAGAGCTATGGAGATGTTTTGTCCTGGGAAAAGTTCTTTTGCTATTTTTATAACATGAGAAGCGATGTTCTTAGTATTCAAGATGTTGTCATGATTATACCCTCCCTGCCATCTACCGTTATTAAATGATGGTCTTAATTTAGGGAAAAAAAGCAAATAAGCTGCAGTTCCTCTCTTTCTGCGTAACCCCCTAGTTCCTCCACATTTTCAACAGCTGAGTTACGTCCCCAGTTGACACTTTGACAGTTAAAGCCTCCCAATACATCCTTCAAGTTTTGGTTATGAAAATTATTTGGCATATTTGGGGTAAAATCAACATTAGGTCGTTTGTGCACTGACATAACACTCAGTTATTAAAATTTAAATGTTTTTTTGTCTGTGATACTTGTTGACTTAATGTCTATATCTGGTCTTCCAGTGCTAGCACTACCATATTGTTCATGAGGATTTCTAATATCATCTTCATAGCTTTAATTGTTGGTCTTCGGTCGTATACCCCTCTCTGCTTCCTGTAATGACTAAATGTCTCATGAATGTTTTTACACTTGTCTGACAGTTATATTTGCCTCTCTCTTGATAGTCCTTCAATCTTTAAAGAACTCGTCACAATTTTAGGCCTTGAAAATGTCCGATTTTTTGTGTATTCTTCCTATGATGTTTACCGGTGGTAGAAGTACTAACCATTGACACTGGTTCAACGTTTCCAGGGTACGATTATGTTACAAAAACATTGTGCATTACAATACCATGTGTCGATCACCTTACTCCAGAGCTGCTGTGTAGTGCACCTTATCATATTAACAAATAAACCGCGTAAGGACGCTTCCAGAGTATTTGATTTAATTGTCAATCTTCACACTCTATCACAGAAACTTCATGTCTACGAAAACCAATCATGTATAGCAATTTGACGTCTGCCAAGCTCAGACTGTTCACTTTGGGCTATTTAACAAGTAACTGCATTCTTTATCATAACGAGTAAGCTGCGTTTCCGATATGCGGTTATCAGGCGATTTTTTCTAGATTCATCGCCTATTTTACTCTGACCTCATTGTCAGTTTATTTTTACGCACCTTCTTTGTTTTTATCGTAGTACAATGCTTTACGGCAAACGTGAATGAAGAGTCTGGACCACCAGAAGAAAGCGTATAACATAGTTATCGATCCATATGCAGATACGAAGTGAGGCCCGAACAGATTTTACTCTAAATGTGAAGTTGAAATTAATCGTAAGATTAGTTGGTAATCTCTGAAATAAAGAAACTTATTCATCTTAATTCCAGTCTTAACAATTCCAGTGAGGACACAGGAACGAAACTGCGTTGTCTTTTAGTAGTAATTCTACTCTTTCTGTAATTTTTGCCTCTACACCCGGCTACGTGTTCTAGGTAGCAGATTACGAAAGTAAACACAGCGGTGATAAAAAGAACAACAGAACTGTGCACTTTACGTTTCTCTTGTTTCAGTTGACCTCGGGTAGCAGCATCACGCTGGAGGTGGACTTCAGCGGCGAAATCGGCTACAGGGAGGACGGCTTCGCTCGATACGACTACCTGGAGAACGGCCAGGAAAAGTGAGTACAGAAGTACAGTAAGTACGGTACATCCATGCACCACTTGTGCTGTCCACAGGCCAATTAATGTGCAGCCTAGAGCTCCTGGAATCTAGTGTCCCATTCCTGATCTACAAGGAACTTTGGATGTTGCTCAGCACAGTCAAACGAACAAGACATTTTTATGCGATGTGTCAACTGAGGTCGTAATCGTTCTACACGTTTGCTGGAACGATAGAAATGGTCGGGCTACTCTAAAGAGAGATCAAAATATACAGACGGTGTACCTGGGAATAAGGAACCAATAGTTGGAATTAAATATTTCCTATGGTACTAAGTCTCCAATGATCAATGCATGTTTGTTTTGTTTCATAAAAAACTACTGCCTATCGAATCGACGTTGGTGAAGCTTCCTTCTAAAAAATACAGTCATCTTTGAAGTGAAGCTACCTGGTATATTAAAGCTATGTGCCGGATTGTGACTCGAACCTATAACATTTCTCCTTCTTTTGTGAAGAGCAGTGGCAGAAGTGAAACTGTGAGGTCTAATACTGTGTTGTGCATGAATAGCTCAGTCAGTAGGGCACAATCCCTTCAAAAGCAAAGGTCCCATATCCGAGTCCCAGTGCGGTACACAGTTTTAATCTGCCATGAAGTTACACATCGGCGCTCACTCCGCTACAGAGTGAAAATTCATTCTGGAGTCCCAACCTTCCAAGCATCGTCCAGTCTCCCAAATGTCTTCTTCAGTACATTTGACCCATTTTTGTTGTGTGGTTCGGCACAAAAAAGTGATGACGGATGTAGCTTCCAGTGTGTGACTCCGCCGTGCTGTCGGCAGGGCGATATACGCGACGCAGTTTGAGCCCAACTTCGCGAGGTCCGCGCTGCCCTGCTACGACGAGCCGGCTGTGAAGACCTTCTACACCCTGAGCGTGCGCGCGCCAGACGGCTACACCGTGCTCTCCAACACTCCAGCCTCCAGCATCGACGACAGGTAGGCCCATCTATGACGTTGCCACTTGTATACCCTTCACATAAAGCTTTAGAAATCCCCAGAATTGATACTTTACTTCCGGACTTGGCCTATCTCACTGACAATTTCTTGCAGAAGGATGGAAACCTATGATGATTAAAAGTCTTCTGTTTGTTGTGCCCTGTCACTATATAAAAAAACTTTAATTACAAACTTAAAACGAACGTTTCGACCGTATTGCAGCAACCTTCCCCAGGGCTAGCCTCGTTTTGGTGGAGAAAAGATGTCTACTTTAGACGAACGGTGTCAATACGTTGTATTTTTGAAACTTTGTTGGTCGTAAAATATAGTAGGCTAGTCCGTCATATTTTTGAAATTTTATTGGCCCTATAATATAGTGGGCTATGGCGTGCTGAAACCGTTCATCTACATTCATGCTCATAAATTGCAGAATGTGGTGCTACACAACGTGGCACTACACAAAACTGGCGCTAACACCATAAGCACATAGGGAACACACACGACACAGATCTGTAGGTCCACGGCATTGGTAATAAGTTGGGAAAACCGTCCCGAAACACATGTGCTACAAAACGCCACTGTTTCCTGCGCATGTGCCCCGACATGAATATGGGATATGATCACCATGCACACGTACACAGGCCGCACAACGGGTTGGCATGCTCTGGATCAGGTGGTCGAGCAGCTGCTGGGGTTTAGCCTCCCATTCTTGCACCAGTGCCTGTCGGAGCTCCTGAAGGGTCGTAGGGGTTTGAAGACGTGCAGCGATACGTCGACCGAGAGCATCTCAGACGTGCTCGATGGGGTTTAGGTCCCGAGCAAGGCTACCTGCAGTACTCCGCGGCCATCTACGGGCACTGACGGTGAGATATCGGTCTTCTCGTGGTGTTGTACACTGTCGACGTCCCGTAATGTAGCGCCTGGAAACGCTTCCTGTCTGCTGGAATCATTGCCATAATCTTGAGATCACACTTTGTGGCACACGGAGGGCCCATGCAATGACCTGCTGTCTTTGACCAGCATTCAGTCGTCCTAGTATTCTACCCCTCATAACGTCATCAATATGTATTCTTTGAGCCATTTTCAACACACAGTCAGCATTAGCACGTCTGAAAACGTCTGCACACTTACTCGCTGCACTTTGTCCTGACATGGACCAAAACACCTCTGCGTATGTGGACTGCTGCCAGCGGCACCATGCGAAGACCGCAGATCAGATGCACCGCACGGTCATACCCCGAGGTGATTTAAACCCCCCATCCGCCCACCAGAGCGTTGTTTCGCTATGTATCAGCATTATCCTTAATTTATGAGCATGAGTGTACAATGAATAGAGTCATCTTTTCTCCACCAAAATCAGTATTGCCCTGAGGAAGGCTGTTGCAGTACGGTCGAAACGTTGATTTAAATCTTATAATTAAAGAATTTTATACAATGACGCGGAACAACTCTCGGAAGAATTTTAATCATCAAGACACCGGCCGCAGAAGCCTATGATGGAAACCTACGAGGTTGTCCAGAAAGTAAGTTCCGATCGGTCGCGAAATGGAAACCACAGTGAAAACCATAAACGTTTTATTTGCAACAGTTAGGTACACCTTCCACCTACTTCTCTACATATTCGCCGTTCCAACTTCGAGTGTTGTCGTAGTGTTGTAACAACTTTCCAATATCCTCGTCATAGAAAGCAGCCGCCTGTGCTTTCGGCCAGTTATCTGCACTGGTCTGCAGCTCGTTGTCTGTGGAAAATTTTTGTCTTCAAAGCCAGCGGTTCTTGCCAGCAGAAATGAGACTCAGGGGAAGCCAGTTACGGACTGTATTGTGGGTGATCAATCACTTCTCGTTGGAAACACTTCAGGAGCGTCTTCATTGCCCCTGCAATGTACGGCCGAGAATTGGCATGAAGAAGGAACTGCTCGACAGTTGTGTTATGTGGGCTGCATGACGCAGGCGAAATCTCTAACCGGGCCCTCGTACTTACAAGGGAACCTCCCCATCGAACCACCCTCAGACTAAGTTATAAGTTGGCAAAATGGAAAGGCCTTGAAAAACTGAAAACAGATCTATCGAGAAAACAGGAAGAAGTTGTGTGGAACTATGAAAAAAATTAGTAAAACATACAAACTGAGTAGTCCATGTGCAAGATACGCAATAACATGGACAACATGAACTCAGAAGCGCCGTGGTCCCGTGGTTAGCGTGAGTAACTGCGGAACGAGAGGTCCTTGGTTCAAGTCTTTCCTCGACCGAAAATTTTACTTTCTTTATTTTCGCAAAGTTATGATCTGTCCGTTCGTTCATTGACGTCCCTGTTCACTGTAATAAGTTTAGTGTCTGTGTTTTGCGACCGCACCTCAAAACCGTGCGATTAGTAGACGAAAGGACGTGGCTCTCCAATGGGAACCGAAAACATTTGATCACAAGGTCATAGGTCAACCTATTCCTCCACAGGAAAACACGTCTGATATATTCTATACGACACTGGTGACGGCATGTGCGTCACATGACAGGAATATGTTGTCGACCCACCTAACTTGTACACTTGGCGAATGGGTAAAAAGATTCTTCTACCTTGCCCGATTTAGGTTTTCTTGTGGATATGATAATCACTCCCAAAAAAGTGATGAAAACATAAGAGTTTGTCACATCAACTGAAAAAAAAATTAAACTTTTTACTCGAGGGAAGACTTGAACCTAGGACCTCTCGCTCCGTAGCCACTCTCGCTAACCACGCGACTACGGCGCTCCTCGACTCCGCTTGACCTTGATGTTGCCTACCTTGCGCATGGACTACTCAGTTTGTATATTTTGCTTATTTTTTTCATAGTTCCACACAACTTCTTGCTGTTTTCTCGATTCATCTGTGTTCAGTTTTTCAAAGCCTATCCACTGTGCCAACTTATAACTAAATCTGAGGGGGGTGCGATGGGGAGGTTCCCTTGTTAGAGGGAGACGTTATTCCCTACGCATCTTTACGTGCTCACTTTTCGCTCGAAACTGAAAAGAGCGACGCGACAGGATCGACGGGCATACTAGAGACACTGCCCAACACATGCGTGCAAAACTTTAGCGGATTTTCCCAGTGGTTTACATTTCGCAACCGATCGGTACTTACTTTCTGGACAACCCTCGTAAATTCATATAATTTATGGTTTTAAAGAAATAAAGAATGTTGAAGCCACGTAGTGAAATTATCAGTTTAGCAGGGATGACATACGTTGTAAGGGTCGAAGGAACGAAGACGGCAGATGAAAGTCTATTCCACATCTTATTCAATCTTCAAGAAAGCGAAGGAAAAATTTGTAGAGTGAGTTAAAGTTCAACAAAAAGTAATAATAACTTATGAGGTTTGTCGATGACATGCTAATTCTGTCAGAGACAGCAAAGTTCTATGAAGATTAATTGAAAAGCGTGACTATTTCCTCTTTCCTCGGTCAAGTGAACCATTACGTGGCAGTCATTTCCAGAATGATGTATGTATGCAGACGGAAGAGACGAATGGGAATTTGTATGAAAGCCGGGATTCCCACCCGTGTCTCCCGCTCACTAGACAGATGCACTAACCACTACGGCACAGTGGCTTTGTGCAACTGCACGGAATACCCTATCATGCCTCCATACTCAATCCAAATTGCCATTCGTGCTTCAGCCCACTTGGTACTCCCCTTAAACTTGAACAGCACTGTAGAGGCTCTGCAGCTTTACTGGTAAAGCACATCAGCTTCGAGCAAAGCGGTGAATTCTCCCTGAAACCAAGGTGTAGGTGCTTTCATTAAATGAAACTTATTTTGTCCCAGAGACCTTTTCAAATCTCAAACATCTATGATATACATATATACACACTGTAGCGAGGAATAAAATTTTTATCGAGACCAGGTTCGAACCCTTGTCCCGTGCTTCTGAAAATTTGGACTGAGGAGGGAGAAGTGCTAGGGTAGTCCGTGAAGTTATGCAAAACCACTGTGCCAGGGTAGCGAAGCTGTTAGCGCATCTGCCCCGTGAATGGGAGACCTGGGTTAGAATCCCGGCCAAGGTACAAATTTTTATTCGTCACCTCAGTTCGCATATATACATCACAGGTTTGAGGCTTCAAAAGGTCTCTGGAACCATAAAAGGTTCGTTTGATCATCAGAATGCCTACAAGGCGATGTTCAAGGCGGCACGTCTCCTGAACAGCCAAACAGAGACTTCAACAACCAGGGACTACGTCGAGTCATCATTTGGTGGGAAAATCAGCAAATTAGTTGAATTGAGGGGTGTAGAAAAGGATTAATACCTCGTTTGATGGTTGTAGCTCGATTTTTTTTTTTTCGACATGATGATTGAAACTGTTACTGCTACTCGTAGGCCACATAAATTCACAATATGTTCTGTAGAAACGGATGTCACTGTAATATGACAGTACTTCTGTACATTTGCCAATCAGGGGGAACATACCTCTGCTCAAGAAATCTACGGTCAACTAAGGTCGATACCAGAGCCAATTCACTCCCAAATTGATGAGGGCTGATGTAGTCACTATAAAGGTGACAGGAATCCAATGTTACGAAATTCCGTAAATACCACAACAGTCTCTGGTCACGAATATTTCTTTATTCAGTTGTTGGTTCAATCCTTACGATCATCTTCAGACTGATCTGTCTTCATGAAGCTAACAGTAAATTAAATATATAGCCATAAATGGGATCGTCACATAGAGTAACATGACGTATAGTACAAAACGAACACTCCAGCAACGTCTAGCCATTACGGGTAATGAATAGTTACTATTTTATCTTGATTTTATCCTGGTCCCGGCGGAGGTTCCAGTCCTCCCTCGGGCATGGGTGTGTGTGTGTTTGTCCTTAGGATAATTTAGGTTAAGTAGTGTGTAAGCTTAGGGACTGATGACCTTAGCAGTTAAGTGCCATACGATTTCACAAACATTTGAACACTTTGATTTTATTCTATGTGACGATGCCATGTATGGCCATGTGTTTTATTCACTTATTTTGCTATCTTCTTGAAGTAGATCAATCTGAAGATGATCATAATGACTGAAATCGGTAACTGAATAAACAAATATTTGCGATCAGAGACTTTTGTGGTATGTACAAAATTTGGCAATCAAATTCTCTGTGCAGTTCAACAAGATCTCCATAGGGCTGTGCGGCATTCTTGATTATTAGTGATTTAAATAGCTTTTGACACCACTGGTACTGATTATGATATTAATCATCTCATCAGCTGTAAGACCTTTGAGTCGGTACTTTCCATTTTGTTACCTAGTCCAACATTTCGGTCACTATTGCAAGCGGTCTTCGTAAGAATCATCCATTTATAAGTGGACTAGTCTCCAGGTCAGCTCTTATATAATGTCATTACATCCAGTTCGTAGGGACAGTTGTCAAGAACTGCAGGGAACTCGGTTTCAGTAGTATGGCAGTAGGGGGTAGATGGGATCTGACACATTTTATGAATAGTAGTTACTATTTTCATATTGACTAGTCTTGACAAATGACGGCCAAGCCAAAATAACGACATCGTACTAGCGTGGAAGGATGTATCTGATACGTCAAACTTACATGGTTGTCTTATCAACCTATGTAAAATTTTTCTCAACAACCGAACTTCATAAAACTCAAAAAATTTTACATATGACACCATCACTTCAGAAAATGGCTTCCCTTAGCGGGAACTAAGTCGTAATAATGGGTGACCATTTAATCTGAAATCAACAAACTGCCGTAATGTAAGAAGGCGTTATCATCCCACCATACACACACGCACTAGCAGATGTGCGCCAGTATCTTACCTGTAGATTGTAACGAAGGTCGTAGAATCATTTGTATTTCAGTTGTTGATCACAGACATGCTCTTTTGCAGCGACCTTCAGATGACTGGCTGGAGATGGTGACGAACACTTACCCAGTAAGACTTTTTTTTAACATTAATCTCTTCGATTACATTTTTCTATTGTAGATACAGCTTTTCGACTATGTTTCTGTTTCTGTGCTTACAGAAACAACTGTAGCCTTCTTTCCTATACAGACCTCTTATTTATCGTCGGATCCCAATCCGGAGATGAACAGTAATAGCAGGAACACTGTTTCTGATCCAAGTAAAAAATTCTCCGTACTGTTCTCTAACGCAGTCATATGTTCAAAATTATGTCTTCAACGGGAACCGATGACTTGCACCAAAGTGGCAGAGAAATCACAACCTTTCCATCTTGAGAAGCATCATTTTGGAACTATCCTTCACTGTTGTTCTTATAGCAGTGCATAATAAAAATAGTAGTAGTAATACTAATAACAATAACAGAGTGATGTAGTTCATGTGTAGAACATTTAAGAGTAAGACAATGAAATGTAGTAGAGAGTTTCTTCTGTTGATGTATGTGATTGTGAAACACACAGCATGAACATCATTGATTTATTGAACCGGAGCGGTGTGCTCTTACGTAAATTTCCTTATAAATTGATCTGAATGTATTCAGACATTAATTTTCAACACTTATCATTCAGAAAATATTTATATATAATGTTTTCATCTTTCCTCTAAGTCAAATTTAAAGGCAGGTATTGAAGTCGCTAATCATCATCATCATCAGCCAATTCAATCATTAAATGATGTGGCCTCTTCGAGTCGTGGATTCAGGTAGGCTTTCAGCAGTCTTCTCCAAGTGGGACGGTCTTGGGCAGTTCTCTGCCAGGTGTTACCAGCGATCTTCTTGATGTCTTTGTCCCATCTGTCTGGTGGTCTTCCTCTAGGCCTCCGGTGCTCCCTCGGACTCCACTCCAGTACTAGCTTCGTCCATCTGTTGTCTTTTCTTCTTGCGACGTGGCCAGCCCACTGCCATTTCAAGGAACCTACTGTCTCTAAGATGTCATTAACCTTCGTCACAGACCGGATGTCTACCTTGGCCAGATTATAAATAGGAAGGGAGACATAAGGCCAGAAATCTATCGACGCATCAAGCTTGGCTGGCAAGCATTTTGGAAGAATTCAAAAGTGTTCAGATCAAAAATGCCAGTAAATTTGAAGAAAGCAGTATTTGATCAATGCATTCTTCCTGTGATGACGTATGGCTGCGAGACATGGACACTGAACTCATTTACAAAAGGGAAACTTAGGACAGCACAGAGAGCCATGGAGAGATCAATGCTGGGCTATACAAGAAAATCGCTAATAAGAAACAATATATATTCCAATTTTCTGGTAAGAATGTGTATCAACCATTATTCCTACGCATTCCAGAAAGAAAAGTAGGAGACGTCAATCATTTTCTGTTTTTATGCAGTTGTTTCGAAAATGGCAAGATCGTCGTACGTCCTGCACGGTTTGCATTAGGAAGTTCACACTGGACGGTTGGCCGCTGCACATGATGGGAATTAATATGCGCATCATGGTTTGGTTTAGCGACGAAGCCCACTTTCATTTGAATGGGTTTGTCAATAATCAAAATTGGCGCATTTGGGGACTGAGAATCCGCAGTTCGCTATCGAGAAGTCTCTTCACCCTCAACGGGTTACTGTGTGTTGTGCAATGTCCAGTCATGGAATAGTTGGTGCTATATTCCTTGGTGGCACGGTGACTGCCGAAGGGGTACGTGAAATTTTTGAAGCATGATTTCATCCCCATTATCCAACATGACCCTGCTTACGACAACATGTGGTTCATGCAAGACGAAGCTCGACCCATCGAATCAGGGGAGTGTTTGATGTCCTGGAGCAGCACATTAGTGATCGCATTCTGGCTGTGTGGTACCCAGAGTCCACTGACATGGCCCCCGATTGGCCGCCATATTCTCCGGATCTGAAAACACGCGATTCCTTTTTGTGAAGCTATGTTAAAGACAAGGTGTACACCAATAACCCCAACTCGTTGCAGAGCTGAAAACAGCCATTTAAGAGGTCATCGACACTTCAGCGGCTCATGCAGAATTTCGCTGTTCGTCTACGCCACATCATTACCAATGACTGCAGGTACAGGGTGTTTCAAAAATGACCAGTATATTTGAAACGGCAATAAAAACTAAACGAGCAGCGATAGAAATACACCGTTTGTTGCAATATGCTTGGGACAACAGTACATTTTCAGGCGGACAAACTTTCGAAATTACAGTAGTTACAATTTTCAACAACAGATGGCGCTGCAAGTGATGTGAAAGATATAGAAGACAACGCAGTCTGTGGGTGCGCCATTCTGTACGTCGTCTTTCTGCTGTAAGCGTGTGCTGTTCACAACGTGCAAGTGTGCTGTAGACAACATGGTTTATTCCTTAGAGCAGAGGATTTTTCTGGTGTTGGAATTCCACCGCCTAGAACACAGTGTTGTTGCAACAAGACGAAGTTTTCAACGGAGGTTTAATGTAACCAAAGGACCGAAAAGCGATACAATAAAGGATCTGTTTGAAAAATTTCAACGGACTGGGAACGTGACGGATGAACGTGCTGGAAAGGTAGGGCGACCGCGTACAGCAACCACAGAGGGCAACGTGCAGCTAGTGCAGCAGGTGATCCAACAGCGGCCTCGGGTTTCCGTTCGCCGTGTTGCAGCTGCGGTCCAAATGACGCCAACGTCCACGTATCGTCTCATGCGCCAGAGTTTACACCTCTATCCATACAAAATTCAAACGCGGCAACCCCTCAGCGCCGCTACCATTGCTGCACTAGAGACATTCGCTAACGATATAGTCCACAGGATTGATGACGGCGATATGCATGTGGGCAGCATTTGGTTTACTGACGAAGCTTATTTTTACCTGGACGGCTTCGTCAATAAACAGAACTGGCGCATATGGGGAACCGAAAAGCCCCATGTTGCAGTCCCATCGTCCCTGCATCTTCAAAAAGTACTGGTCTGGGCCGCCATTTCTTCCAAAGGAATCATTGGCCCATTTTCCAGATCAGAAACGATTTCTGCATCACGCTATCTGGACATTCTTCGTGAATTTGTGGCGGTACAAACCGCCTTAGACGACACTGCGAACACCTCGTGGTTTATACAAGATGGTGCCCGGCCACATCGCACGGCCGACGTCTTTAATTTCCTGAATGAATATTTCGATGATCGTGTGATTGCTTTGGGCTATCCGAAACATACAGGCGGCGGCGTGGATTGGCCTCCCTATTCGCCAGACATGAACCCCTGTGACTTCTTTCTGTGGGGACACTTGAAAGACCGGTTGTACCGCCAGAATCCAGAAACAATTGAACAGCTGAAGCAGTACATCTCATCTGCATGTGAAGCCATTCCGCCAGACACGTTGTCAAAGGTTTCGGGTAATTTCATTCAGAGACTACGCCATATTATTGCTACGCATGGTGGATATGTGGAAAATATCGTACTATAGAGTTTCCCATCTGTTGTTGAAAATTGTAACTACTGTAATTTCGAAAGTTTGTCTGCCTGAAAATGTACTGTTGTCCCAAGCATATTGCAACAAACGGTGTATTTCTGTCGCTGCTCGTTTAGTTTTTATTGCCGCTTCAAATATACAGGTCATTTTTGAAACACCCTGTATATCGAACATGTCATAACGTAAATCCTAATATCTGTAGTGTACATATTGAATGAAGTTTCTGTTTTCAAATAGTTCACTAATTCCAGAATGAGATTTTCACTCTACAGTGGTGTGTTCGCTGGTATGAAACTTCCTGGCAGATTAAAACTGTGTGCCGGACCGGTACTCGAACTGGGGACATTTGCCTTTCGCGGGCAAGTGCTCTGCCAACTGAGCTACCCAAGCACGACTCACGACCCGCCCTCACAGCTTGAATTCTGCTAGTACCTCGTCTCCTACCTTCCAAACTTCAGAGAAGCTCTTCTGATAATCTTGCAGAACTAACACTCCTGGAAGGAAGGATATTGCAGAGGTATGGCTTAGCCACAGCCTGGTAGTTTGGAAGGCAGGAGACGAGGTACTCGCAGAATTGAAGCTGTGAGGGCGGCTCGTGAGTCGCGCTTGGGTAACTCAGTTGGTAGAGCACTTACCCGCGAAAGGCAACGCTCCCTAGTTCGAGTCTCGGTCCGGCACACAGTTTTAATCTGCCAGGAAGTTTCATATCTGCGCACACCCGCTGATGAGTGAAAATCTCATTCTGTAAACATCCCCCAGCCTGTGGCTAAGCCATGTCCCGCAATATCCTTTCTTCCAGGAGTGCTAGTTCTGCAAGATTCGCAGGAGAGCTTCTGTAAAGTTTGGAAGGTAGGAGACGAGGTACTGGCAGAATTCAAGCTGTGAGGGCGGGTCGTGGGTCCTGCTTGGATAGCTCAGTTGGAGAGTACTTGCCTGCGAAAAGCAAAGTTCCCCAGTTCGGCATATAGTTTTAATCTGACAGGAAGTTTCAGTTCACTAATTGTCACACTGTACCTCTACAGCTTGAGAAACTAAGGGTGCTCCTCCCAGCAAGTACACCAAGTCTACTCCTTCATGAAGATATTCGAATTTATAAGGCCCTTCTTGATTCTGCATGGAAGAGGAGGCCGTTCATAAGATTTGCAATACTATCAGAAGTTGTATTAACTAATGTCACGATGGGTGTGTATTTCCAAAGTCTATTTCGTTCTGTTTTTTTTTTAATTTTTTGTTTAAGGTACTATTTCGTCTAGAATTATTTTCTGAATTTATTATGTGTCTATGTGGGTTCATTATTTTGCAGATTCTCGATATTGTGAAATTTCCATATGTTTATGTTTCTTTCAAATTGTTGGCGGTATAGAAGCTGATGGCACGAAGTTCTGTAGATCTTGACATTAACTTACACTGCTCTCTCGTTCCAGCCCAGACGAGGATGGCTTCCGCACGTTCCAGTTCGAGGAGACGCCCCCAATGAGCGCCTACCTGCTGGCCTGGATCGTGCTGAACACGTCCAGCGTGGTGTCGCCCTCCGACCCGGCCACGACCATTTGGACGGTGGACAGCACGCTGCCCCAGGCCGTCTACTCCAGCATCATCACCCCCAGTACCGTCTCTGCGATGGAGCAGCTGGTGGGCGTGCCCTACACACTGACTAAGCTGGACCATGTGGCCATTCCCAGCTTCATAGAGGGGGGCATGGAGAACTGGGGGCTCATCACCTACACGTGAGTACGGCTACTGTGCCCCACACTCGTATACCAGAACTCCAGAAAGAGGGAGGAATGGATAGCGAGGAGCTGATCACATGCACAGGAGTACAGCTGTAGATCTAATTTAGGCAAACGTGGAAGACTAGGAGCAAATCCTGTCTTACTTCCAAATCCCAGAGATTTATAGAGGGAAGCAAGGAGAAGTGGTGCTCATCATGTGCACTTTAATACATATGTTCTTGCACTTCCCAATATCAGACTGCAAGTAGACTTATAACGATTAATGTGAAAAAGTAATTCATGCAGTGAAGGTTTTATTACGCTATCCAACCTAAGGAAGTAATTCATTCCAATAACATTTACCAGCTTTAAAAACATTCATTGGCTGCGGCACTTGCAGCCAGTTTGAAATACACATAAGCGTGTAACTAACGTGTTTCTACGGGTTATTACGTTAAGATTAGGGTCGCCACCGACACTAACCATACAATTAATCAAAGGTTTGGCCGAGTCGGAAAATAAATTAATTTGATCACAAATTAAAAACTCATAAAAATGCATACGTCGTGGTATCGCTCATAGGGGATGCGATGTAATTAATGGTATTTCCCGTGCATTGTTCACGAGAATCCACCATTTAAAATAAAATAGCAAATGCATGAACACTGTACATAAGATCAGCTCCCAGCAACACACCTCAAAATAAGACTTAATCTAAAGCAATCGTTTTAAAATAAAAGGGGGAACTAATCACTGGACCTGTGCGTAAGGAAACGCGTTGGATGTGCTAGCAGGAAAGCTACGAGGTGAGTGGCTTAGGTGCAAAAACGTAACCTCGGAATTCAAGAGAAAATTGTGTATAAAATCATTTATTCCTAAGATATGGATGTGAGGCATGTACACAATTCCTGATAACATTAATTCCTAAAACATTAAAGAATAGCATCAATACATATACCGTTATAATCTACACCTAAAATCATTGGTGTGAATCATTCATACAACTGCTATTGCCTGACTGATAACTGATCGCAATAGCTCGTGAAACGGTACACGTTTCGTAGGACACCCGCCTGCCCACGTGGTTTGTGGAGACGCAATTTCTAGGGATCGCGGCCAAGTTGCAACAATATCACATCACACAATCATGAACAGTTAGCATTCTTTAAAACAAACATGAGACCGGACAGTTAGTGATAACGGTAGCCCAACAAACTTTAATGTTCAACCATGTGGTCGGCTCCCCACGGACGAAAGATACATGAAGCAAAAAAAATTTACGAGAAGGAAAAGCTATTAATAATATTTAGAAAAATTAAAGCTTATACAGGCATAGCTGAAGGCAAACAGACATTCATACAGAAGCGAGTGCTCACTTCTTATCGATACCTTTGTGTGGCGCTCTTCCGGTGGATCCAAGTCTGCTATAGAAATTTACTAAAAGAAAAATCTGCCAACGTTTTGCATTCCTTGCTGCGTCAAGGCAAAGCAATCTTTCAGAGTTGAAAAGCGAGACCAAAAGCTAACAGCTCTCCCCTCGCCAAGTAACAACGCGCCACGCGGTCAGTCTAACTTACCCTTCTTCGACTGGAGCACAGCTGTGGACGTTTCCCGTACCGGCGGCAGACTGCCTCCCTTTTCCATCTCCAGCCTCCTCCACGCTCCGCGTGGCCCGGAAAACCCAAAGATTCCATTTCCGCCACCAACCTAACGCAGATGGATTTCTCATAAGTAGCGCAAACCTCTTTGCCTACTTGACCACTACGAGAGTTGGCTATTCTGTACAATTGCTGCTGAATCTGTATCACTATCGCAGACTTTCTGCAGCAGACTACGCCACCGTCTAGCGGCGTGACACACAACCACATTCATTCAATCACACCACTGTGAGAGTTATGAGAAAAGATAAACAAGGAAAAGAAAGAGAAACGCTAGTGAAAATGGGCTACCGGACTAATGAAAGGTGGCTACAGGACCCTTTCAAGGGGCTATCAAAAAGTTTCCATTCGAAGGCCCTACAGTCCGTAACTGCTACGCCTACCACGCAATGTAGCCGTGAGCATTGGGACAGTCATCTTACCGACGCACCAGGCTGAGGATTCCCGTTTGGTAAAAGACTGCGTCCAGCTGCGCGAAGAAGTCCGTAGCCACCTGCTGCACATCCTCGTCCTACAGGCATGAATGGCCATTCCAGGGATTTCTTAAGGGACAGAAGGCATGATAATGGCATGGGGAGAGAGCAGGACTACAGGGCGGATCCTCGAGTGTCTCCCACTTGAGTGGGCGTAACTTCTGCGTTACGAGGCACTGTGGTGCTAGCCTCACAGATCGACCGCCGTCTTGTGTCGAATCGTGACCAGCACGGGACTTGGCACACCATTCCATAACGGGGGTTTTCGACATTCTTGATTCTCCGATGGATGTCTACGGTTGTTTGCCCATCGGCAGCCAGGAAAAGACTAACAGCACGCTGGAGATGTTTGGACGCATCAAGCAATAACGTCTTCGTAGTTCAAGTTTCTACATTTACCGCACCTCGTTGGAGAGACGCGAATGCCACACTAATGCCTTGCCTAGATGTCGGTGCTTACATACCCTCATTGGAATCGCGCTACGTCGCACATACGCAGTAGACTCTGCGACAGAATCGGATGGGAATATCTCGACCTCCGGTATTGGGTGCGGAATTGTAGGGTTCCCATTAATAGGGCAGGCGTGCACTACACGCAGAAAGCGGCTACTAGAGTAGCGGAGTACGTGTGGCGTGCACATGGGGCTTTTTTAGATTACCCCACCCTTGGGATCAAAGACGATTTGCATGTTAAATCAGCCACAGCGACCTCGGAGAATCTTGGTCCTCGCAGATCAGAGATAGAGAAGATTAATATGATTTTAATAAACTGCAGGAGCATCTAAGGAAAGGTCCCAGAATTAGTATCACCTACTGAAGGTTATAATGCACAGATAGTATTGGGAACAGAAAGCTGGTTGAAACCAGACTTCAATGACAACGAAATCCTAAGTTCAGACTGGAATGTTTATCGTAAGGATAGGTTAGTCACCATTGGAGGCGGCGTGTTTATTGCAGTAAAAAATCGATAAAATCTAGCGAGGTTATCACAGATTCCGAATGTGAATTAATCTGCGTGAAATTAAGTATCAGAGAACGGTCAAAAATGGTTATCGGATGCTTTTATAGACCACCTGGGTCAGGATCTGTTGTTGTAGAGCGCTTCAGACAAAACTTGCAGAAAAGCACTAGTAATTTTCCTGATCATGCCGTTATAATAGGGATTGATTTCAACTTTCCAGGTCTAGATTTGGAGAGTTATGCCATCAAAACTGGTGCCAGAGACAGGGGATCGTTTGGCATTGTTGTCTATGTCTTGTCCGAAAATTACCTTGAGCAGATAGTTTGAGAACTCACTCGTGAGCGTAACGTCTTAGACCTCAAGGCAACAAACAAATCTGAACTTATTGAATCTGTTAACGTAGAGGAAGGTGTCAGTGATCATAAGGATGCGACAGCACCTATGACGACGGGTTCTACAAGGAATGTTAAGAAAAATAGGAAGATATATTTGCTCAGCAAGGGTGACAGGATACAAATTTCAGGATATCTCAGCAGTTAGCATCAAATATTCGGTGATGAGGACTAAAGTGTGGAGAACAAATGGAAAAAATTCAAAGGCATCGTTCAATATGCCCTAGACAAGTATGTTCCGAGTAAGTGTGTAAGGGAAGGGAAAGATCCACCACGGTTTAATAGCAGTGTTAGAAAAGCGCTACGTAAAGAAAGAGCACTTCATCTCAGATTCAAGAGCAGTAAAAACCTAGCTGACAAACAAAAGCTGAACGATGGGAAAATGAGCTTAAGGAGAGCAATGAGAGAAGCGTTCGATGACTTTGACAGTAACACGTTGTCGACCGACCTGAGTAAAAACTCTAAGAGATTTTGGTCGTATGTAAAATCAGTAAGTGGGTCAAAATCATCTACTCATTCTCTCAGCGACCACACTGGCATCGGGAGGGAAGATAATAGAGAGAAGGCCAAAATACTGAATTCGGTCTTCCGAAGTTGTTTGACCGTGGAAGATCGTAACACTGTCCCTCCTTTCAATCGCCGTACGAACATCGAAATGGTAGATACTGAGATAACCGATCGCGGAATTGAAAAGTACTACAATCGTTTAGTAGCGGAAAAGCTTCAGGACGAGATGAGATTCCTGTTAGATTCTATAAAGATTATGCGAAAGAACTTGCTCCCCTTCCAGCAGTAATTTATCGGAGATCGCTTGAGCAACGAAAGGTACCTAACGACTGGAAAAAAGCAGGCACAGGTCATTCCCGTTTCTAACAAAGGCTGTAAGACAGATCAACACAACTATAGACCTATATCGTTGACTTCAATCTGTTGTAGAATTTGGAACATATTTTCTGCTCAAGAATTATGACCTTTTTGGAAAATTAACAGCTCCTCTATAAAAATCAACGTGGATTCCGCAAACAGAGATCCTGTGAAACTCAGCTCGCTCTGTGCCTCCGTGAGATCCACAGCGCAGTGGACAACGGCGCTCAGCTTGATGCCGTGTTCCTTGATTTCAGTAAGGCGTTTGACACCAAAAATACAAGCTTACGGAGTATCGGAGAAGACCTGCCACTGGATTCAAGGCTTTCTTGCAGATAGAACTCAACACGTCGCTCTAAACGGAATTAAAACCACAGATGTAAAGGTGGGGAAGTGGGGAAGTGGCATAGGATCCCTGCTGTTTACAATATATATATATATATATATATATATATATATATATATATATATATATATATATATTGTAAACAGCATAGGATCCCTGCTGTTTACAATATATATATATATATATATATATATATATATATATATATATTGTAAACAGCAGGGATCCTATGCCACTTCCCCACTTCCCTGCGGTACTCCGGATATTACCTTTACATCTGTGGTTTTAATTCCGTTTAGAGCGACGTGTTGAGTTCTATCTGCAAGAAGGCCTTGAATCCAGTGGCAGGTATATATATATATATATATATATATATATATATATATATATATATGACCTAATAGAATGCGTCAAATGCTCTTTAAGGCTATTTGCAGATGATGCAGTTGTCTATATCAAAGTAGCAACGCCAGAAGAAAGTAAGATTTTGCAGAACGACCTGCAGAGAGCTGATGAATGGTGCAGGCTGTGGCAGTTCACCCTGCACGTAAATAAATGTAACATAATGCGCATACATAGGAAAAGAAATCCACTACTGTACAGCTACACTATTGATGACAAACAGCTGGAGACAGCGTCTGCCGTAAAATATCTAGGCGTAACTATCCAGAGCGACCTTAAGTGGAATGTCCATAGAGAACAGTGGGTAAAGCAGGCGCCACACTCAGATTCATCGGAAGAATCTTAAGGAAATGGAACTCATCCACGAAAGAAGTGGCCCATTAGGCGCTTTTTCGCCCGATTCTTTAGTATTGTTCAATCTATCTGGGATCCCTACCAGATAGGACTGACAGAGAAGTTAGAGAAGATCCAACGAAGAGCGGCGCGTTTCGTCAGGGAATCGTTAAGCTGGCGAGAGAGCGTTACGGAGAATCTAAACGAAATCCACTGGCAGTCGTTATAAGAGAGGCGTTGTGCATCATTGAGAGAGTTACTATTGAAATTTCGGGACAGGAGGAGTCGAACAACATATTAATTAGCCCCACATACATCTCGCGTACTGGCCACGAGGAGAAAATTCGAGAAATTAGAGCCAATACAGAGGCTTACCGACAATCATTCTTCCCACGCTCTATTCGGAGGGATCAGATAGTAGCACTGTAAGTACCCTCCGCCACACACCTTAGGTGGCTTGCGGAGTATGATGTAGATGCAGAGGTACGTGTAACAACGCCCTCAAACGCAATCTTTTTGATCGGTCCTCGTAGAGTAGACAATCCGGCTACCAAATCTGATTAAGGAATATTGTACTTGCTTTTGTTTTTGCAGAATTTTTCTAGTTCTGGATCACAGCTAAACTGATTGCAGATCCCCTCAAATCTTATTCTGAAACCATTAACACATTTCCATCATATCCTTATATTGAGAATAAAACAGTAACATATCCACTGTTAACATCATCATAAGTTATTCTAACCATTCACAGGTTCCTGTCACCATTCCTATCTTCATTTGATCCTGAGACTGCTTGCGTCTTATACAACTGGAATAATAATAATAATAATAATAATAATAAATTGTAGTACTGAAATAATACACCGCAATAACAATGCGTGTTGTTCCTTCCTATTTTGTTCTCTCCGTCCAGGTGTTTTTAGAATTCCTTTTCCTTGGAGTATTTGGCCCACTCAGTTTCCTTTCCTTTTCTTAACCAGTTTTAAGAAAGTTCCTTGTTCCTGTATCATTTCCATTACTTCACTGCTTTTCACATTATCTACCTATTTTACTTTTTCCATCCTCCACAAAACCCACATCTTGAATGTTTCTATCTTGTCTGTTTCTCTTTCCTTCAATTTCCGCCCTTCACAGATAAGCACCCCACCTGAAGCACTTGACCAACATTTTCCTGAAATCCAATCCAACTTTACTGCATCACAAAAGCTTCTTTTTTAGGAGAGCTAACTTCTCCATTACAGTTCTTCATCTTATTTCTTTTTCACTAGCCTGGTTAGCAGCTAGCAAGCACCCCAAATATCTGTTGGGGGAGAGTGTTGTATAATGGAACACTTTTCAGACATTGGCTCTGTAATAGAAGTCTAATATATTTTCTTATGCCATTCTGAAACGACAACATTCAGTTTATGTGTACTGCATTTTTTTATGAAATTACAAAAACGATTCCGGAAAAGCAAGGTTTTTCTAAATGTGAAAAACTGTTAAAACATACAACATTGTCATCCATCCAGGAACAAATATTCTATTAAAATTAAATAATACTGCAATCGAGAAAATCTTCTCAATTTGTAATTTATAAATAATGTGTTACATTTTTACTCTGCTTCAAGCCAATAATCGGTAAGTGGGAAGAAGTATTCTCAAAAACCAGTTACAAGATAGAAACATTTTGAAATATAAGCCATTGGTAACTAACACAAATATCCACTGTCGAGATTGGGAAAATTGCAGAAGTCATTAAAGGAACTTTGTTCATTTGGCAATATCATGTGTCCCATGGTAGAAGACCTATCAATTCGATGTGCAAAATGGTGCATGACTGGCGAAGTATGGCTTAACTGTCCACACGGTTTGTAGCCAGTTTTACGAATATACAGAGTTTTCCTTACGATAAAACTCTGTACTCCAAGAGCAGACCCAGAAGAAAGCCACTGCGACCATCGGGAAACCGTTAGATTTTACATTATGATGCGGTACCATAATCATAAAACTTTCATGCTAACTGACTCTGGCTGCGGAAGCGTACATAGTTATAAATATCTTCCAAATAGCTTTAATATGTATATCATACGGCATTTAATGAGTAGGACTCATAATATTTACAAAGGCTGCACAGTACACAACCTCGTATCTCACAACTATAAAAACAACAGAAAATACTTAAGCTGGTTTGTTGTGCATGTTCCTTCATGTGATTCTAAAATTGGTCACTACACTGAAACACCGATGAGGAAATAACATGTCTTTCTGTAAACAATATCCTCCAGGTACGACACTTTCTCTTACAGTGCGATAAGTTCAACTTGACCTGTTGTTTTCACTTTCATATTTTCTTTGTCATGTGCTATACATCTTAGTTTAATTTGTATTAATTTCAGTTCTGTTCTCTTGCAATGCTTCTTAAAGGCTGCATAGTGTTCTTTGAAAAGATATTGTTCTACCTTCAAGCAGTACAGTGTCATCAGAAAATCTGACGCATTGATCTTGTGGCCTCCTAAACATACTTCTTTTTCCTATACATACATCTTCATTGCCTAGTCTTTGATAAACGTGGTAAACAGAGTGGCTGAAAGACAACAGCCCTATTAACTCTTATTCCGAATTCACATCTAGCTGCAATGCCATTTTTTAAGCTTCATCGCTGGTTGCTTCTTTGTGTATAAGTCCTTACTTAGTCTCTTGGCCTTCCAATTCACTTTCTGACCAATTGGTTAGGTTGACAGACGCTTCGCAGCCGTGTGGTTTCGCGTGTCTCCCACTTAGTAGTGACACGAGCAACGCAGTGATATATACTGCATGGATCTTAATACTCCCAAATGTGACGTACACAACATAGATTTCTTGGTCTTTCTTCTTTAGTTTCACCGTTATTACTGTTAAACATAAATTATCGTGAAACCGCAGGCTGACTATTTTGCTTTGTAGAGGAAGAGGCACAATCGTATAGCGTTCTTACGTAATTGGCTTTTGTATGACTGTTAATTATAATGGTTTCGTATTATTTCATTGCACGTATACTTCGCATATGCTTTGTTCACTTTACCTTCGTTAGGCTGAAGTGCAACAGTTACGGCCATCACTTAGCTAACAATAATATATTTGATATTGTTTCAACAGCATGTGATCTGTAAAAATTGTGCCATAGCGTGTATATTATTTTAATGCATGGCATTAAGTCTGCAAATATTTATTTTATTGATTTAGGTATTACATTAATCTGAAACTACAATTTACATTGATTGTTTTATACTTTAGAAGAACCCTTGCATTTTTTGAGCTTGGTAAGGACAGCAAACGTTTGTAAAAAATAGAATTAATTATATTATATATTCTGAGGAAAACGTGATACGTTTGTGCCGCACTTCATCTTAACCTGAGAGCGGCGTTCCAGCAGTTTTACATTAACTCATGATGACGCTGTGATTTTTTCTATGGGTTGTCGCAATAAAGGTTTCTGTTCCCTTCCTATTTTGGTAAAAATCGCTATTCAAATTGATAGCTCGACAAAGCATTGTACCTTAAAACATCTGTCAGTGCTAGCTAAGCAGACAGTGGAAAGTGGGCGTGGTCTGGATTTCACGTGATAGCAGAGATAAACCTTGTCACGCCTACTTTCCACGGTATTATGCCGCTCTTCGACGTCCGACTCGTCAGTTGGAAAGACTCAGCACAACCAGGAGCACCTCCGAAGATGTCCAACGTAGCCTTGGACGAAACGTCAGGGATATAAGAGTTCCATGGACCTCGAGCATTTTAGCCACCCACAAAAAAGGAGATTTTGTGCTATTTTATGTAGTGAACTCTTGTTTAACCAATAGCATGCAAGGATGTTGTTTCCAAGTGGATGGTGTTGTCGCATGTCAGCATAATGCCGAGCTGTAAGCTGCACTTCCTTCCACTGGACTAGAGGCCTTGTGGCATACTGCGCCATATTAAGAACATGTGTTAGACACATCTACCCTTAACTTTTTTCAAAGCTGGAAATTCTCGTAGACAATAAAAAGTTTGGGAAACTAATGAGTCTGGAACACCTTTCCCAGCTCGTAATAAGCTCCCTCTGTTTCAAACCTGTTACTACGTAAAATAATTTTCTTAGCTATTCTCAATCACATTTTATCAATTCTCACATTTTATTAATAACTGGTCTATCATTTTTAGCATAATGCTGTCCATGTAGTTTTTAATTAATTAATTTTTTTTTTTTTTTGTCATCAGTCTACTGACTGGTTTGATGCGGCCCGCACAAATTCCTTTCCTGTGCTAACCTCTTCATCTCAGAGTGGTACTTGCAACCTACGTCCTCAATTATTTGCTTGACGTATTCCAATATCTGTCTTCCTCTACAGTTTTGGCCCTCTACAGCTCCCTCTAGTACCATGGAAGTCATTCCCTCATGTCTTAGCAGATGTCCTATCATCCTGTCCCTTCTCCTTATCAGTGTTTTCCACATATTCCTTACCTCTCCGATTCTGCGTAGAACCTCCTCATTCCTTACCTTATCAGTCCACCTAATTTTCAACGTTCGTCTATAGCACCACATCTCAAATGCTTCGATTCTCTTCTGTTCCGGTTTTCCCACAGTCCATGTTTCACTACCATACAATGCTGTACTCCAGACGTACATCCTCAGAAATGTCTTCCTCAAATTAAGGCCGGTATTTGATATTAGTAGACTCCTCTTGGCCAGAAATGCCTTTTTTGCCATAGCGAGTCTGCTTTTGATGTCCTCCTTGCTCCGTCCGTCATTGGTTATTTTACTGCCTAGGTAGCAGAATTCCTTAACTTCATTGACTTCGTGACCATCAATCCTGGTGTTAAGTTTCTCGCTGTTCTCATTTCTACTACTTCTCATTACCTTCGTCTTTCTCCGATTTACTCTCAAACCATACTGTGTACTCATTACACTGTTCATTCCGTTCAGCAGATCATTTAATTCTTCTTCACTTTCGCTCAGGATAGCAACGTCATCAGCGAATCGTATCATTGATATCCTTTCACCTTGTATTTTAATTCCACTCCTGAATCTTTCTTTTATTTCCATCATTGCTTCCTCGATGTACAGATTGAAGAGTAGGGGCGAAAGGCTACAGCCTTGTCTTACACCCTTCTTAATACGAGCACTTCGTTCTTGATCGTCCACTCTTATTATTCCCTCTTGGTTGTTGTACATATTGTATATGACCCGTCTCTCCCTATAGCTTACCCCTACTTTTTTCAGAATCTCGAACAGCTTGCACCATTTTATATTGTCGAACGCCTTTTCCAGGTCGACAAATCCTGTGAAATTGTCTTGATTTTTCTTTAGCCTTGCTTCCATTATTAGCCGTAACGTCAGAATTGCCTCTCTCGTCCCTTTACTTTTCCTAAAGCCAAACTGATCGTCACCTAGCGTATTCTCAATTTTCTTTTCCATTCTTCTGTATATTATTCTTGTAAGCAGCTTCGATGCATGACCTGTTAAGCTGATTGTGCGATAATTCCCGCACTTGTCAGCTCTTGCCGTCTTCGGAATTGTGTGGATGATGCTTTTCCGAAAGTCAGATGGTATATCGCCAGACTCATATATTCTACACACCAACGTGAATAGTCGTTCTGTTGCCACTTCCCCCAATGATTTTAATTTATTACCACTTTTCATATCTCGACACATTGTTAACCTTTTCCCAGAAGCTGTCATATATAATTAAATAGTAAACCGAAAATATAATAAATTCGCCATATCGAGGCCCTTTGCCATCTAAGGAGATCTCTTCACTTATCAGATAATCCTTGTTTAGATGGGAGCCATCTGAAGTTCCAATTGAGGGACAGTTGACACCGATACTGTTGTTACCTTCCCTCGTCAATACTGGGCAGTTCAGTGAGGCCCGCCCCGGTAGCTGAGTGGTGCCGGCACAGTAGCTCATCGTGTTCAGTCAGAGAGCTGCTCGCCCTCTGTAATAAAAAAAAAAAAAAATGAGTAAAGGAATCGATGATCAGCATGAACGGGTGTCTTATGATATCCGCCCAGACCAAACGCAACGAACAATACCGAGCAAAATGAGAAAAATGGCGGCCAGAGCGACTGAATGTCAGTCCTAAGGGCCCGGGTTCGATTCCTGGCTGGGTCGGAAATTTTCTCCGCTCAGGGACTGGGTGTCGTGTTATCCTGATCATCATCATTTAATCCCCATCGAAGTGCAAGTCGCCGAAGTGGCGTCAAATCGAAAGACTTGCACCCGGCGAACGGTCTACCCGTCGCAGGGCCCTAACCACACGACATTTATTTATTTTAGTTCAGTGAGATTCTCTCTAGTCGCCATCAGATGGATCAATTAGCAACTTATTATGCAGCGTGTTATAATTTTGTACCACAGGTGTGGTCGTCATGATATCGAAACGATCATAACGAGTGAAATATAAAATAAATATTCTGGCGACAAAAACAAAATTTATTAGCACCAAACATGGCCACAGATACGCCAGAGGACTTCTCTTCTAAAGTAATGAAACTGTTCTTCGGCTATTACCTAATCTTGTGTGTATTTTGGACAGCAAATTATGATTTCCAGAATGAGATTTTCACTCTGCAGCGGAGTGTGCGCTGATATGAAACTTCCTGGCAGATTAAAACTGCCAGGAAGTTTCATATCAGCGCACACTCCGCTGCAGAGTGAAAATCTCATTCTGGTAACATCCCCCAGGCTGTGGCTAAGCCATGTCTCCGCTAATTCCTTTCTTTCAGGAGTGCTAGTTCTGCTAGGTTCCCAGGAGAGCTTCTGTAAAGTTTGGAAGGTAGGATACGAGATACTGGCAGAAGTAAAGCTGTGAGTACCGGGCGTGAGTCGTGCTTCGGTAGCTCAGATGGTAGAGCACTTGCCCGCGAAAGGGAAAGGTCCCGAGTTCGAGTCTCGGTCGGGCACACAGTTTTAATCTGCCAGGAAGTTTCAAATTATGATTTGCTAGACGATTATCGTCTGTTGCTCTCCATATACACTCCTGGAAATGGAAAAAAGAACACATTGACACCGGTGTGTCAGACTCACCATACTTGCTCCGGACACTGCGAGAGGGCTGTACAAGCAATGATCACACGCACGGCACAGCGGACACACCAGGAACCGCGGTGTTGCCCGTCGAATGGCGCTAGCTGCGCAGCATTTGTGCACCGCTGCCGTCAGTGTCAGCCAGTTTGCCGTGGCATACGGAGCTCCATCGCAGTCTTTAACACTGGTAGCATGCCGCGACAGCGTGGACGTGAACCGTATGTGCAGTTGACGGACTTTGAGCGAGGGCGTATAGTGGGCATGCGGGAGGCCGGGTAGACGTACCGCCGAATTGCTCAACACGTGGGGCGTGAGGTCTCCACAGTACATCGATGTCGTCGCCAGTGGTCGGCGGAAGGTGCACGTGCCCGTCGACCTGGGACCGGACCGCAGCGACGCACGGATGCACGCCAAGACCGTAGGATCCTACGCAGTGCCGTAGGGGACCGCACCGCCACTTCCCAGCAAATTAGGGACACTGTTGCTCCTGGGGTATCGGCGAGGACCATTCGCAACCGTCTCCATGAAGCTGGGCTACTGTCCCGCACACCGTTAGGCCGTCTTCCGCTCACGCCCCAACATCGTGCAGCCCGCCTCCAGTGGTGTCGCGACAGGCGTGAATGGAGGGACGAATGGAGACGTGTCGTCTTCAGCGATGAGAGTCGCTTCTGCCTTGGTGCCAATGATGGTCGTATGCGTGTTTGGCGCCGTGCAGGTGAGCGCCACAATCAGGACTGCATACGACCGAGGCACACAGGGCCAACACCCGGCATCATGGTGTGGGGAGCGATCTCCTACACTGGCCGTACACCACTGGTGATCGTCGAGGGGACACTGAATAGTGCACGGTACATCCAAACCGTCATCGAACCCATCGTTCTACCATTCCTAGACCGGCAAGGGAACTTGCTGTTCCAACAGGACAATGCACGTCCGCATGTATCCCGTGCCACCCAACGTGCTCTAGAAGGTGTAAGTCAACTACCCTGGCCAGCAAGATCTCCGGATCTGTCCCACATTGAGCATGTTTGGGACTGGATGAAGCGTCGTCTCACGCGGTCTGCACGTCCAGCACGAACGCTGGTCCAACTGAGGCGCCAGGTGGAAATGGCATGGCAAGCTGTTCCACAGGACTACATCCAGCATCTCTACGATCGTCTCCATGGGAGAATAGCAGCCTGCATTGCTGCGAAAGGTGGATATACACTGTACTAGTGCCGACATTGTGCATGCTCTGTTGCCTGTGTCTATGTGTCTGTGGTTCTGTCAGTGTGATCATGTGATGTATCTGACCCCAGGAATGTGTCAATAAAGTTTCCCCTTCCTGGGACAATGAATTCACGGTGTTCTTATTTCAATTTCCAGGAGTGTATATGTGCACATGCCTTCTTCGCTAATGAGATGATAATGTTAGTCTGGAACTGTCATGGGAAGTCTCCCGTTTCTTAGATACTTGACATCAACTAAAGTATAGCCTCCCTTTAGCAGTGTCACTGCCTAGTGAGGAATGGAATCAAAATCCATAACTGGTGGCTTGTGTAACTTCGTACTTCACATTTTGCTCAGTGTGAAACACGTATGAGCTTATTAGTAATGAAAGTCATTTATTTGAATTTTTGATTCTGACTGAACATTTTTTGAGTCGAAATTCATGCTGCAGTGCCTTCTTTTCTTAGAGTGTTTTCGACTGCTGTAGTTACTAAACACGATTTCTTTCGGTTTCCTCTTGAAATGTAAACATTATTTAGAGATTTTAATATTCCACGTGTACAGCTGAACTGTAACAGATTACAGTCTGACTAATAGTGCTAACTGATTCAAGATGATTGGCAGATACAAACAAAGGCATTTTCACAAAGCTGAGTTATTTTCATGTAACTGTTTCTGAAATTTTACAAGCATTATACGCAGTATCGTTTTCAAACGGTAACAAATTTGCATTTTCGTTTTGTCATAGTTTTCACGTTTTCTGAATACTTATGTCTGTAATGTACAATACGTTATCACGTGTTCGTAGGTACACTATCCTCTAGGTACAACATTCACCTCTACACTATGTTCCCTCCGCCCCGGTCAGTAGTACATAGATGTACACTTAGACGCACATGTAGATAGATGTAGGTGCTGACACCCTGTCAGCGTTGGCGGTACAGTGGACGACAATGCGGTGCCTTCTGTAGGCAGGGCAGCCTCCTGGTGCTGGAGAACTACACGTCGGAGGCGACCAAGGAGCAATCTCTGGGCACCATCCAGCACGAGGTGGCCCACCAGTGGTTCGGAGACCTGGTCACCTGCGACTGGTGGAACGTCCTCTGGCTCAACGAGGGCTTCGCCACCTACTTCCAGTGGATCGCTACCGATGTGGTGAGTTCCCACGCGCTGCTGTGGAGTTCTCACGACGCGTGTTCTCACAGCGGTCGCAGAGAGTGTTAACGTGTGTCTGTGTGTGCAGGTGGAGCCCACGTGGCGCCAGCGCGAGGTTTTCGCGGTGACCACTCTGCTGCAGACCGCCATGACGGCCGACGTCAGCGGCGAAGAGTACCCACTCACCAAGAACCCCAACATCACAGCTGACCAGGCCTTCATGGATTACAACATTTACCAGAAGGGTAAGCAGTACAGCTCGTTAGATTTTATCTTTTCCTTTCACACTGCTTCAAAATTTAGAGGAAAATATTGCTTTGATTCTTCTTCTTTTTGAGTAAATGGAAATTTATATAAGTGAATTTCAATTTACTCGAAATTATCTGATGACTATTAAAACAAAGTGTACATAGTGACAGGTATGTCCACAACTGCAGCATGTGTTATCTATACATGTCAAGCAGGCAGTTTTCTGTTCTTCCTTATACTTACTTTCCGTGTCCGGAACTAGATTTCACACTTCCAAAAATCAGCAGCCAATATGGCCTTGTCATTTACCTCCCATAAGCCATTCATTGCGCAGGGCTGGTCTAAATATGGACAGATAAGCAGGTGTTGAGGATCCTGGACAGAACCACACAGACAGAGAGTGTTCTCATTCTCTTTTAGGAAACCCCACTGCTGCAGGTTTGTCTTGCACTTAGGCACTTCTGCCCTCATACGGTTTAGGGTTCTCCAGACTGTGTATGGTAGGTCTCCACCAGGCGCCAGTTCTTCTTATACATCTTTATGGGGGTTTCTCAGGTCGATTAGTCATCTTTTCAAACGATTCTCTGCGCCGACCCTTCCAGGGCTCGGGTACGTGACAGGAAACTCTTCCTCGAACAAAGCCGTCGGTCAGCAGGCTGGTGTCCATATAAAGGGTGACGCATGTCTTTTCCTTGCTTGGTTTTTTCGGCTTCGGCAGCGATGTCACGTCGTATGTTGGGCGGTACGATCCCCATCATTAAGTACATCTTGTGCACTGGGGTTGGCCTCAAGCATCCGGTAACAATTCGTGCCATTTCATTCACCGCGACATCAACTTTTCTCGCGTGTGTTGATGCAGACCATACTGGAGCGGCGTATTCCGCGGCTGACACACTGAGCGCAAGGGCTGAAGTTCTCAGGACTTTTGGGTTTGCACCTCAGGATCCGCTGGTTAGTTTCCTGATGATGTTGTTTCTAGTTGAGACTTTTTCCCTTGTAGCATTACAATGATGTTTATAGGTCAGTGTGCGATCCAACGTGACACCAAGATATTTGGGCGTTTTACAATGCTCGAGACGTTCACCTCTCCATATTACATTTAATTCGCGATTTGCCTCCCTGTTCTTTAAATGGAATGCACAGACCTGCGTCTTGGAAGGGTTCGGCCTTAGGTGGTTTGCCTCATAATACTGGGAGAGAGCTTCCAAGATACTGGTTAATTTCTCCTCTACATCCATAAAATTGTTACCTTGGGCTGCAGCTGCAGTGTCATCGGCATACATAAATTTGCGCGTGATTTTTGGCACTGGTTGGTCATTTGTATATATATTATACAGAGCTGGGGCGAGGACGCTTCCCTGAGGTAGGCCATTCCTCTGATTTCTCCACCTGCTCTTCTTGCCCTGGAGACAGACGAAAAATCTCCTATTATGCAGGAAAGTACCTATCAGTCTTCTTTATGCAATCCAGCCATTGCATTGTAGTATTTCCACACAGAGGAAGGCAGACTTACGAATGCGACAATTGGCAGCGAAGACTTTCCTCAAGGTGCAATACAGTGCCTAGTAAGCACTGAGCTTGCATGTCTCAAACAGACTGGTGTAACCTCGCGAGAGATGAGTCAATTACCACGACGTTTGTAAAGACATATAGCGCAGTATGGATCTTTTGAGTGCACGTAATATTAATGAGTGTGGTTGGAAATAAGTATAGAGCGACCTATGGATTCTCTCTTGGTTTGGTTATCATGCTTCTTCACCCGCTTGCATGTAAGTTACAGATTACGGCCTTTTGTTTCCATTACTTGGTATATTTCGGAACAACACAATGTATAATAATCGCCAGTAGATTAGAAAACGGCGTCCATCGAAATACACTACGAGAATCGAATTAGGAGGCCAACAGTAGATGAACACCACACTGCATGTTGACGATCACGTAATTACTCAAGAAAGTGACGACAAGTATCGATACAATTTTTTATTTATTTTAAAAATTTTGAACGTCACTCACATGCGATTAAGTCCCTTCAGTGCCTAAAATATTATTAATATTTTTATTACTTCAGTATCAGTAATTACTATAAAATGTCAACATCGTCAGTTCGGTCAAGTTATTGCTTGACAGATGTGGTATGAATATTTGCAAAAAGGTTTATCCAAAGCTTGAAAGTTGACAATAGTGTTCATGTATACAAAACAATTTCCTTTTTCGTTAGACGACACTTTTTGTGAATATTTGTACCTCATCTGTTGATGGAAACGTTCGACAAAACTGGTGATGTCAAAATTTTGTTATAATTAGGGATCCTGATTAGATACAAATTTTTACTTGTGCAGAAGTTGATAATATAAGTTCCGAGTGATACTGTGTCATTCGTTAATAAATTACTATTTTACTGCTTTGTTAATTAATTTAAAGGTAGGACTTCCGTTTTTGTTTATGAAAGTGAACTGACAAGGTCTGTGTGACCTGTCCACCATTTCACAGTGAGCATGTAGCCTGCCGTAAACATGTCATCCGATAACAAAGACATCATGCTACAAAGAGATACACTGCCAACTGTGTGTAGCCAGTGGATGATTGAGAGCAACACTATTGTTTGAGAACATCATTTTCAATTGTTTACGCGTACTACTAATTTGCATTACTGTGATACAGCAGTGCGAGGGTAAAGTGAAGGACATATTTGTCTAAGAGCACTGTTGCTTCCTCTGCATTTGTTATTCTGATCATGTCACGCACCAAAAAGAGTGTATAACTGCTGTCTTGTGAGTGCAGGTGCATTACTGTCCTACTAGGTGCCTCTCCTACATCTTATCTTGCATTAGTTCTGCAGCTTCAACACAGAAGTGGAATTTAAGTAGGAATGCTTGTTTTCATGATTTCTGTTACTCAAGATTGATAGTCTTGCAGTTGTATACATGTTAGAATGACATTTTAACATCTACCTTTTGTCACTAAGCATTACGGGCAAGGAGACGTGACTGCACGGATAATAATTCTATATCCAGCTTGTTTGCCCCCTTGATTAAGATTCGTTGTTTTACTATACACTTGGTGATGATCTTAGTGAATCTTAGTGAATGTTTTTACATTACGGAGAAGAGAATCATCATGCTTTTGTTAATGTTTACATCTTTCAAGACACTGCTCATTCCGTTCAACTGCACTTCCAAGTCCTTTGCTGTCTCTGACAAAATTGCAATGTTATCAGCAAGCCTCAAAGTTTTTTTTTTTTTTCTTCTCCCTGAACTGCAATTCACTTTCACTTTCTCCTTGCTTTGCTTCACAGCTTCTTTACTGTACAGACTGAATAACTGTTGGGATAGGTTACAACCTTGTCTCACTCCCTTCTGAACCACTGCTTCCTTTTCATGCTGTACGACTGTTATAACTGCCCTTTGGTTTCTGTACAAGTTATAAATAACCTTTCGTTCCCCGTATTTTACCCCTGCTGCTTACAGAAATTTGACGAATGCATTCATGTCAAACAGTGTCAAAAGTTTTCTGTACGTTTACAAATGCTATAAATGCAGGTTTACCTTTCATTAACCTAAGGTAAGTCATAGGGTCAGTGTTGCCTCACGTATTCCAATATTTCTCCAGAACTCCGCAATGGTCTTCCCTGCGGTCGACTTATACCAGTTTTTTCCTTTCTTTTGTAAATAATTCGTGTCAATATTTTGCAACCGTGACTTAATAAACTAACATTTTTGTAATATCCACACATGTCAGGACTTACTTTCTTTGGAACTGTTATTATTAGATTCTTCTTGAAGTCTGAGATTATTTCTCCTGTCTCATATAGCCTCTACATCAAGAGGAATGGTTTGGTCATGGCTGACTCTCCCAAGGATATCAGCAGTTCTGGGGGAATGTCGCCTACTCCAGGCGCCTTATTTCGTCTTAGGGCTTTCAGTGCTTTGTCAAATTTTTCTCGCAATATCGTATGTCCTATCTCATCTGCACCATCTTCCCTACCTACAATATTTGTTTCATTTCCCTTGCAAAGTCCTTCCACTTTTCAACTCTTCCCTATGGCTGCAGGAGAAATGTAAGTCTATAGAACCATGTATAACTAGGAGAAAGCTAGACAACGCCTACAGGCAAATTAAAGAAGCCTTTGGAAAAAAGAGAAGTAGCTGTACCAGCATGTAAGCATTAAAAAAATTTCGGTGACATGTCTAACAAATGTGCTGAAACTGAGAGGCAAGTCGGCCTAAGTTCGCTACTGTGGTATGAACACCTCCGACCTTGTTGCAAATAATAATCTAGTACGAACTACCGCTTGGCGGTGTTGATCGAAGACCTCGCTCTGATGTAGTCAACCATTCTGAAAATAAAAATTGCGTTCCGTCTTATCCCATGTGTTCTCTATTATGTGAGATTGTTCATGAATATTGTTGACTTGTCGTTGCATGATATGCCGTTGTGATCTCCGACCTGAAAATCTGAGCTGAAATTTCCGAATATTGCGGATGTCGGCTTAAATGACACACATACGGATTGCCGTTGGAGCTGATGATAGGTGGCTGGATGGCGCCACTGTCTCGCTGGCTTTAAAAATGTGACAGTGCAAAAATGGCTCTGAGCACTATGGGGCTTAACGTCTGAGGTCATCAGTCCCATAGAACTTAGAACTACTTAAATCTAACTAAGGGCATCACACACATCCATGCCCGAGGCAGGATTCGAACCTGCGACAGTAGCGGTCGCGCGGTTCCAGGCTGTAGCGCCTAGAACCGCTCGGTCACCCCGGCCGGCGATGCGATAGTAGCAGGTGGCTGTGTAGATTCGTGTGCAACTGAAATATAAACCTGTAATGAAGATTATCACATTAGAACGAAATGGTGGATCTACACTATGAACAATATGAACTGTTCTTGAGGCGTTTACAGCACATGCAGTAATTATAGCTTAATTAAGAATTGTTGACCATTCTGCCTTAGTTGATTTTTGCTGACAAAGTAAGCTGTTCCATCGAAACATAATCTGTGTTTGTGGCAGGTGCATCAATAATCTGGATGATAGAGAACGTCATGGGATCTGATGCGTTCTTCAGAGGCCTCTCCAACTACCTCAGAAACAAGTAAGTACCACTCAAAAATTGGTAATAAATTTTCTTGACCCTGGATATAACACAACCTTTTAAAAAAAAATGTGCATTACAAAATTACGGACGTGATGTAGCCCTAAGAGTTATTCTATATTCTACTTTTCTAGATTCACTTGGTTTCATTTCTCTAATTGTGAAGTCCTGTAAAGTGGCTAATACTAGTACGTTTACACTGTATTGTGATTTAATGAGTATGTCCATTTCAGGGGTCGTGTGCACGCAGAAACTTTGAAAACTGTTTGTTTACATATTTTATTGTGTTTTAGTTTAACTCTTTAGCTACTTCATTCAGTGTACAAGGGCGTCTTTGCGGCAAAACTCGAATCAAGTATCTACCTCTATGCACAGATGAGGCAAAACGTTTATCAGCACCTACTTGATATCGTGATGTTCGACTTTTGTAACGCAATACAACATCGATCCGCGTGGCACGCATTTGAAAAGTCCTTGGGAGATTTTTGGAGGCATGTAACACCAGACATTGCGAAGTGGCAACCATTTTCATGCCTCTCTCCTCACATTTTATCCTATTCGCATGCTGAATTGCCTACGAGATTCTCTTGCTTCATTTACTTTACGATTCGGTTTTTACTGTGTTGCTCACCGATTACATGAGTGGTTAAGGGGTGTCGTTTAGCAGTGTTGGTAAGCCACTCCTCTGTATGTAATCTAACATTTCATTCCTATGGTAGTTTCTCCAATAATGCTTCTGGCATTGACCAGGGCAGTTCCTCTTCGCTGGGTCAAGAACAGGTGAAATTTTCGCACGCTCTGTAAGAGCTACCGGTCACTCAGACTGTAGGTCTACGCTAGCGGAGGGCATGGACAGTCGGGCGAGCCATTCAGGGATTATCAAATGGTTCAGATGGCTTTAAGGACTATGGGACTTAACATCTGAGGTAATCAGTCCCCTAGACGTAGAACTACTTAAACCTAACTAACCTGAGGACAACACACACATCTATGCCCGAGGTAGGATTCGAACCTGTGACTGTAGCAGCAGCGCGGTTCCGGACTGAAGCGCCTAGAACCACTCGGCCATAGCGGCGGGCAGAGATTACCCTCTGGCCCAACTTCCTTGGACAATGAGCAGTGGGAAGGAAGACTGGTGTCCTCTATAGAAGAACCCTGCTTCTTAGTAAACTTCGAGTGGAGGTCTCAGCTGTCAACTTCCCATTGTCCTTCTGTGTGCGGTCTCCAGACACTTCTCCTCAAGCAAAATATGCAGCCATTCGTGTCTCCAAATTTTTGAACTTCCTTCTGTCGTGAGAGTACCGCGCGAAGAGCAACAAAATGTTCAGTATTTCCGACTATCAAGTCTAGACGTAAGATAGGGAGGCACTCGTTTCCTGTTTCCATACACAAGTATGTCTTTGGCGGGTACATCTTTAACTTTATGTTGGGAGCCAGTGAAGGGACTTCCTGACTCTGACTGGAAGAGCACCTAGTCCCTTTCTTGGACTGGCTACAAATGATTGTGCAGGGTGCTTTTCTGAGGTCTGAAGGAAGGCTACCAAAACTGAGAGAGGCATCCGCGATTCTAATCCGAACTTCTACTTTGTGATTTTACTCTGAACTACGCCACCATACGTGTTTTTCATTGACTTCAGGATTCTGCAAGTCTTCGAAGTTTCTTTTGTGACGGCGTTCGTAGCGACAACACTTCGCTGTAGAAACGGCCTACGAAGTCACCGCCACACTTTTAATAGCGGGCCGACCAGTCCGCTGGAACAGTGAATAGAAAGATGAAAACCCAAACACTCGGATTAAATGAAAGTCGGTACTTATCTTTATTAACGACGATACAGAACACAGTGGTGAACATGGTCTACAGAAATCTGTCTAGTTCGAGTCGGTGCGACTAGGTCAGCGTCGGCTGACGACAAACAACAACTCTGCTGCGATGAACACACAACTGACTAGCAAGTACACAATTCGGTGGCGAGTCTACAACTGAGCGGCGAATCCAGAACTGTCCTAGCGCTCGCGACTCCAGCGCTTAAGAAGCCAGAAGCCAGCGGTGGCGCGCGCAGACTTGCGGCGATTTCCTGTATCGCTGGCGCTGCTTATACGGACGGCGTCCGGACTTTGATGCTGCCAACCTTTTTGGCAGTGGGCTCGGTTGGCATTACTGGCTAGGATATAACACTCCTCCCCCCCAAATCGCCGCACCGTCGTTGAATAATGACGTGGCGAGCGTCGACGGCGGGGGAGGGGTTTGGCCGCAGACGTAGCAGAAGAGACCGGGGCGGAGACTGTTGTCGGTGGCAGTCCCCGGTCCGCACCCCAGCATTGGCTGCGCGGGGCCTCGGGAAACACCGACTGAAAACCGAGGTCAGGGTGCACGCCTGTGACCACGGGCGCAGCTTCTGGTACTGGACGCGACGGGGCGTCGGGACCCACGAAGAGAGGCAGCGTCTGACGCTGCGTCGACGGCTGCTGAGTGGGCGCCGGACAAGGCGCTGCGGTGTCAGACTCCTTGGGGTTGCCCAAGGAAAGCGGCTGCAGTACAGGCTGCACAGCCACCGCTTGGGAAGGCGGCCCGGCTGAGGGGTCGACGTCCATCAGCTCCGAAGGCGGTGGCGACTGAAGAGGGACCGCTGGCGCCGGAGCGACCACCCGGGGCGCTCCCGTATGAAGCTGCGCGGGAGGCATCAACGGGACGGGCTGTCGGCGTGGTAGCGGCGACGGCTGCTGCTGCTGCCCTGGGGGCGGCAGCGAAGTCGGAAGGCGCGGCTGGAACCCGCCGCGGACCAAATCTGTGGACAAAGAACGAGCGGCAGAATCCGGGCGGCCAGCGCGGCGCAACTGGTTCTGATGCCTCCTGTGCACCCCAGTAGCACCTTGAACAGTATAAAAACCGCGACCCTGGACACTTATCACGGTACCACGTTCCCAACGACGGCGACCGTGATAAACTCGGAAAAAAACGGCGTCGTTGCGCTGAAAACGCGTGCGATGCTCAGAAGCGGCGGGTCGATCCGGGGGGTGCAACAACCGTAGGAGGGTGCGATGACGACGGCCGTGGAGAAGCTCCGCAGGCGAAGGGCCGTCGCGTGGCGTGGTCCGGTACGACGACAGGAACGTGATGAGGGCCTGCTGACGAGAGTGCGTAGCACGAAGGCGGTCCATATGATCCTTGAATGTGCGTACAAAACGTTCCGCTGCACCATTCGATTGAGGGTGGAACGGCGGAGTAAGAACATGGCGAATGCCATTGGCAGAACAAAAACTTTCAAATTCAGCAGAGGTAAATTGTGGACCATTGTCAGACACTAAAACTTCTGGAAGACCCTCAATACAAAAAATTGAAGTCAACGCCTGTATAGTTTGTGCAGACGTTGTAGACTGCATGGGCACAACAAACGGAAAATTACTAAATGCATCTATCACGATGAGCCAACGAGAATGCCAATATGGACCAGCGAAATCAATATGTACTCGCTGCCAGGGACCGGCAGGGCGTGCCCACTCAAAATAGCGTTGAGGAGGAGCAGCTTGGTGTTCGGCACACGTCGAACAATCTGTAGACATCTGCGTAATCTGCTTATCAATGCCGATCCATGTACAATGACGGCGGGCAAGCTGCTTGGTGCGGACCACTCCCCAATGACCTTGATGCAACAAGTCGAGGACCTTGGATTGGAGCACTTGGGGAACCACTACACGAAGCTGGTCATTCTCGGTGCGTAACAGCAAAACTCCGTGCGAAACAGACAACAGATGACGTTGCGGATAATAGCGACGAACCACAGGATCCGATATGTCCTTTGCCTTGGACGGCCAACCACGTTGAACAAAACGTAATAGTAAACTCAGATGAGGATCCGTAGCTGTCTCACGTGCCACCTGACGATAATCAATCGGAAAATCCCGGAGGGATTGATGCTCATCGGCGTCAATCTGATGGCAAGAGTCGTCAGAGGAATCGAAGACATCATCCGCAGCAATCGGCAATCTAGAAAGCGCGTCAGCGTTTGCATGCTGAGCTGTAGGGCGATACAGTATCTCATACTGGTATTGGGATAACAAAAGAGCCCAACGTTGTAGTCTCTGAGCTGTCCGCTGAGGAACTGGTTTAGACGGATGAAACAGTGACGTCAGGGGCTTGTGATCTGTTACTAAATAGAATGGTCTACCATAGAGGTAGTGATGGAATTTTGTGACACCGAACACAATAGCCAACGCTTCCTTGTCCAATTGGCTATAATTACTCTGAGCTTTGTTTAACAATTTAGATGCGAACGCAATAGGACGTTCGGTGTTACCGACTCGGTGAGACAACACAGCACCGAGACCGAAAGAAGAAGCATCACAAGCTAACACCAGAGGCTTGTTAGGGTCGTAATGGACCAGACAACGATCATTCAATAAAGCCTCTTTTAGCTGCTGAAAGGCTGATTGGCAATCAGCTGACCACACAAACGGAACATTCTTACGGCGGAGACGATGCAACGGTGCAGCAATCTGTGATGCATTAGGTATAAACCTAATATAATATGTCAATTTGCCAAGAACTGCTTGCAATTCATGCAGATTGCGAGGGGCGGGCAAATCACAAATAGCTGCTAAATGTGACTGGGAGGGATGAATGCCTTGAGCATTAATAACATGTCCCAGATACTCCAACTCCGTAAGGAAAAATGAACATTTATCGATGTTGCAACGTAGGCCTGCCTGAGACAACACTGTAAACAAACACTCCAAATTACGGAAATGTTCAGCAGGCGTCCGACCGGACACAACAATATCGTCTAAATAGTTGCAACACGATGGCACATTAGCCAAAAGTTGGGACAAAAAACGCTGAAAAACAGCCGGAGCTGACGCACAACCAAAAGGCAAACGCAGAAAACGGAACAACCCCAACGACGTGTTTATGACAAAATACTGTTGTGATTGCTCGTCGAGGGGCAATTGCAAATATGCTTCACGGAGATCAATTTTAGAAAAGAAACGAGCTTCCCCTAACTTATCCATCAGCTCGTCCGGTCTAGGCAAAGGAAAAGAATCAATGACAGTCTGAGGATTAACTGTCGACTTAAAATCAGCACACAAACGTAACTTGCCAGACGGTTTCTTTATAATAACTAAGGGAGAAGCCCACTGGCTCGCTGAAACGGGTTGAATAACACTGTTGTTTTGCCAACGACGAAGTTCATCTGCTACAGGTGCCCGGAGGGCGTGAGGCACTGGACGAGCACGAAAAAATCGAGGCTGAGCATTATCTTTTAACGTAATATGAGCGGCAAAGTTCGCAGCACAACCGAGTTCGTCTTTAAATATGTCACTGTATCGTTTACACAAATCGGTTATGCTGTCTTGAGGAACAACAACAGAATTAAGTTGCAACACATTGTCTTGGATAGACAGGCCAAACAAGTCAAAACAGTCTAATCCGAAAATATTTACACTGTCTGTAGCGCGGAGCACTGTGAATGAAACTGATTTTGTATTGCCACGGAATGTGGCTGGCACGCTACACACACCTAACACAGGAATTTGTTCGCCACTATAAGTAGCCAAAGAATGTTTTGCCGCTGAAAGTTTAGGGCGGCCGATAGCCGCATACGTAGCACTATTTATGAGAGTCACAGACGCACCAGTGTCTAATTGAAAATTGAAGGTCTTATCCTGGATGCGTAGCTTCACAAGTAGTTTATTACACTGTCTCTGGATCGGTGCAGCGGAGGCGGAAGACACAAAATCAGCGCGTTTAGCGCGTGTTCGCTGCTTACGACAACTCGTGGGTTGGGCGGTTGGAACAACAACTCCCGCTTCACTTGCAGTCTGTACATTACTTTTTACAGCGTTTGAATTACGCTTGGGTCGCATAGCAGAGGGCTGGGTGGGTGGCTTATTGCGAACAAGTTTATTACCCACACTAACCGTGGAAGAGTCTTTAAACGCGACCTTCTGGGCGGGCTGGCTTTGAAGAACATGAATATCCATGGGCTGGGCAGCACTAGAATTGTTCTTGCGTTTACGCAAACAAACAGTCTGGATGTGTCCTTTCCTTTGACAAAAGTGACAAACCGCGTTTCTCAACGGGCAACGTTCACGAGGATGAGCAAGAACACACTTAGGGCAAGACTGAACTCTATCATTTTGCACACGCGGCTGACGAATGTGTTTAACATGACGCGGCCGGCTAGTGTTTACAGTCTGACTCTGCCGGTGGGGCCGCGGGCGTGACATAACTTGCTTAGCACAGGCAATTTGAGAAATACATGGCTGATCTAACTCACACTCAGCATAGTCAAAAGTATCTTGGGCTTCAATAATGTTCATCACAGTCTCTAATGACGGGTCAGGCAACTTTAAGATAGCAGCACGAATACGAGAATCTGCAATGTTTTGAGTAATAGCGTCTCGTAACATGACATCACTGTAGGAAGCTCCACACACACAATTAAATCGGCACTGACGGGTGAGGCCCCGTAAATCTGTTAACCACTGTTTATTAGATTGATGCGGCAGTTTCTTTAATCTGAAGAACTTGAATCTGGCCGCTGCCACATGAACTCGCGACTCGAAATACTCAGCAAGCTTGGTAACAACAACGTCATAGTCTAAAGCTTCTGGCTTGGATTCCGGGAACAACTTACAAAGTTGCCGCTCATTACCTGTGATTTTGTAGACTGACATGTGCGCCTGCAACTGCGCGAAATATTCTTGCCATTCTTCTCGTGATGCCTCAAAAGCACGAAAAGGCGGTGCTGCCTGTGCTTGTTCCTTGTGTGGTGGTGGATTAGCCGCTTGTTTGGCGATTGCTTCCACCAGACTTTGTATTTGCTGACTCTGTAACAAGATCAACTGTTGTAATTCGGCAGACATAGTGAACACAAATTAAACCAGCCCCCAAAATTCTATCTCAAGAAACAAGTTAAACCAGCCCTGCACACGAGTTTGGAAGTCCTCGTCGCCAGTTTTGTGACGGCGTTCGTAGCGACAACACTTCGCTGTAGAAACGGCCTACGAAGTCACCGCCACACTTTTAATAGCGGGCCGACCGGTCCGCTGGAACAGTGAACAGAAAGATGAAAACCCAAACACTCGGATTAAATGAAAGTCGGTACTTATCTTTATTAACGACGATACAGAACACAGTGGTGAACATGGTCTACAGAAATCTGTCTAGTTCGAGTCGGTGCGACTAGGTCAGCGTCGGCTGACGACAAACAACAACTCTGCTGCGATGAACACACAACTGACTAGCAAGTACACAATTCGGTGGCGAGTCTACAACTGAGCGGCGAATCCAGAACTGTCCTAGCGCTCGCGACTCCAGCGCTTAAGAAGCCAGAAGCCAGCGGTGGCGCGCGCAGACTTGCGGCGATTTCCTGTATCGCTGGCGCTGCTTATACGGACGGCGTCCGGACTTTGATGCTGCCAACCTTTTTGGCAGTGGGCTCGGTTGGCATTACTGGCTAGGATATAACAGTTTCACTGTGAACTTACTCAGATCCACGATCAGTAATGAGGAGCATGACGAGATCCTTGATTCGCAGTCACATCACGTCGGCTCAGCCCCAACAACACTGAGCTCGGCGCACCGCGACTTGCCGCAGCAACCTCGCCCGCCAACGATCACGGTAGGACCGCATTTGCAATGCGCGCTCCCGCCTTTGGCAATCGGCGATATAGTGAGCAGAAAAGAACTTCATCCCGGTTTCTATATTTAGTTTCCATAACTCTGTCTACCCGTCTCACACGCTAGTATACAAGTTTTCCTGCAATCTAATTCTTGCTTCGAAAGGAATCTTTTCCGTAACAACTCGTTTTGTTTCGTTATCGACTTAATTCATTGGAGCCCACGCGCCTGGTAATATTTCTTTCTGGTTCTTCCTTTATTTATCGATCTGTTGTGTGCTCAGTTCGGGTTCGTACTGTTTTGCAATCATGGTTGAAAATGTAATTTGCGTCCTTTACGTGTGTGGGCACCATCTCAGTCGTAATTGTCCAGTATCATGCTGATGGCGACCCTAACAAACATTCACAAACTTTACCATTGTTCTATTTTAGTTGTGTAAATTCGCTCTCAGATTGTTTCATTACCTCGATGTTTATGTTGGGTTGGGTTGTTTGGGGGAAGAGACCAAACAGCGAGGTCATCTGTCTCATCAGATTAGGGAAGGATGGGTAAGGAAGTCGGGCGTGTCCTTTTCAAAGGGACCACCCCGGCATTTGCCCGAAGAGATTTAGGGAAATCACGGGAAACCTAATCAGGATGACCGGACGTAGGATTGAACCGTCGTCCTCCCGAATGCGAGTCCAGTTGAAGGGAAGCAGCCTACTCATGCCGTAGTAAATTCACATCAGTCTTTCCATTGTGTGCCAGCCAGTCCGCTGTAACTAGCTCTGACGTCATAAATGTTGCGCAATACTTTTAAAATCAAATAAATAACCTAAAATGTTTCTAGCATGTCAGGAGTAATACTAAAACAACATGTGTTGAATATCAGTTCGATAACTTTAGCCATTTTCGAAAATTGGACGTTTTTCTGTAAAAATCATTGGCGCAACAGAAAAGAGCTAGAAAATTAAAAATTGATAATTAGATTCATTTTTCATAATTATTTAATAAAAACAGTACTTTGGATTTCACAAATTAAAATTTTAGTGGAAATTCATGATTTTCTGGTTTTCGTCTTAAAACTTAAGGAAGCAAGATAGATTAAGTAGGCTAATAAATAAGGCTAGGATGTTTATATTTAAGTAGGTTGGAGATCCGCTATCACCATAAAGATGTGAGAAGTTTCATTTGAATAACTATAAAACTATAGCGATAGCGTATCTCCAAAGGGTCAGTTCAGAGCTCGTGTAATTAAACTAATTCTCTCGCCCAAAATATTTGACTTAGCCACGTCAAACTTTTATTATGATTACTTACCTGTGTGTTGAATGCACATTTAAATTAAGAGCTTCATCGGCCATCAGCAAGAGAAGCTATGATTTATTAGGTAATTTAAAGTGGTGCATTACTAGCCCAGCGGCTAGTCGGGACAGCCGATTTGATCAGGCGTTCCCTTAGCCGTCCGCACCGCGGCTTTATATATAAGAACGCTGCGCGAGGAAGGAAGGCCCCAGTTCTCTCCAGACGCTGAATAGCACGTCATCTGTGTCAGGAGTCGCTGAATAGCACGTCATCTGTGTCAGGAGTCGCGTCGCGTCAGTATCATTGCTACAAACAGCCTCGGATGCCGTATTAAGTTACTCGAGATACGCGTAACCATGAAATCATTTTCAAGTGAAGTGTTAATTCTGGGATGATTTTCATTATCTAGCTTCAGTTTGCGTATTGTCGTATTTTCACGTGCCGCCGCGGGACAAACATTCTACCATTATTTAGCGTGGCGTTTGATGAACCTAATCATCAAATTATGGCGAGCATTCATTTAAATATTCAATTTGGACAATTATAGTTGCATCAGCGCATTAGACTCTGAACTGCTCTGTTAGTTAGGTTGTGTGGATTCTTTTGTTTTTCATCTGTGACTTTCAGAATATACTCAACTATTTAGAAAATCGTTTTTGATTATAAATCCCGGACAATCTCCTAATTCCTCAGAGCTATAAGCTGTAACTATAAGTGTATTCTCAGATGAAGTGGGCACTAGGAATTCTAATTACAGGCTTCACGTTTTGCTAATCACTTTCTGGTAGCCAATATTGTAGTTAGAGAGCCAGTGTTGAGAACGGCAAACAACAGCAAAAATAATACAAACATTTATATAACAGCAACATATTTTCCTACCCGCCGCCCCACATATGGTGCATCGGCCGGGAATGAAGTGTTTCTACAAACAAATTATATAAACCACCATAACAATTAATTCCACCCGCCGCCCCACACAGTGTGCTAACCACTGCGCCACCTCGCTCAGTGTTTATGTGTTTTGAGTAATTTTACACATTGTTTGAATAAACATTAATTTACGAGATCAAAGAGAGCAACCATTAAAGTAAATTATCCAACTGAAATGCCCAGGTTCTCCAACCACAAGGAATAGACGATGTACCTGGCGAGTTCAGAAACTTATGAAATAACGTTTTCCGACGCGCGTGGCAGTTTATTTCTATGTGTCATGCTTGCCTCAAGGGGTAATCTATCATTTTGTATGAACTGGGGTGATAGATCCAGCATCAATCTAATATGCATACCCACGGCACACCTGATGAGCAAGAGGTCGTGTTGCCGGCCGCTGTGGCCGAGCGGTTCTATGCACTTCAGTTTGGAACCGCGCAGCTGTTATAGTCGCAGGTTCGAATCCTGCCTCGGGCATGGATGTGTCTGATGTCCTTAGATTAGTTAGGTTTAAGTAGTTCTAAGTCTAGTGGACTGATGACCTCAGATGTTATGTCCCATAGTGCTCACACCCATTTGAACCAAGAGGTCGTATTCACAAGTCACGTAATTCTCGTAAAAATCGGACCTCTGGTCTGTGGGCGCCAAGCTGGTGAACGATAGCGTCGCAGGTGTGTTCTTTCAGTTCAGAGCAGACCAATAAGGAGGGCAAGGCATCTACCTAAGTTCGCCAACACTCTCATCAAACGTTTACAACACGATTCTCGCCTTGTCACAAGGACAGTTCTCCTTCTGGATGACGGCATCGCCTTCGGAGAAGACATCAGGAGTGAACACATGCAGGTGGTCCACAATAATTTTAACCTACCTTTGCACAGACATGAATTACTTACATGTGCATGGCCTCACCACCACTCACGTAGGTCATCTTACCTGTGGAGACACTATACTGCACACACTGCAGCTTATGCGTAAGTTACGAAATTTAAAAGACGTTTTTCTTGCATGATGTTGCTTCCCCCACCATCGCCTACGAGTTTCAGTAACTGCCGCTAGGTTCATATGAATTCATTTTTCTCTTGTTCGTTGGACAGTACACGTCTTAAATCATTTGCTTGCGTACGTCAACAGTTAGCGCCATGACAAAATAATGGTCTTAGTTTTCAACTAACTAAATAAATACTTTGTCAAGTGGAAAAACATTCTAAAACCGCCCGACAGGCACCTCAGCACTCAGCATTCCCTGTAATCAGTTTTGTAATAGAGTAAGAGCATCGTTTAAAATGACTTGCTGACGTACAATGAAAATAATTTTTTGCTTCAGTCATAGAGTATAAATTTTATGATGCAGTGTAAACAAAAAACTTGGCGCAATCACTAAGTAATGATTGTCTGTACAGTAGTACAAAATTTGGTTACAGAATTAAGTATTATCGACAAACGAAACGTATACTTCGCAGCACCTGTGACCAGTGAGAATCTTGAGTAACTAGAAATTAAAAAAGAAAAACAGAGCTGTAGAGATAAAACTCTTTCCGATGTTCTTTAGTGTGCTGTAGATAGCATCTTATTATTTAAAGCAAAAATTTAGAAATATTACTCTTCAAAATGCGACACGTGTATTGCAGTGATGGTAGTGTCTCGAGTTGCCAGACGTCGTAATGTTAGTTGTAATTTAATGCAAGCTGGCGCGGCATGTGAAATACATACAGGGTGATTATAATTAAAGTTAACCTTTCAAAACGCTGTAAGGTCACATTGAAACCACCTGTCGTAACCCGTCCTCGAAATACTAATCTACACTGATGACGCTTTCGTGGCAACTTACTGATGTATTACCTGTTGGTCGTCTCGTGATCTTCGGCCAATGTGCGTCACCAGCAATGAAGGGTGAATCCTTGACAATGCCAGACACTGATACCAGCAAAACGTCAGAAAAATCGTTAAACAGAATATGCTGACCTAAGATGCCGTGACGAAAGGCAACGGGTAATACGTTCACATAACGTGTTAGCACTTGACACAGGTCAGCGCTGCTATCTGTTGAGGTCAGTGCATGGAAATAATGCTTATCCTTCAAGCGTCACACACTGTTATGTTTAGCTTTTTAACATGTGTTTAATTCATATAGAATACCGTGGAAATGTAACTAGCTCTGCTGTCACCTCACGAGTAGTAGTGAATCTGCTGTAATGTAATGTGATCTGTCCATAGCATGTTCAGCGCGGCGACGGACGACCTCCTGTTGAGGACCCTGGATTACGTGACGCCTGATTCTTCCCTGCCCGAGGGAACCTACCTAGAAGAGGTCATGCTGCCCTGGGTGCGACAGGGTGGCTTCCCTTTCATCTCCGTCTCCAGGAACTACACCGACGGTTCAGCTGTCATATCACAGGTGCTTCGACTTTCCCACCTCGGGAGACGCTGGATTCACCTCGATAACACTTCTACGTAACGTCACTACTTCTGCATATTCATTCTCGACTGTCGGGGACATCTATCGACTTCCGTGGTAATATCGTGTTCTAGGAAGTGGGGGAAAACATGTTTGAAAGCTTTTATACTACTAGGTATGTCCTCTGAAAACAGGCTGCTTCGAGTATAGAGGACCACTCCAAAGCGTGTCGCTAAAAGCGTAACGGCAGTTGAAATTTCGAGGCGTAAGCTGCAAGGCTCTACAGTAGTGTAGCGCTTAGAATGTCGGAATGTGGAAAAGAATGTAGCTGGTACCTCGAACTTTTTTCCGCATTTGCTTTTTTAAAAAATCCTCGGACTTTATTAAGCTGAGTACAGTATGTTCTGCAGTATTTGACGTTATGTCCATATAAGAGCGCTATATCCCAGGAGTGACTTGTAACTGTCAATAATTTACAAATTAAGCATAAATCACCTAAATATCAGTAAATGTTCGATACAAGTTGTTCATCGAGTAAAACAAAAAAAGTACAACTCAAAATAAAAAGCGTAGAAAAGACTGATACACAAAAACAATTAAAACACAGCATAGTCTCAACCGTCTATAAAGTACAAAAGAAGATTTGCAAGCTAGTTATTTTAGGATACTTCTGTTTCGAACGAGAACGTATGTTATGTACGAATGCATGCTTTCGTGGCGATATCGGTTACTAAAATGTTCTCGGGTTTCAAGCCGCATCAATAGGTTAACTGCCCTAGAGCTTTCGGCAGAGTCCCGGGACCAAAACATGGTCATATATGGTGCTGGACTAGGCACCGGTGACATCACTGAGGGCGGCGCAGCTGTATAAGCACGGCAACGGCATTCAGAGGACGGTCAACCATTTGACAATGACAGAGGAGATCTCTACCGATAGCTCGTCAGCAGTTAACCACTTGATGCGGCTCGAAACCCAAGAATATTTTATTAAAGAACATACATATGCAGATGTAATATACAGGGTGATTCAAAAAGAATACCACAACTTTAGGAATTTAAAACTCTGCAACGACAAAAGGCAGAGCTAAGCACTATCTGTCGGCGAATTAAGGGAGCTATAAAGTTTCATTTAGTTGTACATTTGTTCGCTTGAGGCGCTGTTGACTAGGCGTCAGCGTCAGTTGATGCTAAGATGGCGACCGCTCAACAGAAAGCTTTTTGTGTTATTGAGTACGGCAGAAGTGAATCGACGACAGTTATTCAGCGTGCATTTCGAACGAAGTATGCTGTTAAACCTCCTGATAGGTGGTGTATTAAACGTTGGTATAAACAGTTTACAGAGAATGGGTGTTTGTGCAAAGGGAAAAGTTCTGGACGGCCGAGAACGAGTGATGAAAATGTAGGACACATCCAGCAAGCATTTGTTCGCAGCCCAGGAAAATCGACTCGCAGAGCTAGCAAAGAGCTGCAAATTCCACAATCAACTGAATGGAGAGTCCGTAACTACCTGAACGTCAACTACCCGAGGCGATGGATCGGCCGCCAGGAAGCCCGTGACAGAGCACTTCATCACTGGCCTCCAAGAAGCTCTGATCTTACCCCCTGCGATTTTTTCTTATGGGGGTATGTTAAGGATATGGTGTTTCGGCCACCTCTCCCAGCCACCATTGATGATTTGAAACGAGAAATAACAGCAGCTATCCAAACTGTTACGCCTGATATGCTACAGAGAGTGTGGAACGAGTTGGAGTATCGGGTTGATATTGCTCGTGTGTCTGGAGGGGGCCATATTGAACATCTCTGAACTTGTTTTCGAGTGAAAAAAAACCTTTTTAAATACTCTTTGTAATGATGTATAACAGAAGGTTATATTATGTTTCTTTCATTAAATACACATTTTTAAAGTTGTGGTATTCTTTTTGAATCACCCTGTATTCTGTACCTACAGCTGCTTTTTCTCATTGTTTCAGTTACTTTCACAAGTTCGTTTTCTTTCGCGGTGAATTGTAATTGTTCGCACAAATTAGAATATACTTCCCACAACCACCACACTTTTTCCATTGGGGAAACTTACTGTTAAGTACTTTTCGTATTACATAATTATGTATTTTAATTACTTTTGATATTACATAATTGCATCTACATCATACTCCGCAAGCCACGTAATGGTGTGTGGCGGATGGTACCTTTTGTACCACCAACTGAGCCCTCCAATCCTGTTCCACTCGCGAATAGCGCGAGGGAAGAACGATTGTCAGTAAGCCACTGTATTGGCTCTAATTTCTCAAATTTTCTGCTCATGGTCATTACGAGAGACATATGTAGGGGGAAGTAATATGTTGGCCGGCTCAACAACCGTATGTAAAAAACGAGTATGGAGTTGGCTGGTTCTCACTTTCAAAGAAAGAAAAGACAGCAATAGTTTTCAAAACTGTACTAATCGAAGATATGAAATGCTGCTTTAATTCGTGAGCAAGAGTGGTTACAACAGTCAAAACGATACTCCATATTTACAATCCGTTTACGGTTTGAGAAAAGCGTTATGGTAATATTAGATTTATTATTCTGGTGTGCAAAGCACTTATAATTTTGTATGCGAAACTAGACAAAAGTACTTTACCTATATAGTCTTCAAATGACCAAACATATCAATTAAAACGAAGTCAATAAACATGTCAAATGGAATAAGGTAAGGGAAGATGTGGCTTATCCATTGGTATGGAGCAAATAAATCGGTTCAGTTTTTAATGTTAATGAGGCGCACACATAATGATTGGGTATTTACAGACCATTTCTGAAAAGAACATAACTTTTATGCATACATTACTTTCATTCAAAAGCGTTATGGTAATATTAGATTTATTATTCTGGTGTGCAAAGCACTTATAATTTTACAAAATTGTTGAGGCTTTCGTGGCCACTTGTTGACAAACTGCCTATTGGCTTCTGTCTCGGGTTCTTCGGCCGACGTTCATCTAATGATTTTTCTGACGTTTCGCCAGCACGAGTGGCTGGCATTGTCAAAGCTTCACCCTCCAATGCCGGCGGTGAACTGGCAATGGAGGGTGAAGCTTTAACAATGCCAGCCACTCGTGCTGGCGAAACGTCAGAAAAATCATTAGATGAACGTCGGCCGAAGAACCCGAGACAGAAGCCAATACTTATAATTTTGTATGCGAAACTAGACAAAAGTACTTTACCTATATAGTCTTCAAAATGAATAAACATATAAATTAAAACGAAGTCAATAAACATGTCAAATGGAATAAGGTAAGGGAAGATGTGGCTTATCCATTGGTATGGAGCAAATAAATGGGTTAAGTTTTTAATGTTAATGAGGCGCACATATACTGATTGGGTATTTACAGACCATTTCTGAAAAGAACATAACTGTTATGCATACATTACTTTCATTCTTGGGAATAATAAGGTATTGAAAACAGCAGACAGTCACAATATTTCAGATCGAACGTTTCCTAGGTTGTTTCATGTATCAACACGATGATGGTGCCAACTCCCGAGTGAAATCGTGAGACTGTAGGCTCACCACAGTGATACCTCTGCGTAAACACAAGATGGATAACCACTGCAAACGAGGCTCATCACGCTCATACTCGACACGACCACGAAAGTCGCTAGATGTCCACGACGGTCGAAACCGCGCACGTCCACGTCATAGTGACGTCACGCAGACGTGTTATCGATGTGAACCTAGCGTTTCCCTTCCCACTTCCCACTGAGGTCTACTCAGCAGCCCTCACGGAACCACCTGTGTGAATTTGCAGGCACCGTACCTGTCGGACGCAGACACCGTGTGGCCAGTGCCCATCACCTACACGTCCCGCTCTGAGGCGAACTTCTCCGCCTCTCCCCCACGGCTCTGGCTGCTGGAGTCTGAGCTGGAGGTGCCGGCCGTGGCTCAGCCAGACGACTGGCTACTCCTCAACCTGCACGTGGCTGGTGAGTGACCGATTTCTATTCTGGAGCTTAAATTTAGCTTTTTTTCCCAAACAATCCGTGACATTTTATTCAAAGTAAATACGTAAAACTGCAACCAGTCACTTTTTGAAATAGTGATTTATTCATTCCATGAACCGGTTTTCGAATCTTTTCAGGCTCGTCTTCAGATGGTGCACAGAAAATTACATGTTACATAGCTATTTCAAGCGTAATGCTGGATGCTGGCTTGCGACTATGGATGGCTTTTGTTGTTAGTATCTGTCTCCATCGTTTGTGATGGCCAGTTGCTACCACATCTGTACTACAGAATATGTATCTTGTGACTGGTTTGATGCGGCCCGCTACGAATTGCTCTACTGTGCCGACCTCTTCATTTCAGAGTAACACCTGCAGCCTGTGCCCTCAGTTATTTGCTGGATGTATCCCAATCTCAGTCTTCCCCTGGATGTATTCCAGACTCAATCTCCTTCTAGACTTTTTACCTTCTACAACTTCCTCTAGCATCATGAAAGTTATTCCGTGATGTCTTAACAGATGTCCTACCATCCTGTCCCGTCTCCTTGTCTGTGTTTTCCGTATAGTCCTTTCCTCGCCGATTCTCCAAAGAATATCTCATTCCTCAACTCATCACTCCAAGTAATTTTCAACATTCTTCTGTAGCAATGCAAAACGAATTACTTATGGTCATTACTATTCACTTTATACACGAGATTCAACTCTTCGACGGAACGTTAGAAGTTTTTGAACTGAACATCACCTAAAAACTGACACATCGTTTTTCCGAATGGAATATTCAATTGAAACACTTTCAGGTATCCTCACGGATAACGACAGCACTGTTATGGATGTCAATCGCGGCACGTTTGGCGAAAAAAAGATTATTCCTTGCTTTGTTCATACGATTACTTAGTCGTAAATACATGTTCTGATGATGTAAAACACTGAACTGAAGATTCGAGATATTGTCAAGTATATTAAAGGGAGCATCAGAGCAAGTAACGAGTTATGGGAAAGATAGCTAGATACGGGACTGCAAGAAGTCCAAATTGAAGAAAATGGTACCTGACTTTCGCATACGATAGAATTTGTACTCAGAGGGATACTTTTAACTAGAGGTGAGGCTCCCTCAACGGATTCTAGTAGCGAGTTATACCGTGTCAAAGAAATGGCGGAATTGCTACACCGTTTGAAAAATTAACAAAAGTAATGTCAGGGGGCAGTTACTTTACAGTAAACAAAGTGATCCCGTTGGCCAGGTGTGTTCGATACGCAGTCGAAACTACGACACCTACAAATTAAATTAAAAAAAGAAATAAATAAACAACTGGCAAGAAGATTCGACGACTTAGATCACTCTGTTGTATTGGAAGTTTTAAAAACTCTTGACCCAAGATTCAAGTTCATGCATTTAAAAGATGCTGTCGCTAAATCAAAGGTAATTAGTTACTTAAATGAACATGTAAGGGAATTATTGCACTTGCAATCAAGAACGACACAACCGATGAGTCGATGAAAGAAGATTCAGAATCTGAATCTGGAAATACCACAAGCGATTGTCACACAAAAACGTTGTAACCTCCCCCTCACTTATCGACCTTAATGACAAGCAAAAATTAAACCGCGTGTACCTAATGGAAATTTGGGAAAAGCAATCGTCACCGAAGTTAATCTGTCGGTAAAGAGGGAGGAAAAGGTTACATCTAAATGAAAAGAAAAATGCAAATGAAACTGGTGGAAATTAATTTTGAAAAGGGGTTAAGTTAATAAAGAAAGTAAATGTGCGGCCGTTACGTTAACAATTAACTAGCGGTAATTAGATATTTGAGATTTGGAGGAAAATCACGGTCGCCAGTCCTATGGACAATTACTATAGTAACTGAAAAAGAAAGGTTATTACACATATAATTAGCACTAGAAGCGTGGCAACTGAAGGTTGACACGTGTAGTGTGAAAACTGAAAGTTTGTCAGAAGTAATAAATTTCGCTACACTCTGACTTAATTTAGCAAAAGAATTAATAAAACCGGAAAATTGAAAGTTAAATTACTGACTGAAATCAATAGTGAGCTTTGTTTCTGAAGCACATCGAAATTCAGTAAAATACGGTTAGTCTTGGGCTACCTCAACAATCATTTCAAAAGCTACTTGAATCTACGCATTTAGAAATAAGAAATTTAACTTTGAACTTGAATTAAATGATTCTGAACAATTAACAATAGTAAAATTTAGTACGTACCAAGCAGAGCTGCAGTCACAGGTAAGCTAAAACATGGTAACAAAACTCGCACTCTTAATTTGTGCTTGCGTAATCTAAATACTGTAGCCAGCTATGAATACATTAACTGAACTTTGAAATTAAAGCAGTGAAATGGAATGATATTACTTTATTACTTCAACGCTGGCGTCTGAATTTCAACGACACTCGGGTTCATTCCGGAAAAGGAAGGGACCCTGCTTGGTAATGCAATTGGGACAATGAGCAACAAAGGTTCATGCTACGTTGCTGCAATTTTGTGATTTGAACAGTTTGAAAAGCTGAGGTCTGCCATACAGTTCTAAAACTTTACGTGCTTCCAGTGTTCCTTGTTGGTTGATTGAAGGTTTGAAGTCGTCGATCGAGGAGGTGGCGACAGTCACTCATTGTCGGCCGTCGCTGTTGCAGAAGCTGGATGTTGGCGCGCCTTCTTCTCGACACGGTCGCCAGGCGAAACGGGCTCTTGATGTGCGCCAGCTAATGCTTCCCGTCCGCGACACCGTGTCAGAAACTATCATAGCAAGGCGAGCGCAATTACATGCTGCCAAACCCCGAAAGCGCGGCAACTCGCGGGAGCGTCACACAACACACCTGCTCCACTGCACTACTCCAGCCAGACTCCCCTCTGCGTAAAAATACAAATAATATTTACAAAACAAACAAATAATACATCGACATAAATGCATAAATATATATATATACAAATAGTAAAACAATTACAATATATAAAGACATAGAAAAGCCATATCTTCAGGTAACAAAATAAGGAAAAAATTTATAGTACGATGGATGGAAATAGGAGGATATGCATTTCCGTCATTACAAGTGATCGACATCTGGTGGAAACATTAGTGAAAATGAGATTCAGATGCGTCTGTTGTCTCCTCTTACACCAATAAAAAGGGACTATACTGAAGTCAAGGAGGGCCTGAAGTTACCTTCTCCAAAACTTGCAAAAATTTCAAAGGCGTATCTTCCCGCGGTTCCCTCATCTGTGCCAAGCGAGCTCTTGTTCTCGGAGAATGCGGTAATCTTCACATAGGAAGGAAACAAGACTGCTTGGAACTACGAGGATGGTTTGAAAAGTTCTCGGAAATGAGTAGAAAAAAAGTACTTGCATCACTGAAATATTTTGTTTATTTTCCAATGTAGTCTCCCTGTAGATTACTGCACTTGGTCCAACGATGTTCTAGCGGCTTTATCCCATCTCGGAAATGAGTTTCCTCCAGGCCTGCAGCTGACCGCGGTGGTCTATCGGTTCTAGGCGCGCAGTCCGGAACCGCGCGACTGCTACGGTCGCAGGTTCGAATCCTGCCTCGGGCATGGATGTGTGTGATGTCTTTAGGTTAGTTAGGTTTAAGTAGTTCTAAGTTCTAGGGGACTGATGACCACAGATGTTAAGTCCCATAGTGCTCAGAGCCATTTGAGCCATTTGAGTCCAGGCCTGCAAAATAGGTAACTCCTGCTATCAATTCTTCGTTTGAAGTGAATCTTCGTCCACCAAGAAAATTTTTCAGTTTTGGGAAGAGATGGAAGTCTGACGGAGCCATATCAGGTAAATAAGGCGGGTGTGTCAACAGTTCATAACTTAATTCGTGTATTTTTGCCATGGCGACGGCACATGTGTGCGGGCGCGCATTGTCTTGATGGAAAATGACTTTCTTCCTCGCTAAACCTGACCTCTTCTAGCGTATCTTTTGTTGCATTGTCCAGGAGGTTAGCATAGTATTTTCCAGTAATTTTTTGCCCAATGGGGAGGTAATCTACAAACAGAATCCCCTTCACATCTCAGAACACTGATACTATGTCCTTTCTCGCCGAAGGAATTATCTTTGCTTTCTTTGGTGGCGAAGAATCAGCATGTTTCGACTGCTTTGACTGTTGTTTTGTCTCTGGGGTATAGTAGTGCACACGAGTTTCATCTGTGGTCGCAAACCGGCGTAAAAAAACTGTTCGTTTCTCCTAAAACGGGCCAAACATTGATCCGATATGACCATTCTCATTCGTTTTTGATCCTGCGTCAAGAGTCGCGGCAACCATCTTGCAGATAATTTTTCATGTCTAATTCTTCAGTTAAAATGTGATACACCCTTCAGATGACATCTGGAAAGCGTGAGCAATTTCATGCACTTTCAATCGGCGATCCTCCATGACCATTTTGTGCACATTTGCAATGATTTCTGGAGTAGTGACACATCTTGGCCGACCACTGTGCAGATCATCATCTAAGTTCTCCCGACTAAATTTAAGCTCATTTGCCCACTTCGCAACTGTCGAGTATGAAGCAGCAAAGTCCCCCCAGTGTATTCTGGAAATCGGCATGAATGTCCTTTGCTTTCATACCTTTCTTTACGAAATACTTAATCACTGCTCGAATCTCGATTTTCTCCATCGTCGCAAATCACTACATGAGAACAACAGAGCCACCTCACTGCCACAGCTCTCTTCCAAGAGCACTGACGAGGCACTTGTTTACAGGCAACAGTCCAATGGATATCACGTGAACAACTCGTTGCGCTTGTGCTGACCTCTCGTGTTGATTCCGAGAGCTTTTCAAACCACCCTCTTAGATTAATTAAGCTTCTTTCCCTAAATTCGCTTTCAAAAGTGTTTAATCGTTAAAAATATAAAAAAACGAATTTTCTTCACGAGATCCATTTTATTTAGTTTCGTAATCTGATTTACTTGAAGATAGTTAATCATCGCATCGCGCCTCACGTAACTTAACGTCAAGAAAAGTAGGTAGATATAAGTACATTTGCGGAGAAACAGGTGACTATTTCCAGTTCCTTTGTGCTTTAAAATACCTCTAACCTCACAACTCACATTCATTTATTAAGCTACTCACAAATCCCAAAGAAAGCAGGTGTTGACAGATGTGAAAATTACCGAACTATCACTTTAATAAGTCACAGCTGCAAAATACTAACGCGAATTCTTTACAGACGAATGGAAAAACTAGTAGAAGCGGACCTCGGGGAAGATCAGTTTGGATTCCGTAGAAATGTTGGAACACGTGAGGCAATACAAACCTTACGACTTATCTTAGAAGAAAGTTTAAGAAAAGGCAAACCTACGTTTCTAGCATTTGTAGACTTAGAGAAAGCTTTTGACGACGTTAACTGGAATACTCTCTTTCAAATTCCGAAGGTGGCAGGGGTAAAATACAGGGAAAAAAAGGCTATTTACAATTTGTATAGAAACCAGATGGCAGTTATAAGAGTCGAGGGGCATGAAAGGGAAGCAGTGGTTGGGAAAGGAGTGAGACAAGGTTGTAGTCTATCCCCGATGTTATTCAATCTGTATATTGAGCAAGCAGTAAAGGAAACAAAAGAAAAATTCGGAGTAGGTATTAAAATTCATGGAGAAGAAGTAAAAACTTTGAGGTTCGCCGATGACATTGTAATTCTGTCAGAGACAGCAAAGGACTTGGAAGAGCAGTTGAACGGAATGGACAGTGTCTTGAAAGGAGGATATAAGATGAACATCAACAAAAGCAAAACGAGGATAATGGAATGTAGTCAAATTAAATCGGGTGATGCTGAGGGGATTAGATTAGGAAATGAGACACTTAAAGTAGTAAAGGAGTTCTGCTATTTAGGGAGTAAAATAACTGATGATGGTCGAAGTAGAGAGGATATAAAGTGTAGACTGGAAATTGCAAGGAAATCGTTTCTGAAGAAGAGAAATTTGTTAACATCAAGTATAGATTTAAGTGTCAGGAAGTCGTTTCTGAAAGTATTTGTATGGAGTGTAGCCATGTATGGAAGTGAAACATGGACGATAAATAGTTTGGACAAGAAGAGAATAGAAGCTTTCGAAATGTGGTGCTACAGAAGAATGCTGAAGATAAGGTGGGTAGATCACGTAACTAATGAGGAGGTATTGAATAGGATTGGGGAGAAGAGAAGTTTGTGGCACAACTTGACTAGAAGAAGGGATCGGTTGGTAGGACATGTTTTGAGGCATCAAGGGATCACAAATTTAGCATTGGAGGGCAGCGTGGAGGGTAAAAATCGTAGAGGGAGACCAAGAGATCAATACACTAAGCAGATTCAGAAGGATGTAGGTTGTAGTAGGTACTGGCAGATGAAGAAGCTTGCACAGGATAGAGTAGCATGGAGAGCTGCATATCAAACCAGTCTCAGGACTGAAGACCACAACAACAACAACAACTCACAAATAAAATCATGTTGACGTGCTGTTTCTAATTTTTCTAAAATACATAAAAATTGCGTAAAAACATCGTCGTATGATTTTTAAGAGCAATTTTTTTTTTAATATCGGTGCTTCTTCGTGCGAACATCAAGGTCTCAACGTCGATATTTTTAAGAAAGATGTTGCAACCTCATTTGTACAAGGACCTTCAGAGGATTGATGAATGGTGCAGAGTCCGGCAGTTGACCCTGTTCGAAAATAAATGTAACATGTTACGCACACATTGGAAAAGAATTCCACTACTGTGAACAACGCTACTGATGAGAAATTGCTGGAAACAGAAACTACCATAAAATATCTAGGAGTAGCTATCCAGAGCGACCTGACGTGAAATAACCACTTAAAACAATTAGTACGAAATGCAAATGCGAGTCTGAGATTCACTGGAAGAATCTTAAGAAAATGTAATCTGTCTACTAAAGAAGGGGCTTACAAGGTGCTTGTTCGACCGGTTTTTGGGTGTTGTTAATCAGTCTGGGACCATTACTAGGTAGGATTGATAGAAGAGATAGAGAAGATGGAAGGAAGGGCGGCGCTGTCCAGCATGGGATCTGTTTAGTCCGTGCGAGACCTTTACAGGGATGCTCAACAAACTCAAAGCGACGCGCGCCACAAGAGAGGCGTTGTGCGTCACGAAGAACTGTACCGGTGAAATTTCAATAGAGTCTGGCAACATATTACACCC